>NC_045976.1:0-312713 GCF_010909765.2 Amblyraja radiata | reverse complement strand
GGAATTCTTGGACTTTCAGCTCCCAAATCAAACATGGTTAATTACACAACACCAAATCCAGAATTGCCTTTTCCCCAGTAGGCTCAACCACAAGCTGCTCTCAGAAGCCATCTTGTAGGCACTCTACAAATTCCTTCCCTTGGGATTCAGTACCAATGTAGTGGCATCTGCTGGTGCCCGCAAGTAATCGAACCCTGAGGTCAGGTGCTTCGGTCGAGTGACTAATGGGAGGGGTTTGTGTTCGCGCGCTTTCTGGGCGATGCCCCTTCAGTCGTTCTTGACCACCGTTGTGGTTTGACCTTTGTATTGGCTGTGTTGTGTTACTCCATTGATGTTGTCATTTTGTTAATAAAACTGATTTTGGAAATCGACTCGTCTAAACCCGCCAAATTGGTGACCCCGGAGCGCCCAATCGATAATTGGACACCAGCATGCAAGATAATTATGCTCCCGCTGCCAACGCCAACGCCCATCAGAACCCCGTCAGCCTCAATCTGCCTGTGTTTTGGCCCGATCAGCTGCAAGTGTAGTTCGCACACATTGAGGCACAGTTCCATCTGCGCAGTATCGTCGCAGACGAAACAGAATACTCCCATGTGGTGGGAGCTCTGCTGCAAGAGTCTGCCTGCCGTCTGCTGCCTTATCTGAGGGATCCTCCCGCGGTCGCCAAATATACGACGGCCTCAAGGCCCTCCTGTTACACACTTTTGGGCTCAGACGCCGGGACCGTGCTGCCCGTATCCTACACATGGACAGTTTGGGGTATCGCAGGCCGTCCGTCCTCATGGCCGAGATGCTCACACTCATGGATGGCCATCGCCCGTGCCTGTTGTTTGAACTGGCTTTTCTGGAGCAGATGCCCGACGATGTCCGCCCAATGCTCGCTGGTGCAGATTTCTCCGATACTCAGCAGCTTGCGGAACGGGCCAACGTGCTCTGGATGACCAAGCACCAAGATATCTGCACCATTAACCGCGTGCTCGCACCAGCGCTTCTTTTGCCTCGGCGGTCAGCCCACGTCTTCCAGCGAAGAGCCACAGCAGCGTTGGTGTTACTATCACCTCCGCTACGGCGCGGATGCTTAACGCTGTCGCCCACCCTGCACGTTTCAGGGAAATGCCTCGGCCGATCGTCTGTACAGGCGATCTTGATCGGCCCAAACAACCGCCTCTACGTCCGCGACCGCCATTCTGGCCGCCGTTTCCTGGTAGACTCCAGTGCGATCGTCAGCATCCTTCCCCCAACCGGCCATGACACTCGTGCTGGTAACCGAGGCCCCGTTCTCTTGGCCATGAACGGAAGCGACATCTGAACATATGGTACGCGACCCTTACGCTCACTTCCAACTCCCGCCCGTACAAGTGGACGTTTATCGTCGCGTACATTGCCCAGCCCATCTAGGGAGCCGATTTTCTCCCCGCTTTCTCCCTCCTTGTCGATTTACGGGGCGGTTGCATGACTCCGCGGTCGGCCGTTGGCTCCACTACCACTACATCCCGCCCATCTCACAGCCCAGCGCCGTCGCTGAGGTCGAGGGCCCATACACCGCCTTACTCTCCGATTTTGGCGAGCTCTTTATGCCCCGTTTCAGCGGGGCAGCCCCCGAACATGGGGTCATGCATCACATCCATACCGAGGGCCCCCAGAGTCGCAGGGATTCCCACCTTCTACATTGGGGACCTGGGGTGGAGGGTATTGCACCGAGGTGTTCCCTGCAACCTGTTTCTCGGCTGGTTCACAGACTCGCCAGCCGCCTGCCACTGTTGCGGGCTGGAAGAGTCTGTGTACCACGTGTACATGGAGTGTGTGAGGCTGCAGCCACTGTTTGAATACCTAAAGGAGCTGCTCCTTGCCTTCTGGCTGCATTTTTCACCCACCATCCTCATCTTTGGACACCCTGTGCGTAGGGGAGAGGGTAGGGCTGTTGATGTCCTGGTTGGGTTGCTCCTGGGCCTGGCGAAGCTGGCCATCCGCGAGTCAAGGCGGCAGGCGGTGGAGGGCTCTACCCAAGCCAGCTGCCTGCCCGTTTTCCGGGGATACGTCTGTGCTCGGGTGCGGTTAGAAAGGGAATACGCCCTGTCTACAGGCACCCTGAGGGAGTTCCGGGACCGCTGGGCTCCGCAGGGTGTTGAATGTATCCTCAATAAGGATTGTAACACAGATGTATAGTAGGTTATTATGGATATATGTTTGTATTGTTTTATGGTGGTGGGTTCTGGCTTGTTTTGTTGTAGTGTAATTATTATTTTAAAAATAATTTAATACATTTTTTGATTTAAAAAAAAGAGGGCCCCCAGTGCCTGCCCGAGCACATCGCCTCCCGCCGGACAAACTGCGCAACGCCCGGGATGAATTCCAGCTCATGGAGGACATGGGCATTGTCCGGCGGTCCGACAGCCCGTGGGCCTCCCCGCTGCACATGGTCCCCAAAGTATCTGTGGGGTGGAGACCGTGCGGGGATTACCGGCTTCTGATCGCGATAACCACGGCAGACCGTTACCCAAGCACAGGATTTCTCCACGCACCTCGAGGGCAGCACGTTCTTCTCTAAGGTGGACCTCGTCCAGCGTTACAACCAAATACCCGTTCACCCTGATGACGATCCGAAAATCGCCACGTTCACGTTGGACGTGGGTGGCCGCGAGGAATTTGTCTCCGTCGGCTGTCTTAAGCCCATCCACATGGATGTGGACAGCCCGATTGTCATTGCTACACCTCGACGTAGGGGTCACCGCCAGCGGTTTCGCACATACTGAATGTGCCTTTTACATCAACCATGCTCCCGGTTTTATTCCCCCCCCCCCCGTGTTACGCCCATTCCACTTTTGTGGTCCTCACGTCCACCCGGCCTTGTTTTGCTGGCCCCTCGTGTTACGCCCGCCCCGCTTTCGCGAACCACGCGTTCCGGTCATCTCATCCGGGTCCCTGCTCGATTCCGTACCTCGGGTTCTGGGGGGGGGGGGCCCTGGAGCAGCATCTGCTGGTGCCCGCAAGTAATCGAACCCTGCGGTTAGGTGCTTTGGTCGCGTGACTATGGGGAGGGGGTTTGTGTTCACGCGCTTTCTGGGCGATGCCCCTTCAGCCGTTCTCGGCCACTATTGTGGTTTGACCTTTGTATTGGCTGTGTTGTGTTATTCCGTTGATTTAGTCATTTTGTTAATAAAACTGGTTTTGGAAATCGACTCTCGTCTCAACCTGCCAAACCAACCTGATTTTCCCAGTCTACCTGCATTTTGGAATCCCCCATGACCACTGTAACATTTCCTTTCTTACATACCGAATGTATCTCCTGGTGCAATTTGTACCCTAGCTCCTGGCTACTGTTTGGAGGCCAGTACATATCTCCCTTCAGGGTCTTTTTACCCTATTTTCTTAACTCTACCCACAAGGATTCTACAACTTCTGATCTTATGTGGTCCTTTGCTAATGATTGAATTTCATTCATAATCAGTAGAGCCACCCTACCTCCTCTGCCCCCTGCCTGTCTTTACAATAGTATGTGTATGCTTGGATGCCCAGCTCCCAGATCTTCTTTCAGCTGCATCTCTGTGATGCCCAAAACGTCAAACCTACCAATTTCTAACTATAAGCTCATCCACTTTGTTCCGTCTATTGCGTGCATTCAAATATATCACCTCACGTTCAGTATTCACCACCCCTCTTCTCAAATTGATCCCCATTTTGCCTGGCCTTGCACTCTTATCCCTCTTAAACTTTCTGTCCTATTATTTTGTTCTGGAGACTTCAGTTACCTCTCCTGCACTCTCCTTCCCTTTAACTTCATCCATACATTTCCAATTTGTTGAACTCCCCACCCATTATTTAGTGTAAAGCCCTCTCTACGACCCTAGTTATGCAATTCGCCAGGACCTTGGTCCCAGCAGGGTTTAGGCGGAGTCCGCCTCATCGGAAATGCTCCCTCCTTCCCCAATACTGATGCCAATGTCCCACAAATTGAAACCATCTTCTCCCACAACCATTTCTGAGCCACGCTTTCAACTCTTTAATCTTCTTGACCCTATGCCAATTTTCTTGTGGCTCAAGTAGCAATCCAGAGATTATTACCTCTGCTTTAATGTAGAACTTAACTGTTCAAATTCCCTCAGCAGAACCTCTTTCCTTGTTCTAACAATGTCAATGGTGCCCACATGGACCACAACAAATGGATCTTTCCCCTCCCACTCCAAGTTCCTCTGCACGTCTGACGAGATGTCCTGAACCTGGGCACAACCCAGGCAGGCAACGCAGTCATCGGGAAAATCGATCTTCGTGGCAGAGAATAATGTCTATTCCCATGACAATACTATCCCCAATGACAACTATGTGTCTCTTCTCTCTACCCCCCCCCCCCCATCTTGAACAGTTCCACCAGCGACTGCATGCGGCCAGTGCGACCTAATGTGGTCGCTTGAGCCGTACGGTCCCACTTCACCGGAGCCATATGGAGTTGTGCGGGGCTGGTCCCGACATCGCGCGGAGCTCCGAAATACTGACACTGTCCAAAAATTCAGCGCGGCAACGGCCTGCCTGCCCGCAGCCACATTGAGGCCGTACACACCGCCTCGACGGGCGTGTGCAGCGTCTCAACGCCGTACGCAGCGTCTTGACGGCGTACGCCTAGCGCGAACTTCCCGCGGACTTTGCTCGAACTTCACGTCAACTCGTACGGGATCACTTGACCTCCGCGCGGCCCCCGCTTCTGGTTTGGTCGCGCTCGCCGCATGCGGTCGCATGCTCGTGGGACAGGCTCTTTAAACTGCCTCTTAGATCCCTCACCTGCTTCTTGCAGTCACACCCTCCTCCTGACCATGGACCAAATTGGAAGCAGTTTATCTGAAGGGAGTGACTGCCTCCAGAAACACAGCATCCAGGTAATCCTCCCCGTCCCTGATGTGCCGCCGTGTTTGAAACTCAGACTCCAGGCCATCAACTTTGAGCCATATCTTCCTCGATCAAGAGTCAAGAGTGTTTTATTGTCATATGTCCCAGATGGGACAATGACATTCTTACTTGCTGCAGCACAACAGAATATGTGAATATGTAAACAGTGTATGTAACGGGGGAAGGGAAAAAATAAAAAGTTCAATAAATAACAAATATAGTGCAGTAATAATATAGTCTTTTGCAGTTCAGAGCTCAGAGCTTATTTGTTGTTGTGTTTAGGGCTGTAGGGAAGAAGCTGTTCCTGAACCTGGATGTTACAGTTTTCAGGCTCCTGTACCTTCTTCCCGATGGCAAGGGTGAGATGAGTGTGTGGCCAGGATGGTGTGGGTCCTTAATGATTTTGGCTGCCTATTTGAGGCAGCGACTACGATAGATCCCTTTGACGGTGGGGAGATCAAAGCCGGTGATGGACTGGGCAGTGGTCACAACTTTTTGTAGTCTTTTTTGCTCCTGGACGTTCAAGTTGCCGATCCAGGCCACGATGCAACCAGTCAGAAAGCTCTCTATCGTGCACCTGTAGAAGTTTAGGAGAATCCTCTTCGACATACCGAATCTCCGTAATCTTCTCAGGAAGTAGAGGCGCTGATGTGCCTTCTTTATAATAGTAAGATTAAACGAGAACTTACCAGTTTGAAGTTTGATCTGTATTTTATGAGGAGTTACGATGAGGGATTACGTGAAGAGCCCGCTCAGCATGCATGCGCGACATACTTCAAAGCAGCGGTGTGGAATCACAGACAGACACAGTTATTGAAATAAACATAGTAAAGAAAAGGAGACCTTAGTTATCAGTTTGACCCATATTATTGAGCGTGGGAGCGGAGGGCACGTAATCCCTCATCGTAACTCCTCATAAAATACAGATCAAACTTCAAACTGGTAAGCTCGTTTAATCTTACTATTTTACTTCGGAGTCACGTGAGTGACTACGTGAAGATTTCAAAGCTCTGTGATTTCAAACCGTGTAACAGTTCATACTTCACTCACTGCCGAAGTCTTTCGAGGGAGGAAGTATGTTATCGTAATCAACCATGAATCTGTTTGTAAAAACAATAATGGTGTTATTAACAACAACAAGACCAAATGCTCCCCCGGGCTTAAATTATATATTTTTTGCAGATTCTTTTTCTGCAAACGATACAGGTTCTGCCAGTGGTTTGTTATAAAAGTTTGGAACATATACTCCCTAGACCACCCCGCTGTAGCCAGGATGTGGTCCATTGGCACGTCCATCCTCTTAGTCACTGATGTGGATGCTGTCCTGGTGGAGTAAGATTTATACAGGTTAATATGTACTCCAGCAACTCCCAGTACCTGCTTGAGCCACTTGAGATAGTTTGGCTCGTCACCCAACCATAACGTTCTTGTGGCTGACCCATAAGGCTTTTTCTCTCCCTCGAGGATTACTTATTGTGTCGATGTAGTTCAATCAGTGGGTCATGACACATAACCGTGGTTCAGGTGGGTATGCCCGGAATTCCATAACTAGACCTGATGTTCCTGGTCTGTTCTGTTTGCCCAATCCCTAATGGTAATGTAACATGGTGTAGTGGACCATATTGTCCAATCGTAGTGGATGGACGAAAACTGGACTCGTTGTGCTGAGACAAGGCCATCAGCATGTCCCTTCAGGGTGGGCTATTCCAGGGTGAGGGACCTGGCTGGTGACCATCCCCTAAGGTACGTCAGGTCCATACTGACATCCCAGATTTGGGTGTACCTGGGTCTGGGGGATTAACCTCTCCTAAATTTGATCACCAGCGGGAGGTACCCTATGGCCTGTGGTCCTGGTGCCCGAGTTAGGTAGGCTGACAGAGCACTTCTGGCTGAATCCTTCATTGTGGTGAAGACCTGCCAGAACTCCAGTACAGGTTTGTTGTAGTTGAATATGTAGTTCCTGTATTTGAATGGTATCTTCCCACTTCTTGATGTTCGCCAAGTATGTTCCCTGGTGGATATGCGATGGGATGCTATCCTTGTGTTGATAGTGCTATCGACAATCCAGGCCCAGCAGAGGTCTTCCCAATTCTGCAATCCAGGCCCAGTGATGGTCTTTTCAAATCTGCAATCCAGTAGTTTAATTTATCGTGGCATGTGCGTAGTACCCAACTGATGAGGTCGTAGTACCCGATGAGGTAGGAAAAAAGGGGAAAAACATAGATTAGATTCCCCCTTCACGCCTCCTAATTCAGTGGGAATGAATTCATTGCCCCTGGCTCAAATTTGGTTTCTTGCGACATACATCGGTACGTGGAGAATTCAATTGAAAACAGTGAAATCGATATTGGGTGTTCCATATTGCTTTGTAATTCCAACAATACTTGGGTTTAATATGTCTGTTTACAGTATTTAACTCACCTAGTAGGTAAGTTTGCTGATGGGCGTATATTTTTGACGACCTGTAGTTTCCAATTGTTAAATAAATGTCACATGATATCGATTTATTCTGCCCAAGTGGTTTGTGTATGTCACTACTGTGATGTTGTTAATTATAAATGAACATGCAAAATGGTGAACTGCAGGATAATATGCTTTGCCAATAGAGCGTACTCAAAATTTCCAAACTAGGTTTTACGCCTAGTGTCTATAGTGATGACGACTCCAGATTAGTCCATATGCCACCATGTTTTGGGTGAGGGTAGTTTAAACATTAGCACCTAGCCTTAATGGAAGGTTCAAGTTAAGTAGCTGGAACAGCTGCTACTAACTCCCAATACTCTTGCCACTGTTGAATGGTAGGTAGATACCATTAATTGTTACAGGTTGTGTCATACTGACTCTCCTATGCCAAGTTAAAGATAAGTGGGTAGAGTGTTGAATACCAAATAGTCAACAGTAGAGGATTTATATTTCAAGGTACTGCAATACTGGTTGATGCGTGGAGTGGACGGAGCAAGCCCCTCCCCATCTCCCTGTTCCAAATCAATTGATATATGGTCCCTTGATAAGGGACGAGTCAAAATAGAGCTAACAACAACAGATACTCAGCTTGATCTTAGTCAAGGCTGAGAGCGATGGTTTCAATCGTAGATCTATCTGGATTGCATGACAAGCTCGGCTAAAAGAATAATAGCTAAAGCTGTGATAGCTATACCCATGGATTAGTCGTCGTTAATATCATTGGAACATGCCATGACGATAGTTCCTTAATATAGCCAGGGCTGGTTAGAATATCTGGAACCAGTTTGGCTGTAATAGCCATAGTCGATAATTAATACTGCCAAGTTATCTCCAAGTTTTTTGAATGGGTACTGAATAGTATGCATCTTTTAAGTTGATGTCTACCATTAAGTATGCTTGGAATGAAAGGTTGGCAGTTTCAATATTCCAAGCGTGGCCTGGCGAGATACTCAAGTGGCAAGTCAATGACGGCGCGACATATACCATGTTGGGATTTTTAGAGCCAAAGGTTCATACTGGGTTTATTATGACACCTTGATATAGCAATGTTACAAAATTTTGAGATTTTAAAAATCAAGTCTGTAATTTATCCCATCAGATAAAGCATAAAAATAAGTTTAATTTGACACCTAATTCACTTTCATATCTCAAGTATTTAAAAAGTTATGGCCATTTTCATACTCGGAAATGAGCATCTTGTTCCCTATTGATTTTCTATGGACATAACAAAAATGTTGTGATCGTGAACAGTCAAAAGCCCATAACTTTCTTAAAAATTAAGAGAACTGAATGAAATTTTCAGTTATCATAGATTGAAGCATTCTGAAACAAATATAAAATAATCTTACTTGGATGACCTGAAATTAAAGCATATAATTAGTTAGTTACCTAATTGTAGCTAATTTCAGACTTCAATTACTAGATCTAAACATCTATCCATTTCTTAATAAATGATTAACATTTTTAAATAGCCTAAATGTCCAAATAATATTCACAAATAATTCACAATAAAACATGATTTTTAAATCTCATTTACATTAATTTATAGGCCAAATGGAAGGAATTCAGTGTTCAATTGCTGTAAATAAATGCCCATTTAAATCAGCTTTCCAGTGGGTCTCTGTGGAACGCGCTGGTTTAGAACGTTCACATTGCGGTAGATTTGTGCCCCAAATGCCCAGAAAAATACTGCGCGATATAATGGGCCCAAAATGAGCTACTCGCAATATTAAACTTTGTATAAAGGGATCTTTAGAAGCCCTTTTTAATGTAAAAATATACAACCTACCTTCAGCTGTCTGCTTTATGAGACCCTGCGGTTGCTGGCGGTCGCGGGTTTAGAGATTGATTTTTAAACTACTATAACTATTATTCAAGGCCTTTAAACCTAATAATAGCTTTTGCGACGGGGTCTTCCAGCGATTTTTCGTTAATAATTAACTAGGCTGAACATCTTCGATTTGAACAGCCTAGAGAAAATCGCGTTTTAAACCCGCCCCCTCTAAACGGCGCCAAAATCGCGCACACCCGCAGCGGCAGATTTTCAAAGACGCTTCAGGTAGGCTTTGCAACATACCTACTTGATATCAATGATGGCGACATTACCATCTTGGTTAGTTGGTACCAAAGGTTCATATAGGCTTCTATATGACCCCTGTATAATTATTACCCCCAGTTGCTAGTCCCTCATGTTCTTATTAGTGGGAGGGTAGACCCCTAGGGTGCATGCTGTACTGGTATTGTATGGTCCCTGGGAAGGGACATATCAGATATAAACTGATAAGGCAGTTACTACTAATCTTAGCCAAAAGGCCGAGCAGGATTGGAACTAATTTAATTTTATCCTTGAATGCTTTATTAGTACAAACCCTTCATCTTTTGTGTGATGGCAGGAACCATACTTATCTTATTTCACTGTTGTTCCGTGGTGTGATCATCTCTTCGGTTTCCGGTTCCTTGTCCGTAGGGATGGTGTTGTTGGGGGTGGCACATTTTTCCAGGGGGCCCGCTCTGGACCCTGGCCTGAAAAAACAGGGCTTACTGGGGGTTGGCATGCGGGCCCCGAGCTTACACCAGTACTATTAGGTGGACGCCTACTGGTGGACGCGTAGAGGCACTGCTGCTGGTTTCGTGTGGTGCTCATTCCAGACCCTGCCCTCTAGATGCCGAATTTTGGATACTTCTCCAGTTTTTTAGGCTTGGTTTGATAACTTAGCCAGCTAGCAGGATCTGTGGTTGAGAGGTCGGCATTCTCACAGTCCTGTAATTTTTTAAGTTGAGGGCAGGTTTTATAACTTCCTAAGAAGTTGCGGAGCACTGAAGGAGTAGGGTCAGGTGTTTTGCCATACTACCCTGCTCCTCTGAAATGAGCATGCGAAATGATAACCGACGTCAGGGATATCAAACGCATTTTAAGATATTTGGGTTTTAAAGCTATGCTCAATGTACCCCCCAATAACAGTGGGCACTTTGAGTAAATGCAATTTAGGGGAGGCGTGATGAATCCAACACCTCATGACTACCTGTCTTGGAGAGGTTTTTTGAAAAGAACAGGTAGTAAACTGGCCATCAGTTGAGACTGAAAAGCCATCTCGCTAGTGGTGGAGCCACATAGCGGCCACACCCAGCAGCTCTTCCTGATCCTGTACCTCAAGCATACTCCCGATAAACTTCAGCCAGTGACCCCTCTTCTTGACCAGTCCAGTCTGGTCCCCATCAATCCCTCGACAAGGGAGATGGCCAATGCTGTTAAGCACTGGAGTGGGAGTGTTAGCTCCCTTGGCGGACATGCTCCTGCACCTGAGGCAAGTCTCGCTGGAGTTTTTAACTCCATGACCTTCCTCTGGCTTGGAAAAACAGACACTCTTGTTTCTTGTTTGAAGTGCTGATTCCATCTTCCGTGTCTGTCTCCAGCCTGAGGTTGGTCCTGACCTTGCTGTTAGAGGCTGTCTGCCGTTTTCGGGCTGCATTTCAGCGGTTCTCGGGCGGCGAGTCTCCTTGTCGGGAGTCTGCAGGGGTGCCAGCCGGTTTTTGAATTTCCCTCCAGTCCGCTGCTGTTGGTCAGACAGCTGTTTAGCGGACTGGGCATCGGCGCAGCACCCGTGTCTGTGGACCGCAGCGTGTGCGGTCCAGTTGCCGCCTCTCCCCCTCCACTGTCGGCTCCTTCCCTGGAGTCGAACGGGGGCCGCTTCCCTCTGCTGCTTTGCCCCTGGAGCAAGAACAAACACAAAGTCGCTAATTTAAACTGAAGGTACGTACTTACCTAACGGTCCTTTCCTTCAGGCTTGTAGCGGGAGCACCTGACTCCCGCTGCGTCGCTGTTGCCTGCGTGAACGCAATGACGCGCATGCGTACTGAGCGGGCTCTTCACGTAGTCACTCACGTGACTCCGAAGTAAAATTGCATCAGTGTGCTGATCCAGGAAAGATCTTCGGAAATATGTACGCCCAGGAAGCTATTGACCCTCTCCACCATCGTCCCATTGATATGAACGGGATTGTGGGTCCTCATCCTTCCCCTACCAAAGTCCACAATCAGTTCCTTGGTCTTACTGATGTTGAGAGCCAGGTTATTGTGTTGGCACCATTTGGTCAATCGGTCGATCTCACCTTTACCCTGACTCATCATCATCTGTGATTCATCCAACAACAATTGTGTCGTTGGCGAACTTGATGATGGAGTTTGCATTATGCCCAGCTACACAGTCATGGGTATAGAGTGAGTAAAGCAGGGGGCTGAGCACGTAGCCTTGAGGTGCTCCCGTACTAATTGTTACTGAGGATGAAGTGGTTCCTCCAATTCGAACAGACTGTAGTCTGTGGATGAGGAAGTCGACGATTCAATTGCAGAGAGATGCCCAGAGACCCAGTTCCGTGAGCGTGGTAACCAGCTTGGAGGGGATGATGGTATTAAACGCCGAGCTGTAGTCTATAAACAACAGCCTGACATAAGTGTTTTTATTGTCCAAGTGGTCCAATGCGGAGTGGAGAGCCAGTGAAATTGCATCCTCCGTTGACCCGTTGTGGCGGGATGCGAACTGCAGTGGGTAGAGTATCTTGTTGAGGTAGGAGTTGATGTGCACCATAACCAACCTCTCAAAGCACTTCATCACCAGACGTTAGTGCCACTGGTCAATAGTCATTGAGGCACGTCACCTCACTCTTCTTGGGCACCGGCATTGTTGATACCCTGTTAAAGCAGGTGGGAACCTCAGACCTCAGAAGTGAGATGTTGAAAATGTCCGCAAAAACTCCCGCCAGTTGGTGTGCACAGGTCATGAGAACTCGACCGGGTATACCATCAGGTCCAGGTGCTTTCCGAGGGTTCACCCCTCTGAAGGATCTTCTGACGTCGGCCTCTGTGACTGTGACTGTAACACCGTCAGGGCGAATGTGGGCTCGGGAAGGCACATCAGTATTCTCCCTATCGAACCGTGCGTAAAATGCATTGAGCTCATCAGGGAGTGATGCTTCGCTGTCGTTTGAGCTGCCGCCTTGTAGGAGGTGATGGCACTCATGCCCTGCCACAGTTGCTGGGTTAAGCTACAGCCCTGCCTGGACTGACGAGACACCAGCGCTGCTTCTCCGCACTGGCTGTAAACCTGGGCCATATTTCCCGCAAGTTCAGGCAGGGCTGTAGGTTAACCTGGTGGAACAGGCTGAGTTGAACAGGGTTTAGCGCCGCTTCTCTGCGCTGGCTGTGGGCCTGGGGGCACAGCTCCCGTCTGACTCCCGACGTCTCTGGCCACCCCCGGGCGTGGGGGGGGGCACTCGGGACAACGCCGGAGAGCCGGGATCGATCCTGGTTGCGGATGAGGCGCAGGTCTGTGTTCAGGGCTGCTGAGAGTGTTTTGGCACGTCTCCCTCCTCCAATCACCGCGCTCTATCCTCAGTCCCACCCCCCTACATCTGCCTCTGACCGTCACCTCCCTCCTCCAATGATCGTGCTGAATCATCATGGTTGCGCCCCCATTGCCTGCTGACCGATGTCTCTCTTCTCCATACGGCTCCTTCGATCATCAGTCTCACCACCACTGTCTCGCGGAATGTTGAGATTTCACCGGGTTTTAAAATCTGGATTACAAAAAACAGGAGGGATCGTCCCCCACCTCTCAAAACAGAGGGGGGAAGTGTCCCCCCTGCCCCCCCCCCCCCCCCCGGGATTTCCGCCCCTGCCTCCAGCTTGGACCAGAAGTCCCTTTTGGCCAACACTTTTCAACAGAAGTCCCTTTCCAACCAACACTTGCTGCAGATGTGGTCACCAGGAATCACCAAGGGGCCCATCAGCTCCCACATCCTGCAGCTACTGAACATTGCAGGATACTGCATGCCTCCTTTAATTATTTCCCACAGCTCCTACTTACACTTCCCACTTGGGCAGCAAGGTGGCGCAGTGGTAAAGTTGCTGCCTTACAACGCCAGAGACCCGGGCTCGATCCTGACTACTGGTGCTGTCTGTACGGAGTTTGTATGTTCTCCCCGTGACCTGCGTGGGTTTTCGCCGGGTGCTCCAGTTTCCTCCCACACTCTAAAGATGTACAGGTTTGTAGGTTAACTGACTTGGTATAATTGTAACTTGTCCCTAGTGTGTACACAGGTGGGATTAAACTAAATAGTGGGGGGGGTCAACAACGTGGAAGTGTATGCGTGCAGTTAACGGGATGGAGAGTGTAGGAAAGGTCACGTTTAAACTAACAGGGCAGGCTGATGGGAACCTAGGCAGGGCGACAGAAGGCTGTAAAATTAGGGCAAAAGAAAAAGGTAGAAGGGAGAAAAGAAAAACAAACCTGAAAGCTTTGTGCCTCAATGCGAGGAGCATTCGTAATAAGGTGGATGAATTGAATGTGCAGTTAGTTGTTAATGGATATGATATAGTTGGGATTACAGAGACATTGCTCCAGGGTGACTAAGGCTGGGAGCTAAACATGCAGGGGTATTCGATATTCAGGAAGGATAGACAGAAAGGAAGTGGAGGTGGGGTGGCATTGCTGGTTAAATAGGAGATTAATGCAATAGCAAGGAGGGACGTTAGCTTGGATGCTGTAGAATCGGTATGAGTAGAACTGCGGAATAGCCACGGGCAGAAAACGCTTACATAGAAACTTAGAAAATAGGTGCAGGAGTAGGCCAGTCGGCCCTTCGAGCCTGCACCGCCATTCAATATGATCATGGCTGATCATCCAACTCAGTATCCTTTACCTGCCTGTACCCTGATCCCTTCAGCCACAAGGGCCACATCTAACTCCCTCTTAAATATAGCCAATGAATTGGCCTCAACTACCTTCTGTGGCAGAGAATTCCACAGATTCACCATTCTGTGTGAAAAATGTTTTTCTCATCTCGGTCCTAAAAGACTTCCCCCTTATCCTTAAACTGTGACCCCTTGTTCTGGACTTCCCCAACATCAGGAACAATCTTCCTGCATCTAGCCTGTCCAACCCCTTAAGAATTTTGTACGTTTCTATAAGATTCCCCCCTCAATCTTCTAAATTCTAGCGAGTACAAGCCGAGTCTATCCAGTCTTTCTTCATATGAAAGTCCTGCCATCCCAGGAATCAGTCTGGTGAACCTTCTCTGTACTCCCTCTATGGCAAGAATGTCTTTCCTCAGATTAGAAGACCAAGACTGTACACAATACTCCAGGTGTGGTCTCACCAATGCCCTGTACAACTGCAGTAGAACCTCCCTGCTCCTCTACTCAAATCCTTTTGCTATGAATGCTAACATACCATTCGCTTTCTTCACTGCCTGCTGCACCTGCATGCCTACTTTCAATGACTGGTGTACCATGACACCCAGGTCTCGTTGCATCACCTCTTTTCCTAATCTGCAACGATTCAGATAATAGTCTGCTTACCTGTTCTTGCCACCAACGTGCATTTGCCCACTCACCCAACCCAATCAAGTCACCTTGCAGCCCCCTAGCATCCTCCTCACTGCTAACACTGCTTGTTGGAGTTGTGGACAGACGACCAAACAGCAATAGGGAGGTTGGGGATAGCATCAAGCAGGAAATTATGGATGCGTGTAGCAAAGGTACAGCAGTTATCATGAGTGACTTTAATCTACATGTAGATTGGGCCGACCACATTGGTAGCAGCGTTGAGGAGGAGGATTTCCTAGAGTGTATAAGGGATGGCTTTCTTAGCCAATATGTAGCGGAACTGACTACAGGGCAGGCCATCAGAGACTGGGTATTGTGTAATGAGAAAGGATTAGTTAGCAATCTTGTGCAGAGCCTCTTGGGCAACAGTGATCATAATAAGGTGGAATTCTGCATTAGGATGGAGAGTGACGCGGTTAATTCAGAGACTAAGATCCTGAACTTGAATAAAGGAGACTTTGAAGGTATGAGACGGGAATCAGAAAAAGCAGCAAACCAGAGGACTGGGAGAAATTTAGAATTCAACAGAGGACAAAGGGGTTAATTAAGAGGGGGGAAAAAAGAGCATGAAAGAAAGCTTGCGGGGAATATAAAAACTGACTGTAAAAGCTTCTTTAGATATGTAAAAAGGAAAAGATTAGTGAAGCCAAATGTAGGTCCCTTACAGTCAGAGACAGGTGAATTTATAATAGGAAACAAGGAAATGGCGGAACAGTTAAACAAGTACTTTGGTTCTGTCTTCACTAAGGAAGACACAAACAATCTCACAGAAATACTAGTGGACTGAGGATCCAGTGGGAGGGAGGAACTGAAGGGAATCCACATTAGTCAGGAAATGGTGTAAGGTAAACTGTTGGGACTGAAGGCAGATAAATCCCCAGGGCCTGATGGTCTGCATCCCAGAGTACTCGAGGTGGCCCTAGAAATCGTGGATGCATTGGTGATAATTTTCCAATGTTCTATAGACTCTGGATCAGTTCCTGTGGACTGGAGGGTAGCTAATGTAACCCCACTTATTAAGAAAGGAGGGAGAGAGGGAATGGGGAATTATGGACCAGTTAGCCTTACATCGGTAGTGGGGAAGATGCTTGAGTCGATTATTAAAGATGTTATAGTAGCGTATTTGGAAAGCAGCGACAGGATCGGTCAAAATCAGCATGGATTTATGAAGGGGAAATCATTCTTGAGATCATTTTCTGGAATTTTTTGAGAAGAATGGATAAGGGAGAGCCAGTGGATGTGATGTATCGAGACTTTCAAAAAGCCTTTGACAAGGTTCCACACAAGAGATTAGTGTGCAGAATTAGAGCACATGGTATTGGGGGTAGAGTATTGTCATGGATAGTGAACTAGTTGGCAGACGGGAAACAAAGAGTCGGAATTAACGGGTCCTTTCAAAATGGCAGGCAGTGACTAGTGGGGTACCGCAAGGCTCAGTCCTGGGACTCCAGTTAGTTACAATATATATTAACGATATAGACGAGGGAATTAAATGTAACATCTCCAAGTTTGCAGATGACACAAAGCTGGGTGGCAGTGTGAGCTGCGAGGAGGATGCTATGAGGCTGCAGGGTGACTTGGATAGGTTGGGTGAGTGGGCAGATGCATGGCAGATGCAGTATATTGTGGATAAATGTGAGGTTATCCACTTTGGTCGCAAGAACAGGAAGGCAGATTATTATCTGAATGGCGTCAGATTAGGAAAAGGGGAGGTGCAATGAGACTTGGGTGTGCTTGTACAGCCGTAACTGAAAGCAAGCATGCAGGTACAGCAGGCAGTGAAGAAAGCAAATGGTATGTTGGCCTTCATAGCGAGAGGATTTGAGTATAGAAGCAAGGAGGTTCTACTACAATTGTACAGGGCCCTGGTGAGACCACACCTGGAATATTGTGTGCAGTTTTTGTCTCCTAATTTGAGGAAGGGCATTCTTGGTATTGACGGAGTGCAACGTAGGTTCACCAGGTTAGTTCCCGGGATGGCGGGACTGTCATATGATGAAAGAATGGGTCGACTGGGCTTGTATTCACTGGAATTTAGAAAGATGAGAGGTGATCTTATAGAAACATATAAAATTCTTAAGGGATTTTACAGGCTAGATGCAGGAAAAATGTTCCCCATGTTAGGGGAGTCTAGAACCAGGGATCACAGTTTAAGAATAAGAGGTCGGTCATTTAGCGCTGAGATGAGGAAAAACATTTTCACCCAGAGAGTTGTGAATCTGTGGAACCCTCTGCCACAGAAGGCATTGGAGGCCGATTCACTGGATGTTTTCAAGAGAGAATTAGATTTATCTCTTCGGGCTAATGGAACCAAGGGATATAGGGAAAAAGCAGGAATGGGGTATTGATTTTAGATGATCAGCCATGATCATATTGAATGGCGGTGCTGGTTCGAAGGACCGAACGGCCTACTCCTGCACCTATTTTCTATGTTTCTATGTATGTTGAATTGTGTTAGTGATCACTGGTCGGTGCGGACCTGGCGGGCCGAAGGGCGTGTTTCCGCGCTGTTTCTCCACGGTAAACTATACTAAAACTAAATTTGCCGCTGCTCTGCTCTGGCGTTGACAGGTCGACTCTCCTTTCCTCAGCTCTTCTTGCCGAAGCCTCTCGAGCCAAAGCATCAAGTTGCACTTTTCCTCAACACAGCACCTCAACGTGGCCGCTCCCAATACACCGCTCCTGTCTACATTGTTTTCTTTTCATTCACCACTCTGCCTCTTGCTCAGCTAATCGGATGCCTGCTTGTCTCTATGTCCCATCTTCTCAATCAAGTGGTGGTGGGGGTTGAGAGGGGTGGGGGTGCAAAATCTGGAAGAGACGTGGGGGCAGGCAAGTGATAGGTGCGACCCCCACTTCTCTTCTAGCTTTATTTACATTTAATGATATAGTGCGGAATCAGGCCTTTCGGCCCACTGTGTCCGGGCCGACCAACAATCCTACACGAGCATTATCCTACACACCAGGGACAATTTACAATTAACCTACAAACCTGTACGTCTTGGCAATGTGGGAGGAGACTGGAGATAACGGAGAAAACTCAGGAGGTCACAGGGAGAACGTACAAACTCCATACAGACTGCACCCTTAGTCAGGATCGAAGCCGGGTCTCTGGCGCTGTGAGGGTGCGCCTCTACAGCTGCACCACCTTGATGCCCTTTTCTCCCAACCCCACTGCAACATGAAAAAGAGTCCCAACCCAAAACATCACCTATCCATGTTCTGCAGAGATGCTGTCTGACCTGCTGAGTTACTCCTGCACTTTGTGCCTTTTTTTGTAAACCAGCATCTCGAATTCCTTGTGTCGGTTCCTGTGCTGTATGTTCCATGTTAACACTTGTTAAAAATGAAATAGCACCGTGCTCTTGGCGGAAATCTGGCAATGCTGTTTTAGAAGTTTTAAGACAAGATCGGGGGGGGGGGGGGGGGGATGCCCAGAATATTAACCCCAGCCCTTTGAGTTCAGACGATCTGGGGAACACAATGACAGATGGAGCGAGGATTTCAAGTATCAGTGTTCTATTCCTATACAGAAAGAGGTCACAGAGTGAATCAATGCAGCATGAATTTATGGACTTTGGCCCGCTGTGTCCATGCTACCCTACACTAATCCTACACCTATCCCATTTTCTCTCCTCTTTCCCACTTCCTCACATTCCCATCAACTCTGTGCAGATTCATGGTTAAACATGACCCTTGTGGCTAAAGGGATCAGGGGGTACTGTGCTGCCCCATAGCTGTGTTATTTTCCTTACATCAGTGGGTTGCCCACCCTTGGTGTACGTCTGGCCCTGGGGGTTGGACTCAGGCTGGAGATAATGAACTCTGCCTCCTTCCCCATGGCTGGTGAATGTAAGAAAAGCAAAAAGTCAGCCTTAACGGAGCAAAGACTGACTATCGTGGCATGTGATCCATTCACCATCCTTCACCAACAACAGGAAGTGAACATTCCTGAAATCAGACTTAAAGATCAGCAAAGGTTAATGAGTAACAGATGTCTGCTGCTTGGTACATCTATGCCTGAGATATGATTTCTAATGTTCAGCTTCTCAATTGAATCCGCCTTTTGAACAACTCTTCGCAAATATCACGCACACAAATGCAACATATGGCGGCAATATGGCTGACACAGATTGGACTGATGCAGATGTACAGTGGTGCAAAAGGATAATAAACGGCAACTTACAACTTTACAATTTAAAACAGATTAGACTAAGAACATTGTTTACAAGTACCACAGGAGAGGCATCTCAACCTTAACCAAGTTCGTATTTGTTCGAGTGAACAATGAAGGGTTCCAACCCAAAACATCACCCATCCCTTCCCTCCAGAGATGCTGCCTGACCCGCTGAGTTACTCCAGCTTCTTGTGCTTATCTTCGTTGTAAACCAGCATCTGCATTTCCTTCCTGTACATTAAAGCAGATCTTCTTGCTTAACTTTAATTTAGAACTGATATTGTGGGGGAAGGGAGAACGTAATTGAATCAAATGAATTCATTCTGCAGTTAGTTTGACTTGGATTGCTCTTGGTTTAAAATTTCGAACAAACATGCTATGTATATAGTGTGCTGTGCCAAGTTCCCTATGCATTCAGTTGTGCTGAGATCACACTCACTCCCCACCTGCAGTGTCTGGACCTGGGATCAGATCTGGCCAGTCAGAATAATGAGTTTGATTCTCACACGGAGAGATCTCAGATGGAGAGGAGCTCACTTCAATTCCACCCAGAATCAATTCAGCTCCCACTTTGCACAAAGTTCAACATGGAGAAGAAAACAACAACCTTCCCATACCAATGCTGACCATGTACTGGGTAAAACTCCTCTGAAACACAGAGTGTCATAGATTCATACAGCGTTTCCCTGCTGTATCACTGAACTGAGCAAAACTAAAACCAGGGGAGAAGAGCACCTGTGTCTTCACCTTCATGCATTTCTCTTCACTCATCATAGTTAAAGTCATAGAGTGATACAGCATGGAAACAGGCCCTTCGGCCCAACTTGCCCACACTAGCCAACATGTCCCAGCTACACCAGTCCCACCTGCCTCCGTTTGGTCCATATCCCTCCAAACCTGTCCTATCCATGTACCTGTCTAACTGTTTCTTAAATGTTTAGATAGTCCCAGCCTCAACTACCTCATCTGGCAGCTTGTTCCAAACACCCACCACCTTTTGTGTAAAAAGGTTCCTATAAAATCTTTTCCCCTTCACCTTGAACCTATGTCCTCTGGTCCTCGATTCCTCTACTATGGGCAAGAGACTCTGTGCATCTACCCGATCTATTCCTCTCATGATTTTATCCACCTCTATAAGATCACCCCACATCCTCCTTCTTCATCCATCCTCCTCCTTCGAGAAGAAGAGAATGTGGATCACTAGGAGAATGTTAGAGAGACACATTTTCTCTGTTGTGCACAGGAAGCCTCCCCATGCAGTTACAGCAAGAAACACGTGTAGTCTTTACACACCTTCACTGCGTTGATCCTGGGATCAAAACACAACACATTTCTGCTCCTGACTGCGCACAATCAATTACTCCAGCACTTTGTGTCATTTTTTTTCTAAACCTGCATCTCCAGTTTCTCGTATCAACCTTGGTTATTTCTTCAACAAACCCAATCAAATTTGTAAGACACATCTCCCATCTCCCAAACCCATGCTGACTATCCTTATCAATCGCTATCTTTCCAAATACATGTACATTTTATCCCTCAGCATCCTCACCTGTAACTTGCTTATCACAGTTGTAAGGCTTTCTTCTGGTCTATAATTCTTTGCAGCCCTTTTTAAGTAGAGGCCACACCAACCTGCTTCCAGTATCTCCCTCCTCATCTGTGCCTTAATAATAATTCATATCATCCAGGACTTCTGCTCCTTTCTTGCTTACCTAACAGTGTCCTCTGATATGCCTGATCAAGCCTCAGAGATTTGTCTACCTTCATACATTTTAGGACATCCAGCATCTCCTTAAATGTAAATATTCTCAAGACATACACGTTAACTTTCCCAGGTTTCCTTGTCTTCGTGTCTTTCTCCATCATAAACACAGGAGAAATATTCATTGAGGACCTCACCCATACTCCTGTGACTCCACATATAGATGACCACATTAGTTTCTGAAGGGCTGTAATCTTTCTCAGGTTATCCTTTTTCTTAATATCCTTATAGAATCTCTTTTGATTCTCCTTAATCTTATCTGTCAAAGCTCTCATGCCCCCTTTTTTTTACACTACTGATGTCCTCCTAATGTTTGCTCATCAATCTCCTGAATTCCTACAGGAATGCAGTTGATCCCAGCTGCCTCCACCAGGCCCTACCTTTATGCTGATCAGGGGCTCAGCTTCTCTCCAGGGTTCCTTGCTCTATCATGTCTTGCCCTTCACTCTAACAGAAACATGCATACCTTGAATCCTCAATACCACACTTCTAAAAAGTTTCCCACTTACTAGATATTCCTTTGCCTGCATTTCAATCAACGTTTACAAATTCCTGTCTAATACCATCCAAGGTGGCCTTGACCCATTATACAACTTTAACTTGTGCACCAATCCTCTCCTTTTCCATAATAGGACTGTTGTTATTGGTGCCAAAGTACTCGCCCACTGACACTTGAGGTATACAGTGGCGCAGCGGTAGAGTTGCTGCCTTACAGCACTAGAGACCCGGGTTCCATCCTGAACTCTTCTGCGTAGAGTTTACAAGGTCTCCCCGAGACTGTGTAGGCTTCCTCCAGGTGCTTTGATTTCCTCCTATATTCCAAACACGTGGAGGTTTGTAGATTAATTGTACATAAAAATACAGAATATGCTGGGAACATGCTGTAGGCTGCAGGTGAGGTTCCTCGAGCCACGTTTGAACTCGTTGGAACAGTGCAGATCCTCCTACCATCTACTGCAGGGTCTCCTTCCATTCTGAGTTCCTCCATCTATGTCATATCTATTTTGAAGACAAGGTATCTGTGAGATCTTTCTTCTCGCTAATCTATAGCTTTCCCTTTATCAAACGTCTCATCATTCTGCAGAAGGGTTCCGACCCAAAACATTCCTATCCGTTCTCCAGGGATGCTGCCGGACCTGCTGAGTGACTCCATTGTTTGTTTGTTTTTGTCTCGTCTATTTCTCACTCTCTAATCTCACCCCCTCTCCTTCCTGCTCCTCAATTTTCATCCCATGAGCTCCCATATTCACTGGATCACCCTTCACCACATCTGCCTGATCCATCAAGTATTGAGTACTGCCCCGTGAGTCCCAGATCTGCTATTCCATCCCCACCAATTGACCTGCTTGTTGCACTTCCTCACACAACGACAGCAGACGCCATACATGTCCCTTTATATTTTTTCCTTCCACCATCGAGAAACCCAGATAGTTCTCAATAGAACATAGAACAGTGTAGCACAGGAACGGACCCCTTTGCCACAATATTTGTGCCCAACATGATGCCCATCTGAACTGATCTCATCTGCCTGCACATTATCCATATCCCTCTATTCCCTGTTCTTTCATATGCCCATCTAAAAGCTTCTTAGGCACTGCAACACTAGTCACCTGGCCAGGCTTGTTTCCCAATGCAAGGTCCAGTATGATCGCTCCTCCACACACTGTTTAAGGAAACCTTCGTGAATATACCTCACATATTCTGCCCCATCTAATCCTCATGCCCTGAGTAAGTCCCAGTCAATATTGGGGAAGTTAAAGTCACACACGACAACAACCCTGTGGTTCTTACATCCTTCCATACACATCTAACTGTTTACATATCTGTCTGCATAGCTCCCGCTGACAATTGGATGGCCTATAATATAATCCCATTGGAGTGATTGCTCTGTTCTTATTTTTGAGCTCAGCCTATAATGTACCCTCCAGTATGTCTTCTCCGATTACCCCCCCCGACACTCTCCCTCATTAACAAAGCAACTTCTCCACTAAAACTAAAACTCTACTGCTGCGCCATTGTGCCACCCTAACTATAGTGAGGTGAGAGATTGGAGCCACGTAATGAATGCAGGCAACAGATGTCCTTTCCTAAAGGGAACTTGTTGGGTTTTTGTTGGGTAACAATATGAAAGCTAACGTTTCCAATATTTAAACTTTATATTTTCGCAAAGAGGTCTCATGTTCTCTGTTTAATTAGCTGGGGCATCTTATGAATTCTTATGATTTCTGTGGCGTCTTATGAATCCACAAGAAGGGTCTCGACCCGAAACATCACCCATTCCTTATCTCCAGAGATGGTGCCTGTCGCACTGAGTTACTCCAGCAATTTGTGTCTTTCTCCTGGAACTACAATCCTGCTTTATTATTAATTTTATTCAGAGATACAGAGCGGAAACAGGGCCTTTGGCCTTCAGCTGACCAGTGATCCCCCTGCACACTAATACTATCCTACACACTAGGGACAATTTACAATTTTACCAAAGCCAATTAACCTACAAACCTGTCCGTCTTTGGAGTTTGGGAGGAAACAGGAGCACCTGGAAAATATACCCACATGGTCACAGAGGGAATGTACAAACTCTGTACAGACAGCACCCATGGTCCGGATTGAACACGGATATCTGGCGTTGTAAGGCAGCAACTCTACCGCTGCGCCGCAGTGCCAACCTAATAATTAATAATAATTAATTAACAGCAAGCTTTCTTTCAAATTGCTGTTGAATTTTATATTGGAGTCAATATCCAGGTGTAACAGTGTCTTCTATAACATTTTGTAGAACAAATATTTAGGTACAGCCAGAAAAGATTAAAAGGGATTTTAACCTGAAGTCTAATACGTAAAAACTTCAGCACAATGAGTTAGAGGACAGAACGGATGTAGCAGAAAGTTGCACATGCCAATTTCAATTCAGCCCAAGGATGTCCAAAAGGAAGAGGATGGCTGATTGAATCGCCAGCACCATTCCTTTGTTATTGCTACATTGTGGCGTGGTGGAAAAGGAAGCTCGGAGCTGAGCTGCAAATGAAGACAGGATCTTGTTAAGATGCAAGAGGGGGGAGTAGACCCAGGGAAAATAATATAGGTTAAATTGGCAACTGATTCCCTTGCCTGAAAGTTACAATCACGCAAAATAGTTTGGAGAATAATATGAGGAGAAGAAAATTCATTGTGATTCGCAAAGGGAAATATTTGGTGTTTTCATAAATACCTTAGCAAGGGCCACGGGAGATCCGTGCCACTGAGAGGGAGGAGGGCTGCCGAAAATGTAGGGGGGCCAGCAGAGGGGCTGCTGAGAATGAAGTCAGGATCAGGTGGGGGGGGCGCCAAGATCAAACTGGGGACCCGACAAGGGGGCGCCAAGAACGAAGGCGTGACCCGACCGGGGGGGGGGGGGGTTACTGAGATTGAATGGGGGACCTGGCTGCCACATGCGATGGCAGATCTGGTTCACTTCTGCGAGGATTAACTGCTCCATTAACTTAATATAACTTTGTCGGTGCCAGAAACGTGGAGGCTCTATGATTACTGCGTGTGTGAAGTTTGCTGTATAGTTTTACCGGGTTGCATGCAAAACAAAGAGTATAATTGTACCTTGACACATGTGACAATAAAGTATCTTTGAATTGAGTTGAATGATTGAATCTGAAATATCAGTCAAACGTGAACTAGGGCCAGACAGTTTGCCTGAGGTAGAGTATTAAACTGTGCAAGGTTTATGATAATGATGCACTCGATCCATACTGTAAAATAACCTATTGGGCTCCGGTACTTCAAATACAATTTAGTTCCAGGAATAGAATAAACAAATACTGGGGAACAGAATTGTTCCCAGTAACACAGTTATGGAGTTTAATGCTGATAAGTGTGAGGTGCTACATCTTGGCAGGACAAATCAAAATAGGACGTACATGGTAAATGGTAGCGAATTGAGGAATGCAGTTGAACAGAGGGATCTAGGAATAACTGTGCATAGTTCCCTGAAGGTGGAATCTCATGGAGATAGGGTGGTAAAGAAAGCTTTTGGTATGCAAGCCTTTATAAATCAGAGCATTGAGTATAGAAGTTGGGATGTAATTGTACAAGGCATTGGTGAGACCAATTCTGGAGTATGGTGTACAATTGTGGTCGCCAAATTATAGGGAAGATGTCAACAAAATAGAGAGAGTACAGAGGAGATTTACTAGAATGTTGCCTGGGTTTCAGCAACTAAGTTACAGAGAAAGGTTGAACAAGTTAGGGCTTTATTCTTTGGAGCGCAGAAGGTTAAGGGGGGACTTGATAGAGGTCTTTAAAATTATGAGAGGGATAGACAGAGTTGACGTGGATAAGCTTTTTCCATTGAGAGTAGGGAAGATTCAAACAAGAGGACATGATTTGAGAATTAAGGGACAGAAGTTTAGGGGCAACATGAGGGGAAACTTCTTTACTCAGAGAGTGGTAGCTGGGTGGAATGAGCTTCCAGTGGAAGTGGTGAAGGCAGGTTCGATTTTATCATTTAAAAATATATTGGATAAGTATATGGACGGGAAAGGAATGGAAGGTTATGGTCTGAGTGGAGGTAGATGGGACTAGGTGAGAGTAAGTGTTCGGCACGGACTAGAAGGGCCAAGATAGCCTGTTTCCGTGCTGTAATTGTTATATGGTTGTTATATGGTTAGAAGGATGCCATTCAGCCCATCAAGTCTGTGCCAGCTCTTTGATAGTGTTCTCCAATTAGGCACGTGACATGGTCCCTTTTCAATTATCAGCCGTTAAAACTATTCAAAAGTTTTTGAGTAGTAATAGGCAGAGTTGTGCAGCTGTAGAGTTGCTGCCTTATAGCGCCAGAGACCTGGGTTCCATCCTGACTACGGGTGCTGTCTGTATGGAGTTTACACGTTCTCCCCGTGACCTACGTGGGTTTTCTCCGAGATCTTCTGTTTCTTCCCACACTCCAAAAACGAATAGGTTTGTAGGTTAATTGGCCTGGTATGAATGTAAAATTGTCCCTAGTGTGTGTAGGATAGCGTTAGTGTGCGTGGATCGCTGGTCGGTGTGGATACGGTGGGCCATAGGGCCTTTTTCCGCGCTATATCTAGCAACTTAACTCAACTATACTAAAGTATTTGGGCATTTTTACTCCTCACTGCAGAAGCATTGTTACCTGAGATGGCGTTGAAAGATATTCTCCCTGAATTCTGGCTGCTATGTTATTTACCATTTTGACTGGAGAGTGAGGGAGGAATGGGGGGGGAGAGAATTTGCAGCCCGCCCATGTTTCCCTATTGTGGACCTGAGTTTCCGGTCCTATCTGTTCCCCACCCATGCACCAGCCCAGCATCCTTCCTCTCCTTCCTTAATCAGGAATACATCCGCTTCCTCCTCAAATCTGTGCCTGTTTTGCACTCAGTTTATGACCAAACTTCATTCCCACACACTTGTTTTCTCTGCTCAAATCTATCATCACATTAGAAACATAGAACACAGAAAAATAGGTTCAGGAGTAGGCCATTCGACCCTTCGAGCCAGCACCGCCATTCAATATGATCATGACTGTTCATCTAAATCAATACCCCATTCCTGATTTTTCTGCATCTAGCCTGTCCAATCCTTTAAGAATTTTACATATTTTTATCAAATTCCCTCTCATCCTACTAAAATCCAGTGAATACAAGCCCAGTCGACACATTCTTTCATCATATGTCAGTCCCGCCATCCCGGGAATTAATCTGGTGAACCTACGCTGCACTCCCTCAATAGCAATAATGTCCTTCCTCAAATTAGGAGACCAAAATTGCACACAATACTCCAGGTGCGGTCTCACCAGGGCCCTGTACAACTGCAGTCGGACCTCCTTGATCCGAAACTCAAATCCTCTTGCAATGAAGGCCAACATGCCATTACTGCCTGCTGTACTTACATGCTAACTTTCAGTGACTGATGTACAAGGACACCCAGGTCTCGTTGCACCTCCCCATTTCCTAATCTGACACCATTCTGTATCTTTAAACTAAACGTTGTCCTCTGGTTCTCGATTCTCCTTCTCTGGGCGAGAGACTCGACCCGATCTATTCCTCTGATGATTTTAGTGTTTGACTGGTAAGGGGGGAGGAGGGATGGTGGATGGGCGGGGGTTTGGGGAGTGAGTGGGAGGGTGGGGTGGATATTAGATGCTGTAGCTTGTTTACTCGCTGAAGCTGGACAAGTGGACAATTATTGCAGCAGTTATAATAAATCCCCCAGAGCATGGTTAAAAACCGTTCCCAAGTAATTTTACATCCCCAGCATATACTCCCCAGAGCGTATGAAACTCAGCAGCTGAAGGAGGTGGGAACAGCCAGGAACTAGAAGACCCGAATGCTTTCAGCTGACACATTCATACAAGCAAACCAGCTTCACAATGCAATCCATCCCCAGAAAATCCCCATCACTGGGGGCTTTGTGTATCAGTCAGGAATACAGCTTTTTAGACAATCAGATAGGCAGCACAATTAGATGGTCTGGTAAAGAAGGCATATGATATGCTTGCCTTCATTGCTAGGGGCAATGAATATAAGAGTCAAGATATTTGCTTTACGATATGATCCAATATGATCAAGAGATTATGGGGTGTTAGCTGCAGGGCGAGGTTGGACAGACATAGAATGTTTTCTCTGGAACGCTGGAAGTTGTGATAATAGTATATAAGATTATGAGAGGCATAGATAGGGTAGACAGTCAAAACCTCTTTCCCAGGATAAATAAAATACTAGAAGGCAAAGGTCAAAGGTGAGTGGTAAAGTTTAAAGGAGATATGTGGGGCAACTTTTTTACACGGAGGATTGTGAGTGCCTGGAACATGCGGAAAGAATGCTCACCTCACTGCAGAAACCCCGCAGTGATTGCTGATGTAACCCGGCATCACTTGACATTAGCCCCTGCAACTCACTGAATGACCAACACTCAGTGGAAGACCAGTTATCACTCTGAGCGAGCCATGCATTATGTGAAAGGTCAGCATGAACGAGTGGGGCCAAAGGATCTATGACCCATGCAGAGGGGCACTGTCACCCAGCCAAGAAAACCTGCAGTCTGCAGTCTTGCAATCTCGCTGTCTGAATAAGGGTTCCGACCCAAAACATCACCTATTGCTTTTTCTCCAGAGATGTTGCCTGACCCGCTGAGTTCCCCGAGCATTTTGTGTCTATCTTCGGTATAAACCAGCATCTGCAGTTCCTCCCTACACAAACCTGCATGCCTAACTCAACAAGGAATCCTGAACCATTCAGCAGAGGGATCCGAGTTCAGGGACCACGCATTTCTCCAGAGAATCCTTGTACCACAGGATTAAGAAACTCTGCATCATTCAACGCTGTATTGCTTGGCAGAGGGACCCTGCATCATCCCAAAAGTGCTTTGGCAATATTTGACAGAGGAATCGGACATCATTTAGCAGAAGGCAGGGCACAGGCGGCACGATGGCACAGAGGCGCAGCGGTAGAGTTGATGCTTTACAGCGCCAGAGACACAGGTTAGATCCTGACTACGGGTGTTTGTACGTTCTCCCCGTGACCTGCGTGGGTTTTCTCTGGGTGCTCCGGTTCCCTCCAACACTCCAAAAACGTACAGGTTTGTAGGTTACTTGGCTTCGGTAATAATAGTAAATTGTCTCTTGCGTGTGTAGGACAGTGTTAGTCTGCGGGGATTGCTGGTTTGTGCGGACTCGATGGGCCGAAGAGCCTGTTTCAACGCTGTGTCTCTAAATTAAACTAAAGGACCACGGTATTATCTAACAGCGGAAGCCTGCCGCACATCGCAGAAGAACTTTGCACTTCTTGGCAAAGAACGTGAGCACAGTGACAACGTAGCCACAGGCAAGGTCCCAGAGGACTGGATAGGAGCCAATATTGTTCCTTTGTTTGAGAAGGGAAATAGGGATAATCCAGGAAACCATAGTGCTGACGAGCCTCACATCAGTAGTAAGGGAGCTGTCGGAACGATCCGTACTATTAACTCGCCTATGGAAGAGAATGCAGCAGTTAGGGAGTCAACATGGGCTTGTCTAGACCAGGATAAGTCTTGATTGTGTTTTTAGAGGAGGTGACAGAGGTGATTGATGAGGGTAGAGTGGTGGATGTTGACTATGTGAACTTTAGGCTGATTCAGAAGAGTACAGATACAGAGATACAGTGCGGAGACAGGCCCACCGAGCCCACGCTGGTCCGCGCTCCCTGCACACTAGCGCTAACCTACACACAATGGACAATTCACATTTTTTACCATAGGCAATCAACCTACAAACCTGCACGTCTTTGGAGTGTGGGAGGAAACCGCGCACCCAGAGAAAACCCACGTGTTCATGGGAAGAACGTACAAACTCCGTACAGACAGCACCCGTAGTCAGGATTGAACCCGGGCCTCTGACTCTGTAAGGCAGTAACTCTACCGCTGCGCCACCGTGCCGCCCCAAAGATGCATGGGATCCATGGTGACTATTGTATTTGGATTTTAAATTGGCTTATCCATTATAGACAGAGCGTAGTATTGGAAGGGTATTATTCTGGCTTCTGGTCTGTGACCAGTGGAGTACTGTAGGCATCTGTACTGGGCCCCCTGTTGTTTGTGATAGATATATAAATGACTTGGACAAAAATGTAAGATGGGTTTGTCAGTAAGTTTGCTGATGACACATGAATTGGTTGTGTTGTGGACAGTGAAAATGGCTAACAAAGGATGGAGCAGGATATTGATGAGCTACAGACATGGGCAGAGACGTGGCAGATGGAGTTTAGTCAGGGAAAATTTGAGATGTTGCACTTTGGGAGGCCAAATGTGAAGGGAAAGTATAAAGTTAATGGCAGCTCCTGCAACACCAGGAATGTATAGAGGGATCCTGATATCCAAGTACATTACTTTGTGAAAGTAGATAATAGATAGGGTGGTATTGAGTATAAGAGTCAGGAAGTCAAGCGCAACTATATAAAACTTTGATTATGGTGTGTCTAGATTATGGTGCGTCTAAATTATGGTGCCACCCCAATTACATGTAGAATGTGGACGCTTTACAAAGGCTCTCTACCCGAAACGTCATCCATTCCTTCAATCCAGAAATGCTGCCTGTCCCGCAGAGTTACTCCAGCATTTTGTGTCTATCTTCAGTGTAAACCAGCATCTGTAGTTGCTTACTACATAGAAGAGCTTTACCAGGATGCAAGTTGGAGAAATTTGGTGTAGGAAGGAACTGCAGATGCTGGTTTACACCGATGATAGACACAAAATGCTGGAGTAACTCAGCGGGTCAGGCAGCGTCTCTGGAGAAAATAAATAGGTGACGTATCGGGTCGTGTCTGAAGAAGGGTCTCGACCCCAAACCTCACCTATTCCTTTTCTCCAGAGATGCTGCCAGACCCGCTGAGTTACTCCGGCACTTTGAGTCTATCTTCAATGGAAATTCCAGCTATTATCCCCTGACATTCAATGCCAATGCTATCACTGAATGCTCCCACTATCAATAACAAGAGAAGTTGGAGAAATTTGGTGCAAGAAGGAACTACAGATGCTGGTTTATACCAAAGATAGACACAACGTGCCGGAGTAACTCAGTGGGACCGGCAGCATCTCTGGAAAAATTGATGGGTGATGTTTTGGGTTGGAACCCTTCTTCAGACTGAAAGTAGAGATTGGGGGGTAGGGGGGGGGGGGGTCTGGGTAACTGGAGATAAGAAAAGGCCAGAACAAATCAGGACTGCCAATACATGACCAAGGAACGATGGTGCCCATAATGGCCCATTGTTGGCCCAATTTGCATGTGGCTTTGTTTTGATCTGGAAGAGGTGATAACAAAGGAATACAGGGATGTGAACAGTGGAACTAGCAGAGCGACGAGGATGGAGGAGAGAGCGGGAGAATGCAGAGGTTAATTGAAATCAATTTGGATCAGTAAGGGTGTCAGGGGTTATAGGGAGAAGGCTGGAGAATGAGGTTGAGAGACAGATCAGCCATGATTGAATGGCAGAATAGACTTGATGAGCAAAATTCTGCTGCTAGAACGTATAAAATCAATGTTGATACTGTATGGGTGTAAGCTGCCCAAGAAAATATGAGGTGCTGTCCCTCCAATTTGCATGTGGCTTTGTTTTGATCTGGATTGTTTTCTGCAGAGCACGGTGACGCAACGGTAGAGTTGCTGCCTCACAGTGCTTGCAGCGCTGGAGACCCGGGTTCGATCCCCACTTCGGGTGCTGACTGCACGGAGTTTGTACCTTCTCCCCGTGAGTTTTTTTCCGAGATCTTTGGTATCCTCCTGCACTCCAAAGACGTACAGGAATGTAAGTTAATTAGCTTGGTGTATGTGTAAATTGTCCCTAGTGTGTGTAGGATAGTGTTAATGTGAAGGGAGGTATGCTGGCAGAAGCCTCCACGTGGCGCATCCCGGGCAATGCTGGCGACAGAAACTGTAGCACAGTGACTGACTGAAGGTGCCAATTCTGCAACCAACGTCACTGACCGACCGGAAAGACGTGATATGGAAGATGGCTGGACTCGAGGAAGAAGAATGTGCGGGGTTAGCTGGTCGGCACCTTCTCGGAGGGCCTGTATCTCCAAAACTAAAACTAAAAAACTAGGCATCGGAGGCTGAGGGAAGACCGAAAAAAAACCTGGATACATTTTGAGAGGCCTACACATGGTACACAGTCAGAGCCTTCTACAACAACGGTGCAAACGTCAAATCATTTTTCAGGGCACAGCTTCAAGATGAGAGGGGGAAGTCTAATGGAGAAGTGGAGGACCCGTTTTTAACACAGAGGGTGGTGGGCTGCTGGAACGTGCTGTCGGGGATGGTGGTGAGAGCAGACATGATAATGGCATTTAGAGTAAGAGGCTTTGAGATAGGCACATGGATATGCAGGGAATGGAAGCAGGCAGATCAGGTGGACGGCACGATGGCGCAGCGGTAGAATTGTTGCCTTACAGCGCTTGCAGTGCTGGAGACCCGGGTTTGATCCCAACTACAGGTGCTGTCTATTCTCCCCGTGACCGCGTGGGTTTTCTCTGAAATCTTCGATTACACCCCACACTCCAGAGACCTACTGGTTTGTAGGTAAATTGGCTTGGTAAATGTAAAAATTGTCCTTAGTGTTTGTAGGATAGTTTTAATATGCGGAGATCTACGGTTTAATAACCGTGAAAAAACTTATACTCAAATTCTGGAAAAAGGTAACAGTCCCCACAGTGAAGATGTGGATCACAGAAATGACCAAGACACTACATTTAGATAAAATAAGGCTTGTTTTGGCTCATATGGGAACTTCACCCGCACCACTGCAGGAACTATACATCAGGAGGTGCAACTCCAGAGCCAATAAGATCATGGGAGACCCCTTCCACCTCTGCAACGGACTGTTCCAGCTGCTACGTTCAGGCAAATGCCTCCATTGCCATGCTGTGAGAACGGAGAGGTTGAGAAGGAGTTTCTTCCTAGAGGCCATTAGCACTGTAAACTCCTATCTCACCAGGAACTAACTTTACTGTACCACACTACTGCTTATTATTATTTTTTTTAAATGCTGTTTTTTTCCCTTTTTCCTTCCGCCCACAATATTTAATATGTAAAAGAATATGTGATTCTGTTCCATTCTGTTTGTAGTTTGTTTGGTTGTTTGTTTGTTTGTCTGTTTGTCTTTTTGCACAAAGTCCGCAAGCATTGCCACTTTTAATTTCACTGCACATCTCGTATGTGTATGTGACGAATAAATTTGACTTGACTTGATAAGTCAGACCAATTCTCCAAAACTTGGTCTCCTTTCACTGAATTTCTTCAACAATAGAATGGTTGAACACAAATTTAAAACCGATGCTTGGGATGGGTGAGCGGAGGGGGGGAAGGGAAGGATAGTGGGACTTATCTCTTTTTTTTCCTTTTCTCTTTTTTTCTCTCTCACTTCAGGGGTCTTTTCTTCTCTCTTTTTTTGTATCTTTCTTCTTTTTCTTCATCCTTTTCATTTTACTTGTTTTTCCCCCGATTCATTTATCAATTTATAAAATGTTAAAAATAAAGCTGTACGAAAATTGTATAATTGTTATGCCGATTGCTTTATTCTTGTACAATTGCTTCTAATAAAATAAACATTAAAAAAATAATAATAATATGCGAGGATCGCTTGTCGGCGCGGACACAGTGGGCCAAAGGGCCTGTTTCTGTGCTGTATCTCTAAACTAAATTAAATATGCAACAAATGGAGGCATGTGGCTCCATATGCTGGTGGAAGAGATAAACTTAAACTGGCATCATGTTCGGCACAGACTTTGGGACATTGACCCTGTTCCTGTGCTGACCTGTTCTATGTTCCACAGGAGTTGTGTAACACTCGACAACAAACCCTACATCATTCCTGAGGGGAACCATGACAACAGAACCCTACGATTCTGGTCCTGATTCTAAGGAAATCACAAACAATCTCCCAGATGTACTAGGGGACAGAGGACCTAGGGTGACGGAGGAACTGAAGTAAATTCTCATTAGTCAGGAAATAGTGTTGGGTGGACTGATGGGTCTGAAGGCTGATAAATTCCCAGGGACTGATGGTCTGCATCCCAGGGTACACAAGGAGGTGGTTCTAGAAATTGTGGACACATTGGTGATCATTTTCCAATGTTCTATAGATTCAGGATCAGTTCCTGTGGATTGGAGGGTAGCTAATGTTATCCCATGTTTTAAGAAAAGAGGGAGAGAATGCAGGGAATTACAGACCAGTTAGCCTGACATTGGTGGTGGGGAAGATGCTGGAGTTGATTATTATAGATGTAATAGTGGCGCATTTGGATAGCAATAACAGGAACGGTCCGAGTCAGCATGGATTTACGAAGGGGAAATCATGCTTGACAAATCTTCTGGAATTTTTTGAGGATGTGACAAGTAAAATGCACAACGGAGAGCCAGTGGATGTAGTGTACCTGGACTTTCACAAAGCCTTTGAGAAGGTCCAACACAGGAGAATTGTGGGCAAAATTAGAGCACATGGTATTGGGGGTAGGATATTGACATGGATAGAAAATTGGTTGGCAGACAGGAAACAAAGAGTAGGGATTAACAGGTCCCTATCAGAATGGCAGGCAGTGACTAGTGGGGTACCGCAAGGCTCGGTGCTGGGACCACAGCTATTTACAATATACATTAATGATTTAGATGAAGGAATTCAAAGTAACATTAACAAATTTGCAGATGATACAAAGCTGGTGGCAGTGTGAACTGTGAGGAGGATGCTATGAGGATGCAGGGTGACTTAGACAGCTTGGGCAGATGCAGTATAATGTGGAAAAATGTGAGGTTATCCACTTTGGTGGCAAGAACAGGAAGGCCGATTATTATCTGAATAGTGTCAGGTTGGGAAAAGGGGAAGTACAACGAGACCTAGGTGTCCTTATTCATCAGTCATTGAACGTAAGCATGCAGGTACAACAGGCAGTGAAGAAAGCTAATGGCATGTTGGCCTTCATAATGAGAGAAGTTGAGTATAGGAGCAAAGAGGTCCTTCTGCAGTTGTACAGGGCCCTGGTGAGACTACACCTGGAATATTGTGTGCAGTTTTGGTCTCCTAATTTGAGGAAGGACATTCTTGCTATTGAGGGAGTGCAGCGTAGGTTCACGAGGTTAATTCCCGGGATGGCGGGACTGTCATATGTTGAAAGAATGGAGCGACTGAGATTGTATTCAATGGAATTTAGAAGGATGAGAGAGGATCTTATAGAAACATATAAAATTATCAAGGGATTGAACACGCTAGGTGCTGGAAACATGTTCCCGATGTTGGGGGAGTCCAGAACCAGAAGCCACAGTTTAAGAATAAGGGGTAGGCAATTTAGAACTGAGATGAGGAAAAACTTTTCCACACAGAGAATTGTGAATTTGTGGAATTCTCTGCCTCAGAAGGCACTGGAGGTTGATTCATTGGATGCATTCAAAGAGTCAGATAGAGCTCTAAGGACTAGTGGAATCAAGGTTATATGGGGAGAAGGCAGGAACGGGGTACTGATTGTGGATGATCAGCCATGGTCACATTGAATGGTGGTGCTGGCTCGAAGGGCCGAATGGCCTACTCCTGCACCTATTGTCTATGCATCTATGTTTCTATGACTCAAGGAGGAAGGAAAGCGCATCACTTCATAGAGGAATTACCCAACTCTCTGGATGAATCCTACATAAATTGACAGAGGATACAATTGAAGTGTGAATTATTAGGCAGGGAACCATATAACACTCACAGGAGGAAACATGCATTGTTCAATGATTCAATGATACTTTATTGTCACGTGTACCTAGGTACAGCAAAATACATACAACACGGTAAAATCATTTCGCTGACAGTTACAAAAGTTCACCAAACTGCCCTATCCACTGCCGGCCGCCGCGAGAACTTTGCCTCTCATTGCAGCAGAGCTCTGCGACAGACGAGAAGAAATATGCATCACTCATGCAACCATCCCTTGCGTGCATGCACCAATTGACGGATGGACCCAGCATCCATTAGAGGTGCATCACCTGCATCACCCAACAGAGGAGGCCTGCATCACTTCACAGAAGTAGCATGCATGACTCCAGAAGAGACTGCACCACTCACTCAGCAATAGCCTGTATCACATAACATGCATGGTGGTGCAGCAGGAGATTTGCAGCCTTACAGCGCCAGAGACCCGGGTTTGATCCTGACTACGGGTGCTCGTCTGTAAGGAGTATGTATGTTCTCCCCGCGACCTGCGTGGGTTTTCTCCGGTGCTCCGGTTTTCTCCCACATTCCAAAGACGTAAAGATTGTAGGCTAATGAGCTTCAGTTAAAAAATTGTAGATTATCGCTAGTGTGTGGGATAGTGCAGGTGTACAGGGATCGCTGGGAGGCACGGACTCGGTGGGCTGAAGGGTCCGTTTCCACGCTGTATCTCTAAAGACTAAGTGATGCAGTGGTCCTCTGTTTAATTACGCAGAGGATTTGTTTAATCCAGATGTTCCCTGCATCGAGTGATATGCGATTCTTCTACTGAATGTTGCATAGTTCCTCTGTGGAGTGTTGCACAATTCCTTTGCTAAATGATGCACAGTTTCACTGGCCAGTGGCACTGGGATCCCTGCCAGGGCCCTCTGCCAGTGGACACAAGGTTTCTGTATCTAATGCTGCAAGATTTCTGCCACGAGGTGACGCCAGGCTTCTTTTCCACCAACGATAAACACAAAATGCTGGTGTAAATCAACGGGTCAGGCAGCATCATTGGACCAAAGGAAAGGTGATGTTTTCGGTCGAGACTCTTCTTCAGACTGACATTCAGGGGAGAGGAAAACTAGAGGTATGATATAGGTGCAGAACAAATCAGAGCTGGCACCCCAATGACTCAAGAAAGGTGGAGCACACAATGGTCCATTGTTGACTGTGGAAGAGGTGATAACGAAGGGATACAAACAGTGAAACTTTCAGGCCGACCAGGGTGGGGGAGGGGTGGGGAGATAGGCAATGCAAGGGCTACTTGAAATTAGAGAAATCAATATTCATAACACTGGATTGTAAACTACCCAAGTGAAATATGACTGGGCTGTTCCTCCTAGTTGCGTGTGGCCAGGATAATGCAATTATCCTTTGCTAATTGGTGCACAATTAGTTTGTGAGGTGAATGCTCAATAGCTTTCAGGGTGATGGAAGCTTGCATTGCCATCCAGTGCAGGTAACGTTGTGAACGTTCCACTGCCAAGTGTTCCAGATCTCCTTAGCTGATTCTTGTAGAGTTCCCCTGGCAGTCGATGCATATTTCCTGGGGACTGATACAGGCTTCCTGCACCATATCATGCACAGTTCCACTGTTGAGTGATGCAAGGTTCCTCTCCCCAATAATGCTGCATTGTTCTGTCAGGCGATGTGGGATTCACTCATTTCAGTTTAGCTTTACGATACTGCGCGGAAACAGGCCCTTCGACCCACTGTATCCGCGCCAACCAGCGATCCCCGCACGCTAGCACCATCTTACACACACTAGTGTGAAGAAGAGTTGCGACTCGAATCGTCGCCCATTCCTTCTCTCCATAGATGCTGCCTCACCCTCTGATTTCAGTAAGACTTTCGACAAGGTTCCGCATGGTAGGCTGCTCTGGAAGGTTAGATTCCATGGGATCCAAGGAGAGATAGCTAAATGGATAGCAAATTGCCTCCATGGAAGGAAGCAGAGGGTGATGTTGGCAGGTTGCTTCTCGGACTGGAGGCCTGTGACTAGTGGTGTGTCTCAGGGTTCGGTGCTAGGCCTGTTACTGTTTGTTATCTATATCAATGATTTGGATGAGAACATACAGGGCAAGATTAGCAAGTTTGCTGATGATACAAAAGTGGGTGATTTTGCAGATAGTGAAGATGGTTGTGAACGATCGCAGCAGGATCTGGATCGATTGGCCAGGTGGGCAGAGGAATGGTTGATGGAATTTAATACAGAGAAGTATGAGGTGTTGCATTTTTGGACGTCTAGGGCAGGATCTACACAGTGAATGGTAGACCTCTGGGGAGTATTGTAGAGCAGAGGGATCTCGACCAGCTTGTACTGGAGCCTACCAGAGAGAAGGCAATTCTGGATTTAGTATTGTCTAATGAACCAGATTTAATAAGGGAACTCAAGGTAAAGGAGACAGTGACCATAATATGATGTTTTAATCTGCAATTTGAGAGGCAGAAGGTTAAATCAGAAGTGTCAGTGTTGCAGTTGAACAAAGGGGGCTATAAAGGCATGAGAGGGGAGCTGGCCAAGGTAACACTAGACAACAAACCCTGCATCATTCTTGAGGGGAACCATGGCAACAGAACCCTACGATTCTGGTCCTGATTCTAAGGAAGACACAAACAATCTCCCAGATGTACTAGGGGACAGAGGACCTAGGCTGACGGAGGAGCTGAAGGAAATTCTCATTAGGCAGGAAATGGTGTTGGGTGGACTGATGGGACTGAAGGCTGATAAATTCCCAGGGACTGATGGTCTGCATCGCAGGGTACACAAGGATGTGGCTCTAGAAATCGTGGATGCATTGGTGACTATTTTCCAATGTTCTTTCGATTCAGGATCAGTTCCGGTGGATTGGAGGGTAGCTAATGTTATCCCACTTTTCAAGAAAGGAGCGAGAGGAAACGTGGAATTATAGACCAGTTAGCCTGACATCGGTGGTGGGGAAGATGCTGGAGTCAATTATTAAAGAAGTAATAATGCCGCATTTGGATAGCAGTAAAAGGATTGGTCCAAGACAGCATGGATTTATCAAGGGGATATCCTGCTTGACTAATCTTCTGGAATTTTTTGAGGATGCGTCAAGTAAAATGGATGAAGAGAGCCAGTGGATGTAGTGTATTTGGACTTTCAGAAAGCCCTTGATTAGGTCCCACAGGAGATTAATGGGCAAAATTAGAGCACGTGGTATTGGGGGGTAGGGTATTGACATGGATAGAGAATTGGTTGGCAGACAGAAAACAGAGAGTAGGAATAAACGGGTCCCTGTCAGAATGGCAGGCAGTGCCGCAAGGCTCGGTGTTGGGGCCTCAACTATTTACAATATATATTAATGATTTAGATGATGGAGTTAAACGTAACATTAGCAAATTTGCAGATTACACAAAGCTGGGTGGCAGTGTAAAGAAGGTACTAGTAGGTTACAGGGTGACTTGGGTGAGTGGGCAGATGCTTGGCAGATGCAGTATAATGTAGATAAATGTGAGGTTACCCACTTTGGCGGCAAGAAAAAGGAGGCAGATTATTATCTCAATGGGGTCAGATTAGGAATAAAGGATGTGCAACGAGACCTGGGTGTCCTTGTACACCAGTCACTGAAAGTAAACATGCAGGTACAGCAGGCAGTGAAGAAGGTTAATGACATGTTGGCCTTCATAACGAGAGTATTTGCGTAAATAGGTCCTTGTGCAGTTGTACAGGGCCCTGGTGAGACCACATCTGGAGTATTGTGTGCCGTTTTGGTCTCCTAACTTGAGGAAGGACATCTTTGCTATTGAGGCAGTGCAGCGTAGGTTCACAAGTTTAATCCCCGGGATGGCGGGACTGTCAATTGAGGAAAGATTGGAAAGACTGGGCTTGTATTCACTGGAATTTGGAAGGATGAGAGGATATCTTATAGTAACGTATAACATTATAAAAGGACTGGACAAGCTAGATGCAGGAAACATTTTCCCAATGTTGGGGGAGTCCAGAACCAAGGGCCACAGACTAAGAATAAAGGGGAGGCTATTTAAAAATGAGATGAGAAAAAAACATTTTCACCCAGGGAGTTGTGAATTTGTGGAATTCTCTGCCACAGAAGGCAGTGGAGGCCAATTCACTGGATGAATTTAAAAGAGAGTTAGATAGAGCTCTAGGGGCTAGCGGAATCAAGGGATATGGGGAGCAGGCAGGCATGGGTTACTGATTGTGGATGATCAGCCATGATCACAATGAATGGCGGTGCAGGCTTGAAGGGCCAAATGGCCTCCTCCTGCACCTATTTTCTATGTTTCTAGGAGTGCAGGTGCATCGTTCCTTGAAGGTCCTCAGGTAGATAAGGTGGTCACAAAGACATTTGGCACATTGGTCTTCTTCAGTCGGAGTATTGAGTATAGAAGTTGGGAGGTCATGTTGCAGTTGTATAAGACGTCGGTGAGACCGCATTTAGAATATTGTGTTCAGTCTGGGCACCATGTTATAGGAAAGATATTGTCAAGCTTGAAAGGGTTCAGGGAAGATTTATGAGGATGTTGCCTGGACTATAGGGAGAGGTTCTATTCCTTGGAGCACAGGAGGATGAGGGGTGATCTTGTAGAGGTGAATAAAATCATGAGGCGAATAGATCGGGTAGATGCACAGAGTCTCTTGCCCAAAGTAGAGGAATCGAGGACATAGGTTCAAGGTGACGGGGAAAAGATTTAATAGGAATCTGAGGGGTAAGTCTTTCACACAAAGGGTGGTGGGTGTATGGAACAAGCTGCCAGATGAGGTAGGTGAGGCTGGGACTATCCCAACATTTAAGAATCCATGTACATGGATAGGACAGGTTTGAAGAGACCAAGCGCAGGAAGGTGGGACTAGTGTAGCTGGGACATGTTGGCCGGTGTGGGCAAGTTGGGCCGAAGAGCCTGTTTCCACAATGTATCACTCTATGACTGTATGTCTATGACTCTCTATCATATGTTAACCCACTCATTGCTGGGATCATTGTTGTAAACTTCCTCTGGACCCTCTCCAGAGCCAGCACGTCCTTCCTCAGATATGGGGCCCAAATCTGCTCACAATATTCCTAATGCAGCCTGACCAGTGCCTTAGCTCTATGCCCCTCAGTACATGACAAAGGCCTGGATAGAGTGGATGTGGAGAGGATGTTTTCACAAGTGAGAGAGTCTAGGATTGGAAGCCATAACCTCAGAATTAAAGGACTACATTTATAAAGGAGATGAGCAAGAATTTCTTTAGTCAGAGGGGGGTGAATCTATGGGATTTATAGCCACAGACAGCTGTGGAGGCCAAGTCAATGGATATTTTTATGGCAGGGATGGGCAGATTCTTGATTAGTACGGGTGTCAGGGGTTATGGAGGGGAGGGCAGGAGAATAGGGTTGAGAGGGAAAGATAGATCAGCCATCACTGAATGACGGAGTAGACTTAAGGGGCCGAATGGCCAAATTCTGCTGCTAGAACATGAACAAATAAAGTACCATTGAACCATTGAGATGGTTCTGGTGACTGGAGGTCAACACCTCAGCCTCAGGACATTTCTGCAGGCATTCCTCCCAATAGTATCCTCGGCCTAACCATCTTCAGGTGCTTCATTAGCAGCTTTCCCTCGGTCACAAGGCCAGTAGTCAGGATATTTACTGATGATTGTACAATGTTCAGCAGTGGTCGCTACTTCTCACATAATGAAGCCGTTCAGAAACCAAAGCTGCACGACTTGGACAATACCTGGCCTGGGCTGACAGGTGGCAAGTAACATTCATCTAACACAAGTGCCAGGCAATGACAATATACAGGGAGAAAGCAGGAACAGGGTACTGATTAAGAATGTGTTCAAGAAGGAAATGCAGATGCTGGAAGATCGAAGGTACACAAAATTGCTGGAGAAACTCAGCGGGTGCAGCAGCATCTATGGAGTGAAGGAAATAGGCAACGTTTCGGGCCGAAACCCTTCTTCAGAAATGCAACACCTGTCCCTTCATCTCCCCCCTCGACTCCATTCAAGGACCCAAGCAGTCGTTCCAGGTGCGACAAAGGTTCACCTGTATCTCCTCCAACCTCATCTACTGCATCCGCTGCTCTAAATGTCAGCTGATTTACATCGGTGAGACTAAGCGGAGGTTGGGCGATCGTTTCGCCGAACACCTCCGCTCAGTCCGCAATAACCTACCTGAACTCCCGGTGGCTCAGCACTTCAACTCCCCCTCCCATTCCCAATCCGAACTCTCTGTCCTGGGTCTCCTCCATTGCCAGAGTGAGCAACAGCGGAAATTGGAGGAACAGCACCTCATATTCCATCTGGGGACCTTGCGTCCGGATGGCATTAACATTGAATTCTCCCAATTTTGCTAGCCCTTGCTGTCTCCTCCCCTTCCTTAACCCTCTAGCTGTCTCCTCCCACCCTCCCATCCGCCCGCCCTCAGGCTCCTCCTCCTCCTCCCCTTTTCCTTCCTTCTCCCCCCCATCAGTCTGAAGAAGGGTTTCGGCCCGAAACGTCGCCTATTTCCTTCGCTCCATAGATGCTGCTGCACCCGCTGAGTTTCTCCAGCAATTTTGTGTACCTACTGATTATGAATGATCAGCCATGATCATATTGAGTGCTGGCGCTGGCTCGAAGGCACGAATGCCTAATCCTGCACCTATTTTCTGTGTTTCTAGGTAATATCCAACAATGGAAGATCCATAATGTCGGAAGGAACTTTGATTATGCTGCATCTAGATTATTGTGTGCAGTTCCGTCGTCCCATTATAGGAAGAATGTGGAAAGGGTACAGGCTCTCAACGCGAAACATCACCCATTCCTTCTCTCCAGAGATGCTGCCGGTCCCGCTGAGTTACTCCAGCATTTTGTGTTTGTTATCAGTGTAAACCAGCATCTGCAGTTCCTTCCTACATAGAAGAGCTTTACCAGGATGCTGCCTGAATTAAAGAACTCAGTGGGCCGAAGGGCCTGTTTCCGCATCGACCAATGATCCCCGCACATTAACACTATCCTACACGCTAGGGACACTTTTCTACATTTACATCAAGCCAATTAACCTACAAACCTCTAGGTCTTTGGAGTGTGGGAGGAAACCAAACATCTAGTGGAAAACCCACACGGGTCACGGGGAGAACGTACAAACTCCGTACAGACAGCACTCGTGGTCAGGATGGAACTCGGGCCTCTGGCATTGTAAGGCAGTAGCTCTACCACTGCACCACCCTGCTGCTCTGAGTGTGACTGAAATATCCACTGTCATACCTGGGAGAAGGTAGTGCTCTTACCAGAGAATTCCAGCTAAATGTGTTCCTTGCATGAATGGCCACACTGTTGAGCAGCTGGAAAGGGTGCAGAGACGTTTTACGAGGATGTTGCCAGGACTCGAGGGTCTAAGCTATAGGGAGAAGTTGTGCAGGCTAGGACTATTCCTTGGAGTGCAGGAGAATGAGGTGATCTTATAAAGGTGTACAACATCATGAGTGGAATAGATCAGGTAGACACAGAGTCTCTTGCCCAGAGCAGATGAATCGAGAACCAGAGGACATATGTTTAAGTTAAGGGGGGAAAGATTTAATAGGAACCTGAGCAGTAACGTTTTCACACAAAGGGTGGTAGGTGTATAGAACGAACTGTTGGAGGAACTAGTTGAGACAGGTACTGTACTATGTTTAAGAAACATTTGGTCAGGTACACAGGTAGGCCAGGTTCAGAGGGTTATGGGCCAAATGTAGGCAGGTGGGACTTGTGTAGATGGCACATGATGGGCGGTGTGGGCAGGTTGGGCTGAAGGGCCTGTTTCTAGAGTATCTGTATGGCTGTGTCACTAACAGGGTCAAGGAAGGTTATTGGGAGATGGAAACTGTGGGTAGCTTTGTGAGGATATTATGGAGGAAGAAGGTTTAGGGGGGGAGATTTATGAAGAGTGTGTTATGGAGAGGGCTGGATTATGGAGAAAGGTGAAGAAGGAGAAGCTGGGTTGAAGATTAAAAAAGGGAAGGAGAGCATGCGTGACGAAAATGATGAAGTCACGGGGAAATTACGGGGGTGAGAAGAGGAGAGTTACTGAGGATTGAAGGAAGAATTACGAGGAAGTTACAGGTAATGCTTTAGGGAAAAGAGGAGAGGTGGGTTTTGGGGAGGGGCAGATTGGGATGGGAGGGTTATGGGGAGGTGATTGATTTTAGGGGACAAATAAGCAAGAGTTAGGTTATAGGGAGAGGGTGGGACTTTAAGATTGGAAGGGAGAAGGTAGCAGTGGGAAATTGAGTGTTATTTTTGGAGAAGGGTTACAAGGAAGGAAAGATTATGGAAAGGGGAAGAATGTATTTTTGGAGAGGATTATAAAATAGATTACCAGAAGGTTTGAGAGGAGGAGACGGTTATGGAGAGGCCAGGTAAGTGGGAAGGGAATGGTTGTGTGGGAAGATTATGGAGCAGGTTGAACAGAAGATCTATGGAAGATTGAAGGGGTGTGATATAGGGGTTGGGTGATTACTGTGAAGTTTAAATTATGGGGAACTAATGAGAGAAAAAATGGAGAGGAAATTAAGACTGTGGAGATGGGGGAAGGGAGAAGGATGCGGAGGGGGGTGGGGGCAGATAGTGGGGAAGTTTAAATTATTGAGAGGGGAAGTTATGTTGAATACAGAAGAGAGAAGGTGAAGATTGTGGATTATTTATGGTAGGTTATGGATGATGCGTGGGACTGTGGAACAAGAGTTACAGTGAGTTATGGAGTTACAGTGGGACATGAGTTATAGTGAGGTGTGTAGGAAGGAACTGCAGATGCAAAGACAGACACAAAATGCTGGAGTGACTCAGCAGGTCAAACAGTATCTACGGAGAGAAGGAATGGGTGATGTTTCGGGTTGAGACCCTTCTTCATAATGAGTCAGGATGGTGAATTTGATGAGGGGAGGAGAGAAACAGGTAATGTTTGTATGAGGGGAGAAGAGTGTAAAAGGCAGTGAAGCAGGAGAGGTTTGGGGTTTTATTAGAAGGTATAAAAAAGGTAGGAGAGGGTGTGAAAAGAGGAGCAGAGGGTTCAGCAGACTGGAAAGGAGGGGCAACACACAATATGCTGAAGAACTCAACAGGTCGAGCAGCATTTGTGGCAGATTGGAATTGTCGAGGATTTGGTTTTTGACACAGCATCTGGTTATGGGGAATTAAGGATTATTAGTCAACTATGGAAGTGTGTTGAGGAAGGGAGAGGGGTGGAGCTGAGAGGACAAGGTTTGTGGGAGGGGCAGGGGTTGAGGAAGGGGCAGTTGAAAATGTTTGAGGGAAGTTGAAATGGAAACAAAGCGGGTGAGTGAAGGGAGAAGAAGGTAATGGTGAAAGGAAAGGGGTGTTTTGGGGAAGGGGATGGAGAGAGGATTATTGAGAGGGGAGAGAAGGGAAGGGAATGCAGTAGGTGGGGGTAGGAAACAGAGCGAGTGAAGGAGGTGATTATAAAGGGGGTGAGGGGAATAAAGGTGCATCGGGAATGGAGAAGGGTGGGACAATGGCGCAGCGGTAGAGTTGCTGCCGAATGGGCCTGACCCACGTAGGCGATTTTTCAGGCGACTGCCAGCGACTGCCAAGTTGCCGGCAGTCGCCTGAAAAACCGGCAACTGGAACGGCGACTGTCAGAGTGGAAAACACACACACACACGCACACGCACGCACGAACACACACACACACACACACACACACACACACACACACACACACACACACACACACACACACACACACACACACACATCGCTTCCTTCACCGGCCCGTTATGCAGGTGGGGGACAGGGCAAGGAAATGGAGCGCTGTCTGAGTGAAATTCACACGGTGCAAAGCAAAGGTGATAGACACACACCGTGATGAACAGGAAGGTTGGCGCTGTGATTAAGCAATGTACGGTAAGTCCTTTAAAAGAGGGGAGGGGGGGAGACAACATTTAAGAAGCTAGAGATACACAGCTGTGAAGCTCGGCAGACATCAACATTACCGGTCAGTTATCCTTGGTTCTGAAAACTACTGCTTACGTTTTTTCCCCCCAATGAGCCAATGAAATTCACCGGTCAGCACCGGCTACAACCTACGAGAACCTTCGACCTCCCGGCAACCCACAAGGACCTCCTGGCGACCACCCGTGACCATGTGGCGACTGCATAGTCTCCTGCAATCCCCTAAAAAATCACCTAAGTGGGACAGGCCCATTACAGCGCCAGACGGGTGCTGTCTGTACGGAGTTTGTACGTTCTCCCCGTGACCACGTGGGTTTTCTCCGGGTGCTCCGGTTTCCTCTCACACTCCAAAGACGTGCAGGTTTGTAGGTTAATTGCCTTGGTCTAATTGTAAAACAAATGTCCGTCGTGTGTAGGATAGTGGTGGTGTGCGGGGATCGCTATTCGGCGCCGACAGGTGGGCCGAACGGCCTGTTTCTATGCTGTTTCTGTAAACTAAACAAAAAGTATTGAGGAGTCTTATGGGATGTAGGTATTGGAATGGTAGGTTTAGTGAGGGGGGGGGGGTGAGAGAGGGAGGGGGAGAGAGAGATGAGAGATGGAGGGGGAAGGGGAGAGAGAGATGAGAGAGGGAGGGAGAAGGGGAGACAGAGGAAGAGTGAGAGAGGTAGAGGGAGGAAGAGGGAGGAAGGGAGGTAGAGGGAGAAAGAGAGAGGAAGGGAGGAAAAGAGAAAGAGAGAGAGAGAGAAGTGACACGCCGAGGGGAGGGGGTGTGCGGGGTCCCGGGGGCGGCCGGAGCCGGAGCCGGAGCTGGGGGCGGGGAGGAGGTCTGTCCGGGACGGGGACGGGGACTGGGACGGGGACGGGGACAGGGCCGGGGACGGGTCGAGCCGGGCCGGGCCGGGAGGGGAGAGAGTTGTTTACACAGACTTGCCGAGCGCCCTGGGGAATAACGCGGAGAGGAAGTGATCCGGAGCCCTTGTCTGCCTGATCCAGTTTCCTGCTCCGGGGAGGATCTGGTTACCGCGGCCGCGCTCTCCGTCCGTCCGACCGATCGGCCATGGGACGCCGAGGCGCCGATCCGCGCTGAGCTGAGCTGAGCTGAGGGGAGCGGAGCCGAGGGGAGCGGCGCCACCGCGGGCACCGGCTGTCGGGGTAAGACTCGCGGCCCAGGGCGGCGGACACTGGGGTCCCGGACACTAGCGGCCCGGGGGTGGGGAGGAGAGGGGAGGGAGGTGGCTTGAGTGTGTCTGGTTGAGAAAGGGTCGGATCAAGTCAGGAGGGTAGTGGGACACTTACACCCCGCACCCCCTGTGGTCTGTGGCTCCTGTCCCGGGGGGTGAAGGCCCTGGGTTGAGGGGCGACTGGTGATGGTGGTGGTGGGAGAGGGGGAGGAGGGGGATGGTGGAGGGGGGTGGGGTGTAGGTGGAGATGGAGGGTGTCTGGGGGGTGGAGTGGGGATGCCATCCTGGTCTCTGTGGGGCTGGGGAACTTGGAGTGGGTGATGGTGGGGTACAGAAGGTGTTGATCTGTCTGTGGGGGGTGGGGGGTGAATGGGAGGGTCTGTTCTGGGGTGGGGTGGGCGTTTGCAAGGGTTGTAGTGATGTGGTTGTTGTGAGCTGGATCCTGTCTGTGGGGTGGGGTGGGCCGAGTGTGCAAATTGTGCAGTGTGACAGGATGGGCATTGATGGGCGGGTGTGAGCGGGAAGCACTGACAGGTGAGTGTGAGCAGGGAGCACTGACAGGTGAGTGTGAGCAGAGAGCATTGGTGGATGCATGTGAGCGGGGAGTACTGGTGGACGAGTGTGAGCAGGAAGTGCTGGCAGGTGAGTGTGAGCAGGGAGCGTTAGGGGGCCTGCCAGTCGAGTGTGAGTGGTGGTGTAGTGGGGGAGTGTGGACATGGAGTCTGGTGGGAGAGTGTGAGAAAAGGAGTGTTGGCAGCTGTGTGCGAACAGGGCATTGGCAGGGGAGTGAGCAGGAAATGCTGGAGAGCAATTGTGAGCAGGAAGTGTTGGTGGACAAGTGTGAACATGGGGGTCTGATGGGCAAGTGTGAGCAGGGACGTTGGCAGACACGTGCGCAGAATGTTGGTGGACAGGCGTGAGCAGGGAGTATTTGTGGTTAAGTGTGAGCAGGGAGTGTTGGTGAACAAGTGTGAGCAGGGAGTGTTGGTGAACAAGTGTGAGCAGGGACCATTGGTCGACAAGTGTGAGCAGTGTTGGTGAACAAGTGTGAGTACAGTGTCTGGTAGGCGTGTGGGAACAGGAGTGGTGACGAGTGAGTGTGAATAAGGCTTGTTGGCAGACAAGTGTGAATGTCAGGACTGTCTTATGAAGAAAGACTGGATAGACTTGGTTTATACTCTCTAGAATTTAGGAGATTGAGAGGGGATCTTATAGAAACTTACAAAATTCTTAAGGGGTTGGACAGGCTAGATGCAGGAAGATTGCTCCCGATGTTGGGGAAGTCCAGGACAAGGGGTCACAGCTTAAGGATAAGGGGGAAATCCTTTAAAACCGAGATGAGAAGAACTTTTTTCACACAGAGAGTGGTGAATCTCTGGAACTCCCTGCCACAGAGGGTAGTCGAGGCCAGTTCATTGGCTATATTTAAGAGGGAGTTAGATGTGGCCCTTGTGGCTAAGGGGATCAGAGGGTATGGAGAGAAGGCAGGTATGGGATACTGAGTTGGATGATCAGCCATGATCATATTGAATGGCGGTGCAGGCTCGAAGGGCCGAATGGCCTACTCCTGCACCTAATTTCTATGTTTCTATGTTTCTATGTTAACAGTGGTGTGTGAGCTGTGGTGAGTGTGAGCAAGAGGGGGGGGTTCATTAGGGAATGGTGCATTGGACGGGAGGGTGTGAGGGGCACGGGGTCGGGACTGTGTCAGGTGTAGTGGTGGTCAGGGTCAGAGTGGTGACAGGGTTTGTACAGATGGTAGGGTAAGGGGGCAAGTGTGTTGTGCTGCAGAGGTGGGGGGGAGATTGAGGTTGTGTGCAGGGAACGGGCTGAGTGAGTGGGATTCTGAGGCAGTGTGTGGAGAGGAGGAGGAGGGGGAGGGGGCTGCTTTCCGTACTCTTCCTTCGCCTGTCTAGAAACAGCAAGAACTTAATTGCCTGTAGCTTCCGGTTTGAAACTGGCAGCAAGCAACATACTGGGAATGAGTCACCAGTGGAAACAAAGACTCTCTTGGTCTCCAAGTTGCAAGGGGCTGTGAGGTTAACTCCTTGCTGGCTGGCTGTGTCTGCGGCCCCCTGCCCCAGGGCTGTGTTCAGTAGGGGGGGGAGAGGTTTGACTGAAGTTTGTAGTCTGCCTGTAACCTGATGCTGGGTGCAGGATGTGAGTGGTGCTCCCTGAATTTTCCACTCTCTGCTGCAGAGAAGCGAGTTTAGTCACGACTCAGCAATGTCTGCACACACAGAACCTAAATCTCATTAAAGGCTTTCCGCTTTGCAACACTGCTGTTTTGTACCGTTGCAAAGAAACTGTGCGTCTGAGAAAATAACAGTCGCTGGCCCTGCCTGTGTGTCTCGATTTAATGTGTAGGAATGAACTGCAGATGCTGGTTTACACCGGAGATAGACACAAAGTGCTGGAGTACCTCAGCAGGTCATGCAGCACCTTTGGAGAAAATAGGAATAGGAACCGTTCTTCAGACTGCCTGGCCCGCTGAGTTACTCCAACAATTTATGTCTATCTTTTGTTTCTATTTTTGTTTGTTAAATTTTGATGGCTCCCAGACCCTGCACTTGCTGTTCTGCCATTCTGTTCGCTGATGTTCATTTGTACGTTGATTTAGTTCAGTTTAGTTTATTGTCACTATATTTTGTACTATAGACAATCGACAATAGAATTGAATTGAATTGAATTGAATACCTTTATTGTCATTCAGACCTTACGGTCTGAACAAAATTTCGTACCTGCAGTCATACATACAATCATACAATAATAAACAACAATAAACACAAATTAACACCACCACAGTGAGTCCTCCAAGCACCTCCACACTGTGGTGGAGGCAAAAATCTTAGGCTTACTGTCTCTTCCCTCCTCTTCTCCCTCTGCGTGCAGGTGTAGGAGTAGGCCATTCGGCCCTTCGAGCCAACACTGCCATTCAATGTGATCATGGCTGATCATCCCCAATCAGTATCCCCGTTCCTGCCTTCTCCCCATATCCCCTGACTTCGCTATTTTTAAGAGCTATTTTTAAGAGCTATTTTTAAGAGCCCTATCTAGCTCTCTTGAAAGTATCCAGAAAGTATCCAGAAAGTATCCAGAGAATTCCACAGACTCACAACTCTCTGTGAGAAAAAGTGTTTCCTCATCTCCGTTCTAAATGACTTACTTCTTATTCTTAAACTGTGGCCCCCGGTTCTGGACTCCCCCAACATCGGGAACATGTTTCCTGCCTCTACCGTGTCCAAACCCTTTAAAATCTTATATGTTTCAATAAGATGCCCTCTCATCCTTGTAAACTCCAGAGTGTACAAGCCCAGCTGCTCCATTCTCTCAGCATATGACAGTCCCGCCATCCCGGGAATTAACCTTGTAAGCCTACGCTGCACTCCCTCAATAGCAAGAATGTCCTTCCTCAAATTGAACTATAGTGAAAAGCCTTGGTTGTGTGCTAACCAGTCAGCAGCGAGGCAATATTTGATTACAATTGAGCCATCCATAGTATACAGATACTGGATAAAGGGAATAATGTGAATAACGTTTAGTGCAAGGTAAAGTCTGGTCAAAGATACTCCGAGGGTCACCAATAAGGTAGATACTAGTTCAGGACTGCTTAAGATGGTTCTATACATTTTGCCTGATGGGAGAGGGGAGAAGAGGGAGCGGCCAGGGTGTGACTCGTCCTTGATTATGCTGCTGGCCTTGCCGAGGCAGCGTGAGGTATAGATGGAGTCAATGGAAGGGAGGTTGGTTTGCGTGATGGTCTGGGCTGCGCCCACTGCTCTCTGCGATTTCTTGCGGTCCCGAACCATGCTGTGATGCATCGCGATAAAATGTTTTCCGTGTCGCGTTTGTCGAACTTGGTGAGCAGTTGTCCTGCCTTTGCAGCATTTCCCACGTACCTATCATGGAGTCATAGAATGGTACAATGTGGAAACAGGCCCTGTGGCCCAACTTGCCCACATCGGCCAACTTGTCCCATCTACATCATGTCCTGAACGGCATCAGCACCTCGTGGAGCTGCTCTCTACATCTGGCCTTGTGAAGAAGGTTGTCATTGACCCGAGTCTTGATGCTTCAGAACAATGGAGATTGCTGCCATTTCACGTGGAGACCACGCGTTGTGTTCACAGTGACACTGACTGGTGGTGATGAGCTGGAATGGCCAAACCGTGGAGAGAAAGATCTTGCGTTTGAGTAACGTCACACAGTGGACTTGCCATTCTCATCCCTTGGCCCGATGCATGGCGAAGGAAATGCAGATGCCGGCTTACACCGAAGATAGGCACTAAATGCTGGAGTAACTCAGTGGGACGGGCAGCATCTCTGGAGAGAAGGACGGGGTGACGTTTTGGGGTCAAGAATCTTCTTCAGATTGCGTGTCGGGTTTGTGAGGATGCCTCCTGGGCCTTGAGACCGTGCAGCGCCAGCGGTGACACACTTGGGCCTGAGTTAGTCCAGTCTTCCAACCGATGCCTCGAATCTCACAAGCAGCAGGGAGGTAAAGGAGCAGAGAGTGCACAGTGCACTGGAGAGATGTGCCTTGCATATTGTGGCTGTAGAAGTGAGTGAATATCATGATGAATGTATCCGTGTTCAGACAGGCCCTGTGTTTTGGCTCTTCACGTGTAAGTGACCTTTGGAGAATGCTGGGCTTTACTTAGTGCTGGACTTCAGAATCATCCTGGAATGCACAGTATTTATAATTCTTTAGTCAGAGGGTGGTGAATCTGTGGAATTCATTGCCATAAACGGCTGTGGAGGCCAAGTTAGTGGATATTTTTATGGTGGCGATTGATTAGTATGGGTGTCAGAGGTTATACAGCATGGGGTTGAGAAAGAAAGATTGAACAGCCCTTCATTGAATGACGGAGTAGACTTGATGGGCCGAATGGCCCAATTCTGCTCCTAAATAAAAAACAAAATAAAAAACATTCTTGAGGACACTGCAAAACGTCCACTGCAGTCCAACATTCAATAGCTTTCTACATGAATCAGGCTACACTTGTCCCTACACCACCTCCCTCCACTCTGTCCAGGGACCCTGACATAGAAACATAGAAAATAGGTGCAGGAGTAGGCCATTCGGCCATTCGAGCCTGCACCGCCATTCAATATGATCATGGCTGATCATCCAACTCAGTATCCCATACCTGCCTTCTCTCCATACCCCCTGATCCCTTTAGCCACAAGGGCCACATCTAACTCCCTCTTAAATATAGCCAATGAACTGGCCTCAACTACCTTTCAGGTGAGGCAGAGGTTCACTTGAACCTCATCCAACCTCATCTACTGCATCCACTTTTCAAGGTGTGGACCCCTATATATCGGTGAGACCATACGTAGACTGGCCGATTGTTTCGCTCAACACCTTTGTTCAGTCCGCCTGGGCCGACGTGATCTCCCGGCTGTTAAACACTTTAAATCCTCCTCCCATTCCCACACTGACCTTTCTGTCCGGGGCCTCCTCCATTGTCAGAGTGAGGACACATGCAAACTGGAGGAGCAGCACCTCAAATTTTGCTTATCCCCACCTTAGTTGTGGTACTAGTTTCACTGTCGTACTGTTGAGTTTCACCATCTAGATAACTTATCATCACCCAGCCCACGGCCAACAATGGACCATTGTGGGCTCCACATTTCCTTGATCATCATTACTTTTTGCATATCTTGCATTTCATTTGTTCTTTATCCCTTTAAATCACCGCCTATATCTCTCATTACCCTTTAGTCTGAAGAAGGGTCTCGACCCGAAACATCACTTATTCCTTTTCTCCGGGGGCGCTGCCTGACCCACTGAGTTACTACGGCTTTTTGTGTGTGTCTTCGGCTCATACGAGCATCTGCAGTTCCTTCCTACACAACTTGAGAGGGATTTTGTTTTGGCGAGCTCAATAAAGGAATTGAATGATATCACCTTTTAACTAGGTGGCACAGTTGCGCAGCGGTAGAGTTGCCACCCTACAGCACCAGAGACCCGGGTTAAATCCTGACAATGGGTGCTTGATTGTACGGAGTTTGTACGTTCTCCCCGTGACCTGCGTGTGGTTTCTCCGAGACCTTCGGTTTCCTACCACATTCCAAAGACGTGCAGATTTGTAGGTTAATTGGCTTGGCAATATTGTAAATTGACCCTGGTGTGTTTAGGATAGTGTTAGTGTGCGGGGATCGCTGGTCGGCGCGGACCCGGTGGGCCAAAGGGCCTGTTTCCGCGCTGTGCCTCTATCTCGAAGCTAAAGGTTTAGTTTGCGTGTTGTTTCTGCCCCTTTCTGCAGCTCGCCTCGGCAGTGCTGTGAAGCTATAATGAAAGGAAGTCCACAATTAGACCGCTTCACAGTTTACTGAGCAGCCGAGCAGACGGCAATGTGCAGGAAATGCCTTCAGGAAGCTGCTACCTAAATCCCATGAGTGGCACCGCATGCAAAGACATCAACAATTGATAAACATTGTTGGTTGCAGCGATTGTTTCCGCAGAAGAAAATGCAACTTACCATTTAATTAATTTTACACGTCAGCAGTCAATAACAAGGTAACAAGTCATTAAGTGGCCAATTATAATATGAATATTTTAATCAATGCATGTTTGGTTATGTTTTGCAAATATACAACTGTTGCAGTCGTATATTTGCATGTTTATCCAGCATTTATTATGCTCCTGGTGGTGGACAGATTTCCTGTCAGCTTTCCCCATTATAAATTCAAGTACCTGTTTGTAATGGAAACGGCCTATGTAAACCTCTCACTATGATCACACAATCTTGCCAATGTTGGTCTGCAGAGCAGCTGAGGAATGGAGTTGGTCTTGACCTCCCATGTGGAACGTGAGGGCAGTTTGACCTGTACAATTCAATGACTGCAGGAGGCAGCCACACTCTTTCTATCATCGAACCTTTCTGCATTTCTTTCTTCTTTACTTCCTTCCAACTCGTAATCTCAGCCATCTTTTTCTGGCCACATTTTATTGGTCTCATTTGCAAAAAAATGCTACTGGTTCTTTTCCTTCAGGTGATATACAGAGTCTCCCAACTTCACGGTCGTTTGTATATTAAAGAAAAATGGTTTTGGGTGCTGTCTGTATGGAGCTTGTGCGTTCTCCCTGTTGATTGCGTGGGTTTTCTCCGGGTGCTCTGGTTTCTTCGCACATGAGCAGGCGGTTGATTGGCTTTGGTAAGTTGTCCTAAAGCCCCTGTCCCACTTTCACGACCTAATTGGCGACCTCTGCCGCGTTTGCCCTTGACTTATACTTGCAGCATGGTCGCCACGAGGTCGTAGGAGGTCTTCGTAACTCTTCTTCATGCTCGTGAGTGGTCTCCGCGTACTCGTGGCCTCAAGTAGGTCGCGGCATTTTTTCCAGCCTGATAAAAAATGTCCACGAGTAAAAAAAAGAGGTCGGCGTGGAAAAAATGGATACTTTTTACTCGTAGGTAGGTCGTAGATAGTCGTAGGTCAGTAACTGGCCCGAGGAAAAAAAATGCAAACATGACATAATTTTATCATGTGATCATTTCCCACTCGTAGCTAGTCGTAGTTGGTCTTAGGTGTGGAAGACTGAGGTCGAGGGGGGTCGTAGGAGGTCGTAGACATAGTCGTAGGAGGTCGTAGACATAGTCGTAGGAGGTCGTAGACATAGGCGTAGGAGGTCTTTTACTTCGGCGAGTCAACACGACCGTGACATTTTTCAACTCATCTAGGGTCTTCCTAAACTCGTGGATTAGGTCGTCCAAGTGTGACAGGCCCTTTAGTGTGTAGGATAGTGTTAGTGTACGGGGATCGCTGGTCGGAGTGGGCCAAAGGGCCTGTTTCCATGCTGTATCTTTAAACTAAACTGAACTAAATCAACTGACTCTGGGCCGTTGAGCTATAAAAACAGAAAATGTTGCAAATACATGCAAGACTTCTAACTTCTTTTTCTTGGTGCATATTGTGGTGATTCTGCAGATTCATCCCAGTGTGGTGTTATATTTTATTATCTGTGATACCTGATCTAACCTGAAATGATCAAATACCAACCTTGTGATGATGCACATTTACCCACTCGATAAAACTTACACTTCACCACAGGTGGCCGGCTGCCTAAGCTGCTGCCTCATGGTCGGAGTGACCCAGTTCATAAGTTCTATGAGCAGAATTAGGCCATTCAGCCCATCATGTCTACTCCGCCATTCAATCATGTTTGATCTATCTTTCCTTCTCAACCCCATACTCCTGCCTTCTCCCCGTAACCCCTGACACCCGTACCAATCAAATATCTGTCATCTCCGCCTTAAAAGTACCCAATGGCCTCCACAGCCTTCTGTGGCAATACATTCCACAGATTCACCACCCTCTGACTGGAGAAATTCCTCCTGATCTCTTTTCCAAAGATATGTTATTTTATTCTGAAGCTGTGGCCTCTCTTCCCGCTGGTGGAAACATCCTCTCCACACTCACTCTATGTAGACCCGATTCAATCCCAACTTTGGGAACTGTCTGTGTGGTGTTTGCACGTTCTCCCTGCGAACGTGTGGATTTCCTCCGGGTGCTCCGGTTTCCTCCCTGGTCTCAAAGATGTGCAAGTGTATCGGTTAATTCCCCTCTGTAAATTGTCCCTCGCGTTCAAGAGTTTTGCCCGAAGGGGGAGGGGAGAAGAGGGAGTGGCTAGGGTGCGACTCGTCCTATATTATGTTGCTACCTTTCCGAGGCAGCGTGAGGTGCAAATGGAGTCAATAGAAGGGAGGTTGGTTTGTGTGGTGGGCTGAGTCCACAACTCTGTGCAATTTCACGCGGTCTTGGATGGAGCTGTTCCCAAACCAAGCTGTGATGCATCCTGATAAAATACTCTGCAGCGCATCACTACGAAAATCTCACTGTTGTCCGAACATTCACCCACATTACAGACTCTCCGCTGCACAGTAGCTTCTGTTAGCAGACTGCGTGGGGCTCCTCCAAACCAACCTTTCCTCTTTAGTTTCAATGAAAAACAATGGCACAACTGGGTGACAGTGTCTCAGCTGGTAGTGTTGCTGTCAAACAGCGCTGCAATCCTGACCTCAGTGCTGTCCATGCGGAGTTTGCCTGTTCTCCCTACGACTCTTCGTAAGTTCATAAGTGATAGGAGCAGAATTAGGCCATTCGGCCCATCAAGTCTACTCTGCCATTCTATCATGGCTGATCTATCTTTCCCTTTCAACCCCATTCTCCTGCCTTCTCCCCACAACCCCTGACACCCACACTAATCAAGAATCTATTAATCTCAGCCTTAATAATATCAATTGACTTGGCTTCCACAGCCCTCTGTGGCAATGAATTCCACAGATTCGCCACCCTCTGACTAAGGAAATTCCTCCTCATCTTCCTGAAGGTATGTCCTTTTATTTCGAGGCCTCTGGTCCTAGACTCTCCCACTAGTGGAAACATCTTCTCCACAACCACTCTATCCAGGCCTTTCAGGGTCTGTTTGGTCAGTTTGATGAGACCCACAGGAGCGGGGATGCAGGCCTCTGCAGGCAGGCCAAGTACAAACTGAGAAGAGGAAATCAGAGCAGCCAAGGAAAGGTACTCTGAGAAGTTGAGGAGCAAGTTGTCAGCTATTGACTCTTCTTCAGTTTGGAAGGGCTTGCAAGAAATCACCAGCTACAAGAGGAAAGCCCCCCCGCTCCTTGGACAGTCGTCAGCTGACCAACGACCTGAATGACTTCTACTGCATGTTCGATAAACAGAAACATAACCCTGGTAACCCCATCTCCTCCGCCCACCCCTCCCCAATCACTACTTACACCTACTCACAGCAAAGACTGGACCCTCGTCCATTACCCACCCCCTCCTTGCTGCCCAAATCAGTCTGGCCACTTCTCCATCAACAACAATAGCAATTGAGGAGGTGGAGAGGCTATACAGAAGACAGAGAAGCCGGAAATCTCCAGGACCGGACAATGTTTCCCCCTCTACCCTCAAGCTCTGTGCCGAACAACTGGCACCGATCTACACAGACATTTTCAACCAGTCCCTGCAAACCTGTACTGTCCCTGCCTGCTTCAAAGTCTCCACTATTGTCCCTGTACCCAATAAGACAAGGATTACTGGTCTTAATGACTACAGGCCTGTCGCACTGACCTCTGTAGTCATGAAGACCCTTGAAAGACTTGTGCTGGCCCACCTGCAAAATATCACAAACCCCCTGCTGGACCCTCTGCAGTTTGCTTACTGGGCCAATAGATCAGTAGATGACGCAGTCAACCTGGGCCTACACTTCATCCTCCAGCACCTAGACCACCTATGCGAGGATCCTGTTTATGGATTTTAGCTCTGCATTCAACACCATTGTGCCAGAGCTTCTACACTCCAAACTCCCCCAGTTGACTGTGCCTGAACCCCTCTGTCAGCGGATCACCAGCTTCCTGATAGACAGGAAGCAGCATGTGAGGCTGGGAAAGCACATCTCTGACCCGCAGACCCTCAGCATTGGAGCACCGCAAGGCTGCGTACTCTCCCCTCTCCTCTACTCTCTCTACACCAATGACTGCACCTCCACAGACACCTCTGTCAAGCTTCTCAAGTTTGCGGACGACGCAACCCTGATTGGACTGATCCAGGATGGGGAGGAATCTGCCTACAGACAGGAAGTGACACAGCTGCCGTCCTGGTGCCTTCGTAACAACCTGGAGCTCAATGCTCTTAAGACGGTGGAATTGCTTGTAGACTTTAGGAGAGCTTCCCCTCCCCTCACCCCACTCACCATCCACAAAACCACAGTCACATCTCTGGAGTCTTTTAAGTTCCTGGGAACCATCATCTCCAAGGACCTTAAATGGGGGACCACCATCGACTCCATGTTCAAACTGGCCCAACAGAGGATGTACTTCCTGCAGCAGCTGAGGAAGCACAATCTGCCACAGGCAATGATGGTCCAATTCTACACGGCCATCGTAGAGTCTGTTCTCACCTTCTCCATCATGGTCTGGTTTGGCTCAGCCACCAAGTACGACATCCGGAGGCTGCAGCGAATCGTCCGATCAGCTGAGGTTGGCTGCATCCTTCCACCCCCTCCATTGATGAACTGTACACTGCAAGGGCCAGGAAGAGAGCAGGTAAGATCATCTCTGACCCCTCTCACTCTGGCCACAAACTCTTTGAATCACTTCCCTCTGGAAGGCGACTCCGGACTGTCAAAGCCGCCACATGCAGGCATGAAAACAGCTTTTTTTCCACGGGCAGTAACTCTACTCAATAACCAAAAATCTGTAGCCTCCTTTTGCTCTGGTATTTTATTTCATTCAAATGTTTAAACTATAATGTTTTATTCTTAATGTTGTAATGTTTTATGTTTTATTCATAATTGTTTACTGTATGTCGTGTTGTTACTTGTGAGCGGAGCACCAAGGCAAATTCCTTGTGTGTGGACATACTTGGCCAATAAACTTATTCATTCATTCATTCAATGTGGTGCCCCCTCATCCTTCTAAACTCCAGCCAGTAGAGGCCCAGCGCCGTCAAACGCTCATATGCGTGGGTTTCCTCCGCTTTCCTCCCACAAGTCAAAAATGTGCAGGTTGGTAGGTTAATTGGTCAGTGTAAGTTACCCCTGATGTACACTCTCACACCATTTAAACAAGTACATAGATAGCTTAGTTTATTATTTTCATAGGTGCAGGGAAAGTTTTTTTGTTGCATGCTATCCATTCAGCAAAAGGAATGTACATGATTCCAATCATGCTGTATACAGATAGAGGATAATGGGAATAAGTGCAAGATAAAGTCCGATTAAAGATAGTCCAAAGGTCTTCAATGAAGTAGATGGCAGGTCAGGACCACTCTGGTTGGTGAAATGATGGTTCACTTGACCGATAAGAGCTGAGAAGAAACTGTCCCTGAATCTGGAGGTGTGTATTTTCACCCCTTGCCTGATGGTAGAGGGGAGAAGAGGGAGTGGCCAGGGTGACTCCAGGATAGGAAAGGTTTAGAGGGATATGGGCCAAATGGGACTAGCTTAGATGGGTCATCAGTTGGCATGAACAAGTTGGGCTGAAGGGCCTGTTTCTATGCTGTCTGATTCTGTCACTCTGTGCAGGTGAATGGTTGGAATTGCTGGGAATGTGGGGAGAATGGGCAGTTGTTGACTTGTGTGTGGGTCCAGCTGAACTGCCTGTTTCCGCGCTGTATCTCAATGACTCCAGACATTGATAGAATACCGAAAGAACCCACCACAAAAAAGGCGAGGACTGGAAACTGGCCGATGCCACTTAGTTATCGGCTGAAAACCAAAGCTCTCAACAGAGAGGATGAAAAGCAAAGCAAGCTTCCGATGGCAACGCGTTTGGTAATAAGAATCAGTCCGCGGAAGATTAATAAATACATCTTGGGAGCATATTTCTCTCCGAGTGCCTGCAAGGCGTTTGAAGGAAGTGGTTTCTTGTAGACTTCCTCTCACAATGATGTTTGCAATGATTTACAGGCTTGACTTTGTGTTTAAGAAGGAACTGCAGATGCTGGAAAATCGAAGGTAGACAAAAATGCTGGAGAAACTCAGCGGGTGCAGCAGCATCTATAGAATGAAGGAAATTTCCTTCGCTCCATAGATGCTGCTGCACCTGCTGAGTTTTTCCAGCATTTTTGTCTACCTACAGGCTTGACCTTGTTGGTTGTTAGTTGTCTACATGTGCTGCACTTTTCCTGACGCAATCAATGGAAATAAATATTGAGATGTATACTGCATGAGGTGTGAGCTGACTTCATAGGTTCATACGTTCTAGGAGCAGAACTAGGCCATAAAGTCTACTCTGCCAATCATGGCTGACCTATTTTTCCCTCTCAACCTCATTCTCCTGCCTACTCCCCATAACCCCTGACACATATACTAGTCACAAATCTATTAATCTCCACAATAACAATATCCATTGACTTGGCCTCCACAGCCGCCTGTGGCAATGAATTCCAGATTCACCAACCTCTGACTAAAGAAATCCCCCCCTCATCTCCTTTCTAAAGGGACATTCTTTAATTCTGAGGTTATGGCCTCTGGTCCTAGACTCCCCCACTAGAGGAAACATCTTCTCCACATCCACTCTATCCAGGCCTCTTACTATTCCGTAAGTTTCAATGACATCCCAATGAGCAGCATCAAAAGGGAGATGAGGAGGAATTTATGCATTCAGTTTCTTTGGGTATTTTAAGGCGGAGATTGACAGATTCTTGATTAGTGCAGGTGTCAGGGGCTATGGGGCGAAGGCAGGAGAATGGGTTTAGGGGAGAAAGACAGATCTGCCATGATTGAATGGCAGAGTAGACTTGTTGGGCCGAATGGCCTAATTCTGCTCCGATGATTTATGAACATGAAAACAACGATAGAATATTTTGAATACGTGAATAATTTTGACAAAATAATCAACTCATTTATCAAAATAGGCAGCACCTCTCCACCGCCCTCTGAGGCAGAGAATTCCACAGACTCACAACTCTCTGTGAGAAAGATAAACTCATATCCAGCTGGCAGCCTCCAGCCACATCTTGCCCAGTCTGCCTTCCACCAGTACACAACCCCTACCACCGACATCACCACCACACCCGCCCCAAACCCCGGCAATTTACTCTCAACTTGCGTTTACTAAACAAATGCGTCCTTCTTCATAGTTTTATCAGTGAGCGGTGTTAGTGGGCAGATCTAAGCACCAGTGACTCGCTGGGATATTCTGAGTTTTCCGTCCGTCTAGTTTGATCTGTCTAGTCTGTTTCTTTATACACATTTTATGTATCGGTTTGCACTCTGTGTATTTTGTGGGCTGTAGTTTTGCAACAGGCTATATATAGCGTTGAGCCTTAAGTTAATACAACAACATCTCCGCATTAAGAGACGCAAAGTCCTGGAGTAACTCAGCGGGTCAGGCAGCATCTTGTAAGACATGGATAGATGATGTTTCAGTTCTGGAGCCTTCAGGGCCCCGACCCGAAGCTTTGCCTTTTCATGTCTTCCAGAGATGATGCATGAATTGCTGAGTTACTCCAGGACTCTGTGCCTTTTTTGTAAACTAGCATCTGCATTTCCGTGTGTCAACACCTTAGCATTGCAAGTCTGAGTTCTCTACATCCTAACTCCGGCAGTAATCTAAATCAGACATCCAGCAACAAAGATACAACCCCTGTCCCTATACCTCCTCCCTCGACTCCATCCAGGGATCCCGACAGTCTATTCAGGTGAGGCAGAGGTTCACTTGCACCTCCTCCAACCTCATCTACTATATCTGGTGTTTTTGGTGTGAAATACTATATATCGGCGAGATCAGGCGGCAGGCTCGGCGATCGCTTCGCTGAACACCTTCCGCTCAGTCCGCCTAGGCCTACACTATCTCCTGGTTGCCAAATATTTCAACACTTTAATTCTCTTTCCCATTCCAGCACTGACCATTCTGTTCTGGGCCTCCTCCACTGTCAGAGTGACGCTACTCAAATTGGAGGAACAGCACCTCATATTTAGCTTGGGCAGTGGTATGAATATTGATTTCTCCATCCATCCCCCACCCTAGTCCTGCTAGTTTCACTGTTCGTATCCTTCCGTTATCACCTCTTCCACAGCCAACAATGGACCATTGTGGGCTCCACCTTTCGTGAGGCATCAGTGCTGGCTATGATTTTTTCATACCTCTAGTCTCCCTCTCCCCGGACTCTTAGTCTAAAGAAGTGTCTTGACACAAAACATCACCCATTCCTTTTCTCCAGAGATGCTGCCGGACCCACTGAGTTACTCCAGCATTTTGTGTCTATCTTCGGTGTAAACCAGTATCTTCAATTCCTTCCTACACAGATAGTTTTTGAAATGTGGTTATTGTAGTTATTTAGGAAATACCAGTGTGAGTTTATATAGTGAAGACTTCCTCAAATGCAGTGGGATAATGGCCAAATGATTTTTAAATTGATGTTGAGGAAAGGATAATCGATGGCTCGGACACCAAGGATAAGTTCCACACCACCAGTCAGCAAGATACTGGGCGGCACAGTGGTGCAGCGGTAGAGCAACTGCCTCACGGCGCCATAGACCTGGGTTCAATCCTGACTACGGGTGCTGTCTGGACGGTGGTTATACCGGGATCTCTGGTTTCCTCCCACACTCCAAAGACGGATTTGAGTATAGGAGCAGGGAGGTTCTACTGCAGTTGTACAGTGTCTTGGTGAGACCACACCTGGAGTATTGTGTACAGTTTTGTTCTCCTAATCTGAGGAAAGACATTCTTGCCATAGAGGGAGTACAGAGAAGGTTCACCAGACTGATTCCTGGGATGTCAGGACTTTCCATATAACCATATAACCATATAACAATTACAGCACGGAAACAGGCCATCTCGGCCCTACAAGTCCGTGCCGAACAACTTTTTTCCCTTAGTCCCACCTGCCTGCACTCATACCATAACCCTCCATTCCCTTCTCATCCATATGCCTATCCAATTTATTTTTAAATGATACCAACGAACCTGCCGCCACCACTTCCACTGGAAGCTCATTCCACACCGCTACCACTCTCTGAGTAAAGAAGTTCCCCCTCATGTTACCCCTAAACTTCTGTCCCTTAATTCTGAAGTCATGTCCTCTTGTTTGAATCTTCCCTATTCTCAAAGGGAAAAGCTTGTCCACATCAACTCTGTCTATCCCTCTCATCATTTTAAAGACCTCTATCAAGTCCCCCCTTAACCTTCTGCGCTCCAGAGAATAAAGACCTAACTTATTCAACCTATCTCTGTAACTTAGTTGTTGAAACCCAGGCAACATTCTAGTAAATCTCCTCTGTACTCTCTCTATTTTGTTGACATCCTTCCTATAATTGGGCGACCAAAATTGTACACCATACTCCAGATTTGGTCTCACCAATGCCTTGTACAATTTTAACATTACATCCCAGCTTCTATACTCAATGCTCTGATTTATAAAGGCTAGCATACCAAAAGCTTTCTTTACCACCCTATCTATATGAGATTCCACATTCAAGGAACTATGCACGGTTATTCCCAGATCCCTCCGTTCAACTGTATTCTTCAATTCCCTACCATTTACCATGTACGTCCTATTTTGATTTGTCCTGCCAAGGTGTAGCACCTCACATTTATCAGCATTAAACTCCATCTGCCACCTTTCAGCCCATTTTTCCAAATGGCCTAAATCACTCTGTAGACTTTGGAAATCCTCTTCATTATCCATAACACCCCCTATCTTGGTATCATCTGCATACTTACTAATCCAATTTACCACCCCTTCATCCAGATCATTGATGTACATGAGAAACAACAAAGGACCCAACACAGATCCCTGAGGCACCCCACTAGTCACCTGCCTCCAACCCGACAAACAGCCATCCACCATTACCCTCTGGCTTCTCCCATTCAGCCACTGTTGAATCCATCTTGCTATTCCTGCATTTATACCCAACAGTTGAACCTTCTTAACCAACCTTCCATGAGGAACCTTGTCAAAGGCCTTACTAAAGTCCATATAGACAACATCCACTGCTTTACCCTCATCAATTTCCCTAGTAACCTCTTCAAAAAATTCAAGAAGATTAGTCAAACATGACCTTCCAGGCACAAATCCATGTTGACTGTTCCTAATCAGACCCTGTTTATCCAGATGCTTATATATATTATCTCTAAGTATCTTTTCCATTAATTTGCCCACCACTGAAGTCAAACTAACAGGTCTATAATTGCTAGGTTTACTCTTAGAACCCTTTTTAAACAATGGAACAACATGCGCAGTACGCCAATCCTCGGGGACTATTCCCGTTTCTAATGACATTTGAAATATTTCTGTCATAGCCCCGGCTATTTCTACACTAACTTCCCTCAATGTCCTAGGGAATATCCTGTCAGGACCTGGAGACTTATCCACTTTTATATTTTTCAAAAGTGTCAGTACTTCTTTTACTTTGAAACTCATAGTATCCATAGCTACTCTACTAGTTTCCCTTACCTCACATAATTCAATATCCTTCTCCTTGGTGAATACCGAAGAAAATAAATTGTTCAATATCTCCCCCATCTCTTTTGGCTCTGCAGATAGCTGTCCACTCTGTCTCTTCAATGGACCAATTTTATCCCTCGTTATCCTTTTGCTATTAATATAGCTGTAGAAACCCTTTGGATTTACTTTCACCTCACTTGCCAAAGCAACCTCATATTTTCTTTTAGCTTTTCTAATTTCTTTCTTAAGATTCTTTTTACATTCTTTATACTCCTCAAGCACCTCATTTATTTCATGCTGCCTATAATTATTGTAGATCTCCCTCTTTTTCCGAACAAGATGTCCAATTTCCCTTGAAAACCAGGGCTCTTTCCAATTTTTACTGTTTCCTTTCAACCGAACAGGAACATAAAGATTCTGTACTCTTAAAATTTCACCTTTAAATGTACTCCATTTCTCTTCTACATCTTTCCCATAAAACAAAATGTCCCAGTTCACTCCTTTTAAATCATCTTGCATCTCATCAAAGTTAGCCTTTCTCCAATCAAAAATCTCAACCCTAGGTCCAGTTCTGACCTTCTCCATAATTATATTGAAACTAATGGTATTGTGATCGCTGGACCCGAAGTGCTCCCCAACGCATACCTCCGCCACCTGTCCCGTCTCATTTCCTAACAGGAGGTCCAGCACTGCCCCTCCTCTAGGAGGTACCTCTATGTATTGCTGCAAAAAACTATCCTGCACACATTTTACAAACTCCAAACCATCCAGCCCATTTACAGAATGTGTTTCCCAGTCTATGTGTGGAAAGTTGAAATCTCCCACAATCACTACCTTGTGCTTACTACTAATATCTGCTATCTCCTTACATATTTGCTCTTCCAATTCACGTTCCCCATTTGGTGGTCTATAATACACCCCTATAAGTGTTGCTACACCTTTCCCACTTCTCAGTTCCACCCAAATAGCCTCCCTAGATGAGCCCTCCAATCTATCCTGCCAAAGCACTGCTGTAATATCTTCCCTGACTAGCAATGCAACACCTCCACCTCTTGCCCCTCCAATTCTATCACACCTGAAGCAACGAAATCCTGGAATATTTAGTTTCCAATCACAGCCCTCCTGCAACCATGTTTCACTGATCGCCACAACATCATACTTCCAGGTGTCTATCCAGACTCTAAGTTCATCCACCTTTCTTACAATGCTCCTAGCATTAAAATATGCACATTCTCTTATTCTCTGTTTATTTCCTTTTTTTTCTTTCTCCTCTTGTGTCCGAGTGCTTCCCTTTTCTGCTTCCTGCCTCCCATTCTGTCTACTAGCTTTCTCTATTTGAGTCCCTCGCTCCAACCATTCTAGTTTAAAGTCTCCCCAGTGGCCTTTGCAAATTTCCCCGCCAGGATATTGAGTATAGGAGCAGGGAGGTTCTACTGCAGTTGTACAGTGTCTTGGTGAGACCACACCTGGAGTATTGTGTACAGTTTTGGTCTCCTAATCTGAGGAAAGACATTCTTGCCATAGAGGGAGTACAGAGAAGGTTCACCAGACTGATTCCTGGGATGTCAGGACTTTCATATGAAGAAAGACTGGATAGACTCGGCTTGTACTCGCTAGAATTTAGAAAATTGAGGGGGGATCTTATAGAAACTTACAAAATTCTAAAGGGGTTGGACAGGCTAGATGCAGGAAGATTATTCCCGATGTTGGGGAAGTCCAGAACAAGGGGTCACAGTTTAAGGATAAGGGGGAAATCTTTTAGGACTGAGATGAGAAAAACATTTTTTACACAGAGAGTGGTGAATCTCTGGAATTCTCTGCCACAGAATGTAGTTGAGGCCAGTTCATTGGCTATATTTAAGAGGGAGTTAGATGTGGCCCTTGTGGCTAAAGGGATCAGGGGGTATGGAGAGAAGGCAGGTACGGGATACTGAGTTGGATGATCAGCCATGATCATATTGAATGGCGGTGCAGGCTCGAAGGGCCGAATGGCCTACTCCTGCACCTATTTTCTATGTTTCTATGTACAGGTTTGTAGGTTAATTGGCTTCGGTAAAATTGTAAAGTGTCCCCAGTGTGTAGGGTCGTGTTAATGTGCAGGGATCGCTGGTCGGCATGGACTCAGTGGGCCGAAGGGCTTGTTTCCTTGCTCTACCTCCGCAGTTTGTTTCTTACTCTCGGTGTTTAGTTTATTTTTGATTAGTTTAAAACTAAAATACCGAGAGCAAGAAACAAACTGCTGGAAAAGAAACTCTGCAAGTCAAGCAGCAGCTGTGGAGGCAAAGGGGCCATCGATGTGTTGAGTTGAGATCATGCAGTAAGACTGAGATTGGAGAGGAGCAATGGGCTGTAGACTGAAGTGAAAGGGAGGGGTTTGACCGAGGCTGGGCCGTGAGAGGTGGAAGCAGATAAGGGGGGTGGTGGGAAAGGGGGAAGGGAGAAGAGATCTTGGGCTGATGGAACCAACTGGAGGAGGGGGGTGGGGACGGGGTGGAGTGGTGCGTCTGATTTGCATTTGGTCACACCGTGACTGCGGAGATAGCTGAGGCCAGACAGGTGGGAATGGGGAGGAAATTGGAAGAACCTGCATCCGGTAGCTTTAGACAGCTTAGTTTAGTTTAGAGACGTAGTGAGAAAACAGGCCATTCCCTTACGTGATGGAAGGAACTGCAGATGCTGCCTTACCCCGAAGATAGACGTGGCCTGGAATAACTCAGCAGGCCAGGCAGCATCTCTGGAAAAAAGGAATAGGCGACATTTCAGGTCGAGACCCTTCTGGAGAAAAACTGATGGGTGACATTTCGGGTCAGGGCCCTTCTTCAGACATGCCTTCGTGTGTCAGCCGCGTTTGGATTAGGCTCTGAACGCAATCTTTGTGCCCGAGTCTAAAAGCTGAAACTGAACCTCAGAGGGCAGTTTCTTAATTATAGCCTTACGCTGAACAAGTCTCCCTGTAGACGTTGGACTGCAGTTCACAGTGCGGCATATTCATAAGTTCATAAGTTATAGGGAGCATAATTAGGCCATTCGGCCCATCACGTTGACACCGCCATTCAATCGTGGCTGATCTATCTTTCCCACTCAACCCCATTCAACCGGGAGATGAGGAAAGACTGAAAAGGAGATGAGCAGGAATGTCTTTAGTCAGTGGGTGGTGAATCTGTGGAATTTATTGATACAGACGGCTGTAGAGGTCAAGTCAATGGATATTTTTAAGGCGGAGATTGATAGATTCTTGATTAGTACGGGTGTCAGGGGTTATGGGGAGAAGGCAGGAGAATGGGGTTGAGAGGGAAAGATAGATCAGCCATGATTGAATGGTGGAATAGACTTGATGGGCCGAAAGGTCTAATTCTGCTCCTAGAATTTATGAGCTAGGGTTCAGTGTGATGCCAGGCTGTCGAAATGTTCCTTGCAGTTTATTAACTGAGTACTCAGAGTTGTTTATAATGAAGAAAGTAGATGAAGCAATCTGATTCATCCAATTTGAACTGGGCCGAGAAAGGTACCGTGCATGTACGGAGCCCCCTAGTGGTCACAGGGATTGCAGCAAGCCCACAGTACAGTAGAGTTGGTGTGGTGCATCACTAGAGTTGCTGCCTCACAGTGCCAGAGAGCCGGGTTCAATCCTGACTACGGGTGCTGTCTATACGGCGTTTGTACGTTCTCCCCGTGACCACGTTGGTTTTCTCCGAGAGCTCCGGTTTCCTCCCACACGCCAAAGATGTACAGGTTTGTAGGTTAATTCGCTTTGGTAAAAATTGTAAATTCTCCCTAGTGTAGTGGGCCAAAGGGCCTGTTTCCGCGCTGTATCTCTAAATCTAATCAACATCTATTGTTCTATGCAAGACATTTTTAGCTGAGGTCCTTGAAAATGGTGTCGCTGGTAGATAGGGTGGTCAAGAAGACTTTCCGCACATTGGCTTTCTCCTCAGAGTATTGAGTATAGAAGTTGGGAGGTCATGGTGCAGTTATATAAGATGTTGGTGAGGCCACATTTAGAGTATTGTGTTCAGTTTTGGGCAGCATGTTATAGGAAAGACGTTGTTAAGCTGGAAAAGGATGTAGAGAAGATTTACGAAGATGTTGCCGGGACTAGAGGGTCTGAGCTACAGGGAGAGGTTGAGCAGGCTAGGACTATTCCTTCGAGCGCAAGATGATGAGGGGGTGGTCTGTTAGAATTGTACAGAATCATGAGAGGAATAGATCGGTTAGACGCACAGAGTCTCTTGCCCATAGTAGGAGAATCGAGAACCAGAGGACATAGGTTTCACGTGAGGGGGGAAAGATTTAATAGGAACCAGAGGGGTCATCTTTTCACAGAAAGGATGGTGGGTGTATGGAACGAGCTGCCAGAGGAGGTAGTTGATGCAGGTACCTTCACAGTGTTTCAGAAACATTTAGACAGGTGCATGGAAAGGATAGGTTTAGAGGGATATGGGCCAAACACAGGTATGTGGGACATGTTGGTCGCTGTGGGTAAGTTGAGCCAAAGTGCCTGATTCCACCTTGTATGACTGTATGAAGTCCCACTCTCCCTGCCAACAGCCCGACCTGTGGGAGAGGGGAGGTTGAGGTTGACACACGCTGCTGGGCTGTTCCTCGAAATGTTGCCCTGAGCCACTGAGCTCCGGGATTAGGCTCCCACATTAAGACTAGACTGCCCGAGGGAGGAGAGAGTGTCAGTCGGACAGGCAAATCCTTTAATCGTCTCAACGATCTCAATTATTTCTCCCTGTAATCTTCTGCACCCAAGGGACGTACGTAACCTTCCTCGTCTTTGCAAGCTGCCGTCGTGAGTTAACCCTTTTGTCCAGCAGAATATGTTTTTGTGGCCTCTGCTCCACCCTGCTATTCTTCTGTAATTTACCACCCCTTCCCAAAACCTGACAATTCAGCTTTGTAGATGGACACAAAGTGCTGGACTAACTCAGGCAGCATCTCAGGAGAAAAGGAATAGGTGATGTTCTGGGTCAGAACCCTTCTTCAGACCCGAAAAGTCACCTATTCCTCTCCACCAGAGTTTCCTCAGCCTTTGCGAGCTGAGTTGCCCCTGCATTTTGAGTCTATCTTCAGTATCAACTAGCATCTTCGCGGAAAGGGTGATGAGTGTATGGAACGAGCTGCTGGAGGAGGTAGTTGAGGCTGGGACTATCGCAAGGTTTAAGAAGCAGTCAGACAGGGTCATGGAGAGGACAAGTTTAGAGTGATATGGGCCAAACGCAGGCAGCTGGGTGGAGTGTAGATGGGGCATGTTGGTTGGTGTGGGCAAGTTGGGCCAAAGGGCCTGTTTCTATGCTGTATGCTATCTGCAGTTCCTTCCTGTACAAATTCAGCGTAGAGGTTCATTTGTGCAACGTCAAATGTAGACAGAGTTGTGTAACGGAAAGTTTCTTGGTGTCTTACTCCACACCTCTGAGTTTTCAGCGGGATTTTTTGTTTGTCCTTTGTTCCTTTGTCATCGGGTAGATTCCCCAAAATGGTGGCACTGGTAGTTCAATAGGTCAAGTGTGATTTTCTTTTCCACTTCACCAGTGAGTAAAGCACTTCTTTGCTCTGAGAACCGTCAGATTTTGCTAATCCCAATTTAATTCATTTTAAATTACTTCTACCCCCCTTTATCTTTGCCCCCTTCCTCCCCCCTGGTCATTGAAGCTGTTCCTCAGCTTTCCACATTGTATGCTTCTTGAACTAACAGTAGGCCCACCAGGCCACCATCCTGCCTGAGGTTGTTTGCTGCTAGCCCAGATTGGTCCTGGTCTTTTCTTGCCTCCAGCTCTTGACCCCCCCCCCCCCCCCCACCCCCCGATTTTCAGTGTGAAGAAGGGTCCCGACCCGAAATATCACCTATCCTTTTTCTCACAAGATGTTGCCCGACCCACTGAGTTACTTCAACACTTTGTATCTATCTTTGGAATAAGTCAGCATCTAGTGCAGCACGGTGGCGCAGTGGTAGAGTTGCTGCCTTACAGCGCCAGAGACTCGGGTTCAATCCTGATTACAGGTGCTGTCTGTACAGAGTTAAGCCCCTGTCCCACTTAGGAAACCTGAACGGAAACCTCTGGAGACTTTGCGCCCCACCCAAGGTTTCCGTGGGGTTCCCAGAGGTTTTTGTCAGTCTCCCTAATGATCGAAAGTGGTTTCCGCTTCTTCTATGTTCCGGCAATTATTTCAAAAATATTTCAATTATTTCAAAACGGGCCACGACTAAAAATAGGTTGCCATTTTTAAAATCGGTCATTTTTTAGTCGAAGCCGGTTGCGATGCTAGTTGAAGGTGGTTGCCGGAGGTTGCAGGTAGTGGAAGGTCTTACCTTCATAGAAGAAGCGGAAACCACTTTCGACTATTTGGGAGACTGACAAAAACCTCCGGGAACCTCCGGGAACCGCACGGAAACCTTGGGTGGGGCGCAAAGTCTCCAGGGGTTTCCGTTCAGGTTTCCGAAGTGGGACAGGGGCACACGTACATTCTGCCACATGGGTTTCCCCGGGTGGTCCGGTTGCCTCCCACACTCCAAAGACGTACAGGTTTGTAGATTAATTGGCTTAGGTAAAATTTATAAATTGTCCCTAGTGTGTGGGATGGTGCTTGTGTACAGAGTGATCGCTGGTCGGCACAAACCTGTAAAAATCATACTATACATAAAGCACAATCATACTTAAGAATAGTAGATGACACAGAGGCAGTGCACGAAGGTCGCACATTTTAGTGAAGGATTGACCCTGTTATCCGGTGCCCTCTCAACTACTACAGCCTCTAACGGTTATTGGTGGCAGATATTGTCACCTTCACTCTCGCATTCCTGGCTGCAGGAGTGCTGCAGGCCGCCGCTGCTGATTGCTGCCACCATGGCATGGTTAGCTGCTCACCGCCACATTAGTCACAGCAGCTAAACTCCACACTGTAGCAGCGGAGACCACATGGATTTGCCGCCAGCCCAAAGGGGCACAGTGTTCAGTTGATGTAGGAAGGAACTGCAGATGCAGGTTACACCGAAGACACAATATGCTGGAGTAACTCAGCGGGACAGCAGCATCTCTGGAGAGGAATGGGTGACGTCTCGTGGTCGAGACCCTTCTTCGGACTGAGAGTCACGGGATAGGGAAACTAGAGTTATGAAAAGGTGCAGAACAAATCAGAGCCGGCACTAACGACCCAGGAAAGCTGGAGCCCACAATGGTCCATTGTTGGCTGTGGAAGAGGTTATAATGAAGGGATACAAACAGTGAGGCCAGCAAGACAGCTATGGTGGTGGAGGGACAGGGAGAGCTGGAATGCGCGGAATACTTGAAATTAGAGCAAACAATATTTGTACCCAAGCGAAATATGAGGGGCTGTTCTTCCAATTAGTTTGTGCATTTAGTTTATTGTCACCGAGGTACAGTGAAAAGTTTTTGTTGCGTGCTATCCAATCAGCGGAAAGACAATACATGATTACAATCGAGCCATCCACAGTGTACAGATACATGATAAGGGAATAGTGCAAGGTAAAGCCAGTAAAGTCCGATTAAAGATAGCCTGAGGGACTCTAATGAGGTAGATAGTAGTTCAGGACCGCTCTCTGGTTGTGGTAGGATGGTTCAGTTGCCTGATAACAACTGGGAAGAAATTGTCCCTGAATCTGGAGGTGTGCGTTTTCACAGTTCTATACCTCTTGCCTGATGGGAGAGGGGAGAGGGGAGAGGAGGGAGTGGCCGGGGTGAGACTGGGCCAGATACATGATAAAGGGAATAGGTGGGTCTGGGCTCGTGCCCAAAGGCCTTTCATGTGTCTCTGCAAAGATCGATTTTTTGTTTGGAGATACACAGTGGAAACAAGCCCTTTGGCCCACCGAGTCCGCGCCGACCAGCCATCCCTGCACTCTAATGCTATCCTACACACACTAGGGACAATTTACAATTATACCAAGCCAATTAACCTGCAAACCTGTACGTCTTTGGAGTGTGGGAGGAAACCCATGTGGTCACGGGGAGAACGTACAAACTCGGTACAGACAGCACCCGTAGTCGGGATCGAACCCGCTGGCGCTGTGAGGCAGCAACTCTACCGCTGTGCCACCATGCGGTCTGGTAACTCTGGCAATTCAGCTGGGTTTCTCTAGCGATGGCTTTTTCTGCGCTCTCCCCCCCACCCCCCCCTCTTTCTGCAAAGATCACGCAAGCAATGATTTTAACCCCCACCTTCCCTCCAACGTTCGAATCCCTGGGAGCACTCTCCCGCACGATTCAAATGCCAGAAGAGCCGAGTCATCAATTTTCCAGCCATGTATTTATCCCAAAATGAAAACAGATTCAGCATGAGTTCCACAACTTCCTCTTGTTTGTATTACAGCCGCGTTGGCTGAAAACCCACTCGCCCTTGAAAGTAACATTTGAACCTTTCATCCGATTTAGGTGCATGGTTCCCTAATTGTCCGGTCCCCACTCTCCCCGCTCCACATTGAGAATGCTCTGATGCATCTCTCTCAGCCGCCATGCAGATTGCCCCCCCTCCCCCGAATGACTTCAAGGAAATCACACAAACCAACCTCCTTTCCATTGACTCCATTTACACCTCACGCTGCCTCGGCAAGGCCAGCAGCATAATCAAGGACCAGTCTCACCCTGGCCACTCCCTCTTCTCCCCTCTCCCATCGGGCAAAAGATATAGAAGTGTGAAAAAGCGCTCCTCCAGATTCAGGCACAGTTTCTTCCCAGCTGTCACCAGGCAACTGAATCATCCTCTCACCAGCTGGAGAGCAATCCTGAGCTACTATCTACCTCATTGCAAACTCTCGGACTATCTTTGATTGGACTTTATCTTGCAACTAACGTTATTCATGCTGTTCCCTTTGTCCTGTATCTGTACACTGCGGATGGCTCGATTTTAATCACGTGAAGTCTTTCCGCTGACTGGTTAGCAGGCAACAAAAGCTTTTCATTGTACCTCAGTACACGTGACAATAAACTAAACTCAAACCTCTGTGCGTAGTTGTGTCTGATCACCAATGGCCTCCTGTAGCTCTCTGCCCCCTCGTATCCTCTCTACAATGCCACGTAAAATAGTCTCGGCAGTAAATCCCCAGACACCGCCTCATCTTCCTGCAGCAACGTCATGGATAATTAAACTAAAGATGATGTCCCAGGGCACGTCTTTAGTTACAGCTAATTTCAGAGCTCAAGTAATCTCCAATCTCAACTAATTACCTCATCAAGTCAATGGGTTTCCTCCAATTCAACATGCTCCAGTTATGTTAACCGTTCCCTCTCAAATGCCTTCTGGAAATAAATCGTAGGTTCCAGTAAAGGAGCAGGCCCTTTGGCCCACAATATCCATGCTGGCCATAATGCCAATCTAGCATTAACATTAACAAGTTTAACATTACCAGTGGGGCTGGAAACATGGGGGTTGGTGCGTACTGCCTCAGTGTAATGTACTATATTACACTCTTGTGCTTCAGTATCATTGTGCTTATGTAGAGTTAGATTTCTACGGAACTGCATACAACAAATAATATCACTGTAACAATAAGGTACCATTGAACCATTTGTCTTTAGTTTAGTTTAGAGATACAGCACGGATACAGATTCGGGCCACCGTGTTTGCACCGACCAGTGATACCCGCACATTAACACTATCCGACACACACTAGGGACAATTTACATTTACACCAATCCCATGAACCCACAAACATCAACTGGTGGTTTATCTTTGCCCCAGGCCACCCACCTGCCTGTCCCTTGTCCTCTCTCCCCATCCTCTCTCCCACAGTCCCTCTCCCTACCCCCATACATACTTTGTTTATTTGTTTCTTTGTGTGTATATATGTGCGCGTATATATATATATATATGATCTACATATATGTCATATTGTTTGCAGAGTACTATCTTTACATATTCTGTTGTGCTGCTGCAAGTAAGAATTTCATTGTTCTATCTGGGACACATGACAATAAAATACTCGTGACTATCTTCATCCTTGCATCATTTGCCCAGAACTCCACAATCCAAAGACTTGCAGCTCTGTAGGTTCATTGGCTTTGGTAAAATTGTAAATTGTCCCTCATGTATAGGATAATGCTAGCGTGCAGGGTGAACGCTGGTTGGCACGGACTTGGTGGGCCAAAGGGCCTGTTTCCACGCTGGAGAAGTGCTGGGGTAACTAAGTGGGTCAGGCAACATCTCTGGGGGAAAAGGATGGGGTGACAGTTTGGGTCGACACCCTTCTTCAAGTGGCAGACGTGCAAGATCACCAGATGTGCAGCCCTGGTGTAAATCAGCACCAACTTGTAGCAACTGGGGAAGCAGGGGTTGAGTGGCCCACTCTTGCTTCTATCCGTACAGTGGTAAAGAGCTAGCAGTCTGTGAACCTCCCGGTGCCGAGGGCAGGGGCAGGGGGCGGGGTTTAAGGTGCTGGTTGAAAGCATGTGAGAGGTTATCAAGTCTGCACGGTGGCGCAGCGGTAGAGTTGCTGCCTTACAGCGCCAGAGACCCAGGTTCCATCCTACCCACGGGTGCTGTCTGTACGGAGTTTGTACGTTCTTCCCGTGTCCTGCGTGGGTTTTCTCCAGGTGCTCCGGTTTCCTCCCACTCCAAAGACGTACAGGTTTGTAGGTTAATTGGCTTCAGTAAAAATTGTAAAATTGTCCCTAGTCCCTAGTGCTAGTGTACGGGGTGATCGATGGTCTGCATACTCAGTGGGCGAAGGGCCTGTTTCTCCGCTGTATCTCTAAATTAACGAAACAGTGGCTTACAATGTCTTTGTGTGTGTTGCAGGTATGGAGGGAGGGGGAGGGGGAGTGTGGGGGGGGGGCGTGAGGGGCTGAAGGTGTGCAGGTCTAACAGTGTCCTGGTGTGTGTGTGTGTGTGTTGCAGGTATGGAGAGTGCCATCACCCTCTGGCAGTTCCTGCTGCAGCTGCTGCTGGACCAAAAGCACGAGCACCTCATCTGCTGGACGTCGAACGACGGCGAGTTCAAACTGCTGAAGGCAGAGGAGGTGGCCAAGCTCTGGGGGCTGCGGAAGAACAAGACCAACATGAATTACGACAAGCTGAGCCGCGCACTGCGATACTATTACGATAAGGTACTGGCGGGGCGGCTCTGGGATGCCTGAACTTACTGATGAACCTTCCCAAAGTGTCATGGGCCCAACTCACAAAACACCAGTGAGGAGAGGAGCCCACTTGATAACCCCAATGATATACTGGCATCTACCTGCCTCGTTGTGTTGTCCCATACTATGGAGTCACGGTGGAGTTGCTGCCTTATGGCGCCAGAGACCCGGGTTTAATCCTGACTACGGGAGCTGCTTGTACAGAGCTCGTACATCCCCCCTGTGACCTGCGTGGGTTTTCTCCGGGTGCTCCGTGAAGATAGACACAAAATGCTGGAGTGGAATGAACGGCAGGTGTGCAAACCTTCCCCACCCACGGTCCACTAGACTCTCACGCTTGGTTCCAGTAAATGGGTGGGTGGTGGGAGGGGGTCTCTGGTGAGCTCTATCTGTGAGCAGCCCGTGGATCATTTTAGGCAGAGGATTGTTTCACTTTCTGCCAGTAACCAGATGAGTGTTGTAATTCAAGGGGAGCAGGGATTATCCCACTTTCCCATCCACATCCTACACACCAGAGGCAATTTACGGAGGCCAATTAACCCGCACGTCCTGGAGATGTGGGAGGAGACCGGAGCACCCAGAGAAAACCCACACGGTCACAGGGAGAACGTGCAAACTCCGCACAGACAGCACCCGAGGTCAGAATTGAACCCGGGTCTCAGGCGCTTTGAGGCAGCAGCTCTACCCGCTGCGCCACTGCGCAGATTTACGGAGATGCTGTTGTCTTGAACAAGTTCTCTCTCCCCTTCCTGTACTCCGACCTGCCATTATTCATATTCAGGCCCACTGCAGTGGTGCCATTTGCAATCTTGTAAATGGAGTTAGACCCGAGTTTGGGCGCAGAGTCGTGAATGTAGACGGGGTAGAGTGAGGGACTGTGAATGCATCATTAAGCAGCACATGTGTTGTGGATTATCATGGACAATTTTTGTCATCTATTCTCACTGATTGTGGTTATGGGTCAGGAGGTCAAAGGTCCCGTGACAGAGGAGTACTGACTCCTAGGTTCTACAAGTTTGAAGATGAGTTTTGTTGGGATTATAGTGTTGAAGGCAGAGGTATAGTCAATAAATAGGAGTCTCATGTAGGTGTCCTTGTTACTTAAATAGTTGAGTGTAGTTTAGAGATACAGCTTGGAAACAGACCCTTCGGCCCACCGAGTCTGTGCCAACCAACGATCCCCGCACACTAACGTTATCCTATACACTCGAGGAACAATTTACAATTATACCAAGCCAATTAATCTACAAACCTGCACGCGTTTGGAGTGTGGGAGGTAGGACACGGGGAGAATGTACAAATGTACAGATAGCACCCGTAGTCAGGATCGAACCTGGGTCTCTGGCCCTACCACTGCACCATCTGATGTTCTAGCGATGAGTGTAGGGCCAGGAGAAGACGTCTGTTGTGGCCCTGTGGCGACGGTGTGTAAACTGCAGTGGAACAATGTTATCTGTGGAAGCCGAAGGTCACAGCATGCGGTCACATTGTTTGTAGAAGGGAAAGTGATTCCCCCAGGACCGCTCCACGTTGGACCAGCTATAAGAGTCTGAGGATGTTCTTACTCCAAGAATGATGACGGTCAATGAAGGTGGGTGTTTCCCCGAGATGGATTAAAGCAGATGCAACAATAATGTGTTGGGAATGCCCAGAAGAGGGTTCTTCTGCGCTTTGTCCATCTACAAAATCGTGGCAGGAATAGATCGGGTAGGCGCACAAAGTCTCGTGTTCAGAGTAGGGGAATCGAGAACCAGAAGACATAGGTTTAAGGTGAGGGGGGAAAGATTTAATAGGTACCTGAAGGGTAACTTTTTCACACAAAGGGTGGTGGGTGTAAGGAACGAGCTGCCGGAGGAGGTAGTAGAGGCAGGGATTATTGCAACATTTAAGAAACATTTAGACATGAATCGGACAAGTTTAGAGGGATATGAGCCAAACGCAGGCTGATGGGACTAGTGTAGATGGCAGATTTTGGCTGGTGTGGGCAAGTTGGGCTGAAGGGCCTGTAAGACTCCACGCTGTAAGACTCTATGGGCTGCGCGGCCAGAAGGCTTCTAGACGGGCCGCGGCTGAGGACGTGGGAAGCGGCCGGAGGCCTTTATCGAGGCGCGGCCATCTCGATGCCTCCTGGATCGCTGCGTAGAAGCCCGGGTCTGGGCCCGGCCGATGGAGCCCGTGGCTGGGGCCTGGGTCAGGGCCCGTGGATGGGGTCCGGGTCAGCATCACGGAGGCGTGAAGTGGGGCGTTGACAGCGGTGAGGCCTTGTGGCAGCGGGAAGCCTTGCGGGTCGACGAGAGCATGGAGGACCACGGTGAGGGGGAGGAGGGGAAGAACAATGGAGGACCCGGTGTGGGGGGGCTGCCGTGAGGGAGGTGGGTGGGGGGGGAACAATGGACAATGTGGGGGGGAGGGGAGAACTGTTGGGGGGGGGGAGACACTAAAGGAGGAGCCGGCGTGCTTTGTAACTTTGTCTGCACTGTAGGTGGCTGCTATTTGTATACATTGTGTATGCAGCAAAGAATCTCGCTGTGACAATAAAGTATTCCTTGTACTCTCACATTGGTTGTGGTCTGGTGCGTGCACACGTATGTTGAGGTGTATAAAACTGTGAAGGGAGTAGACAGGGTGAATGCACACAGTCAGGGAATCAAGAACCAAAGGTCATAGGTTTAACATGAAAGGGGCGAGATTTAATAGGAACCCGAGCGGTAATATCTTCACTCAGTAGGTGGTGGGTCTATGGAACGAGCTGCCAGAGGAGGTAGTTGAGGCAGGTACTAGCTAGAGCAGCATTTAAAATATGCTTGGGCAGGCACAACAAAAGGAAAGAGGGATATGGGCCACAAATGCAGGCAAATGGGACAAGCTTAGATGGGCCATCTTGGTCAGCATGGGAAAGTTGGGCGAAAGCGCTTGATTCTGTGCTCTGTCTATGACTTCCTGAGCAGAGTTTCAGCCAAGGTTACATAGTCATACAGCCCGCACCAACCAACGTGTCCCATCTACACTAGTCGTACCTGCATGCGGTTGGCCCATATCCCTCTAAACCTGTCCTATCCATGTACCTGTCTCAATGTTTTTTAAACGTTGCAGAGTTTTCCGAGAGACAAAAATGAGAAATGGCATCTCCATTGTTCATCAATCGATATTAAAGTAACTTCACCGCTTTACTTTCTCTGCGACCCGATTAGCAATCAAATAACTGCTTTTGTTTAGACACAAAATGCTGGATTAACTCTGCGGGTCAGACAGCATCTCTCGAGAAAAGGAATAGGTGGCGTTTCGGGTCGAGATACTTCCTCAGACTGAGAGTCAGGGGAGAGGGAAACTAGAGGTACAGCTCTGAGTTGTTCTGTACCGTTTCATACCTTTAGTTTAGATTAGTTTATTGTCATGTGTATCGTGATACAATGAAAAGCTTTTATATCTGGTTTCCCTCTCCCTGACTCTGTCTGGAGAAGGGTCCCTCTCTGTCTATCCCTCCCCCACACTAATCATCCTGCTAGTTTCATTGTTTGTATCCCTTCATTATCACCTCTTCCACAGCCAACAATGGACCATTGTGGGCTCCACCTTTCTCGAGGCATCGGTGCTGCCTGTGATTTGTATTAAATCTTTTCATATTTCCATGTTCCCTCTCCCCTGACTCGGTCTGAAGAAGGGTCTCGACCCACAATTCCTTCCCTCCAGACATGCTGCCTGTCCCGCTGAGTTACTCCAGCATTTTGTGTCTATCTTCGGTGCAAACCAGCATCTGTAGTTCCACCCCCCCCCCCACATCTTTAACTGCTTTTGTTTTCTTTCTTTCTCTCCACAGAATATTATTAAGAAGGTGATCGGGCAGAAGTTTGTTTACAAGTTTGTCTCGTTTCCGGACATTTTGAAGATGGATCCCCTCGCGGCAGAGTCCGGCCGGGAGCACATTTTACTGCGGGACAGTGAGGCGGGGTCCGTTGGCGAGGGAGCGGAGCACCAGCAGGTGACATTGAGTGGCAATCGGAGTCTCAGTCGCAACGACTACATCCACTCGGGCCTGTACACCTCCTTCACCATCAACTCCCTGCAGAGCCGCTCCGACTTCTTCAAGGCCATCAAGATGGAGAAGCCGGAGGAGAGGGTGGCGAGGAGGCCGGCGCCAGGCGAGGAGGTGCGGACTGTCATCAGATTCGTGGCGAACAAGAACGAGAGGTCGTCCGCCGTGTCGCTGCCGCCGGTCTCGGCCGGGCCGGCGCGCTGCCCGTCGCCGGAGACCGTGGTGTCGCCGACGTTCTTCACGGCCGTCTCCTCGAAGGCGGCGTCCTTCAGCTCGGCCATCGTGTCCACGTCCTCGGGCGCAGCCTTGCCGGCGGGGTACCAGGAGGCCTGCATTATTGAACTCGATGCCAGTGACTCCGAGCAGTCTGCTCAGCCGCTGAACCTCTCGGCTGGCCCCAAGACCAAATCCCCCTGCCTGGCCGACCAGAGGCACAGCCACCTACCAAAGACTAAGAAGCCCAAAGGCCTGGAGATTTCAGCACCTTCTTTAGTCATTACTAACACGGACATCAGCTCCATTGCCCTCAACAGCCCAGCACTTCCGTCAGGATCTCTCACTCCCTTTTTCACCGCACAGGTCAGTTGTGTCATTTGTTACAAAAACTTCATGTCCAACAAGGATCATATCGTCACGCACAAGTTTGTAATTGCCTTAAGACAAGTATAAAGGAGTTATATTGTCATATGCACACATACAGAGTTACAGTACAATGAAAAGCTTGCTCACAGCAGCATCACAGGCTCAACACAATGAACATTCATTTGACTTTAATGGAGGGGAATACTCATGAGAGGAATAGATCGAGTAGACGCAGAGTATCTTGGCCAGAGTAGGGGAATCGAGAACCAAGGGACGTTGGTTTAAGATGAGGTGGGAAAGATTTCATGGGAACCCGAGAGGTAACATTTTCACACAAAGGATGGTGGGGTATGGAACGAGTTTGTTGATGCAGGGACTATTTAGTTTAAGAAAGATTTAAATGCTTAAGAAACATTTGGTCAGATACATGGATAGGGTAGGTTTCGACGGATATGGACCAAATGTAGGCAGGTGGGACTAGTGTAGATGGGACATGTTGGCTGGTGTGGACAAGTTGGGTCGAAGGGGCTGTTTCCACGCTGTATCACTCCAATTGTATATTACTTGTGCGTTGTACATAAAATGATACATGATACATAAATTATGATATATTATATATAAAATGCACATGGAGTGCACACATGAGTGCATCTAATTGTGCACACAATAGAGCTCAGAGTAGTGCACACACTGAACCTCCTGCCTGAAGGTAGCAGTGAGAAGAGGGCCAGGATTCTTGACGATTGGTGCCATTTTCTTGAGACAGTGCTTCATTGTGATGCTTTTCCTGGTGGGGGCGGGTATGTATAGAGGGTAGATAGACTGGGTTGAGTTCACCACTCTGCAGCCTCTTGGGTTCCTGTGCTATGGGATTGGCGTACCAGAGTATGATAAACCTGTCAGTGTACACGGTGACATGCCGAATCTTCCAAGTAAGCAGAGGCGTGCTTTCTTCATGGCAACATATATGTGCTTGGCCCAGAACATGTCATTGACATGTTATCGACCAGGAATTTGACGTTTCTAACTCTCTCCGTCAATGAAAACTGCCGTGTGCTCCCCTGTCTTCCCCTTTATGAAATGAACAATTTGTTGTTTGCTTCGTTGCTGTTTTGTGCAAGTATATTTTTAGTTTAGTTTAGAGATACAGAGGGGAAACAGGCCCTTTGGCCCACCGAGTCCGCGTCGACCAGCGATCCCCGCACCTTAAAACTATCCTAGTTTTACAATTAAACTAAGCCAATTAACCTACAAACCTGTACGTCTTTGGAGTGTGGGAGGAAACTGAAGTTCTCGGAGAAAACCCACGCAGGTCACGGGGTGAACGCGCAAACTCCGTACAGACAGCACCCGTAGTTGGGATCGCGGCCTCAATCAGCAACGCTTTCCAGTCCCGTTCCAGTACTCCAACAATGGTGGTGTCACAGAAACATAGAAAATAGGTGCAGCAGTAGGCCATTCGGCCCTTCGAGCCTGCACCGCCATTCAATATGATCATGGCTGATCATCCAACTCAGTATCCTGTACCTGCCTTCTCTCCATACCCCCTGATCCCTTTAGCCACAAGGGCCACATCTAACTCCCTCTTAAATATAGCCAATGAACTGGCCTCAACTACCTTCATTAAAAGTGGCAGAGAATTCCACAGATTCACCACTCTCTGTGAAAAATGTTTTCCTCATCTCGGTCCTAAAAGATTTCCCCCTTATCCTTAAACTGTGACCCCTTGTTCTGGACTTCCCCAACATCGGGAACAATCTTCCTGCATCTAGCCTGTCCAACCCCTTAAGAATTTTGTAAGTTTCTATAAGATCCCCCCTCAATCTTCTAAATTCTAGCGAGTACAAGCCGAGTCTATCCAGTCTTTCTTCATATGAAAGTCCTGACATCCCAGGAATCAGTCTGGTGAACCTTCTCTGTACTCCCTCTATGGCAAGAATGTCCTTCCTCAGATTAGGAGACCAAAACTGTACGCAATATTCCAGGTGTGGTCTCACCAAGACCCTGTACAACTGCAGTAGAACCTCCCTGCTCCTATACTCAAATCCTTTTGCTATGAATGCTAACATACCATTCGCCTTTTTCACTGCCTGCTGCACCTGCATGCCTACTTTTAATGACTGGTGTACCATGACACCCAGGTCTCGTTGCATCTCCCCCTTTCCTAATCGGCCACCATTCAGATAATAGTCTACTTTCCAGTTTTTGCCACCAAAGTGGATAACCTCACATTTATCCACATTATACTGCATCTGCCATGCATTTGCCCACTCACCCAGCCTATCCAAGTCACCTTGCAGCCTCCTAGCATCCTCCACACAGCTAACACTGCCCCCCAGCTTTGTGTCATCTGCAAACTTGGAGATGTTGCATTCAATTCCCTCGTCCAAATCATTAATATATATCGTAAATAGCTGCGGTCCCAGCACTGAGCCTTGCGGTACCCCACTAGTCACTGCCTGCCATTGTGAAAAGGACCCGTTTACTCCTACTCTTTGCTTCCTGTCTGCCAGCCAGTTCTCTATCCACATCAATATTGAACCCCCAATACCGTGTGCTTTAAGTTTGTATACTAATCTCTTATGTGGGACCTTGTCGAAAGCCTTCTGAAAGTCCAGATATAACACAACCACTGGTTCTCCCTTATCCATTCTACTAGTTACATCCTCGAAAAATTCTATAAGATTCGTCAGACATGATTTACCTTTCATAAATCCATGCTGACTTTGTCCAATGATTTCACCACTTTCCAAATGTGCTGCTATCCCATCTTTAATAACTGATTCTAGCAGTTTCCCCACTACCGACGTTAGACTAACTGGTCTGTAATTCTCCGTTTTCTCTCTCCCTCCCTTTTCAAAAAGTGGGGTTACATTAGCTACCCTCCAATCCTCAGGAACTACTCCAGAATCTAAAGAGTTTTGAAAAATTATCACTAATGCATCCATTATTTCTGGGGCTACTTCCTTAAGTACTCTGGGATGCAGCCTATCTGGCCCTGGGGATTTATCGGCCTTTAATCCATTCAATTTACCTAACACCACTTCCCGGCTAACCAGGATTTCACTCAGTTCCTCCATCTCATTTGACCCCCGGTCCCCTGCTATTTCCGGTAGATTATTTATGTCTTCCTTAGTGAAGACAGAACCAAAGTAGTTATTCAATTGGTCTGCCATGTTCCCCATGATCAATTCACCTGTTTCTGACTGCAAGGGACCTACATTTGTTTTAACTAATCTTTTTCTCTTCACATATCTATAAAAGCTTTTGCAGTCAGTTTTTATGTTCCCTGCCAGTTTTCTTTCATAATCTATTTTCCCTTTCCTAATTCAGCCCTTTGTCCTCCTCTGCTGGACTCTGAATTTCTCCCAGTCCCCTGGTAGGCTGCTTTTTCTGGCTAATTTTTACGCTTCATCTTTTGTTTTGATACTATCCCTGACTTCCCTTGTTATCCAAGGATGCACTACCTTCCATGATTTATTTTTTTGCCAAACTGCGATGAACAATTGTTGTAGTTCATCCATGCAGTCTTTAAATGCCTTCCATTGCATATCCACCGTCAACCCATTAAGAATCAATTGCCAGTCTATCTTGGCCAATTCACGTCTCATACCCTCAAAGTTACCTTTCTTTAAGTTCAGGACCCTTGTTTCTGAATTAACAATGTCACTCTCCATCCTGATGAAGAACGTAACCATATTATGGTCACTCTTGCCCTAGGGGCCAGGCACAACAAGACTGCTAACTAACCCTTCCTCATTACTCAATACCCAATCTAGAATAGCCTGCTCTCTCGTTGGTTGCACTACATGTTGGTTTAGAAAACTATCCCGCATACATTCCAAGAAATCCTCTTCCTCAGCACGCTTGCCAATTTGATTCACCCAATCTATATGTAGATTGAAGTCACCCATTATAACTGTTTTACCTTTGTTGCACGCATTTCTAATTTCCTGTTTGATGCCATCCCCAACTCCGCTACTACTGTTAGGTGGCCTGTACACAACTCCCACTAGCGTTTTCTGCCCCTTAGTGTTTCGCAGCTCTACCCATATCGATTCCACATCCTCCAAGCTAATGTCCTTCCTTTCTATTGCGTTAATCTGCTCTCTAACCAACAACGCTACCCCACCTCCTTTCCCTTTCTGTCTATCCCTCCTGAATATTGAATATCCCTGGATGTTCAGCTCCCAGCCTTGGTCACCCTGGAGCCATGTCTCCGTGATCCCAACTATATCATAGTCATTAATAGCTATCAGCACATTCAACTCATCCACCTTATTACGAATGCTCCTTGCATTGAGACACAAAGCCTTCAGGCTTGTTTTTACAACACTCTTACCCCTTATACTATTATGCTGAAAAGTGGCCCTTTTTGATTTTTGCCCTGGATTTGTCTGCCTGCCACTTTTACTTTTCACCTTGCTACCTATTGCTTCTACCCTCATTTTACACCCCTCTGTCTCTCCGCTCACACATTTAAGAAACCCTTTCCCTTTAAATCCATCCTCAACTATCCCATTTGACACCCCACCCCCCTTATTCAGTTCTCTGGCATTTGTAGATGGCGTTGGAGCTGTGCTCAACCACGCGGTCTCGGGTGTGAAGAGAGTGGGTCGGGGCTCTACACACACAGCCTGATGCTACACCTGTGTCGTTGGTCAGTGAGGAGGAGTTATTGTTATCCCCCCACACTGATTTTCATCATGAGGAAGTCTTAGTTTACTTCAGTTTAGAAACAGGCCCTTTGGCCCATCGAGTCTGCATCGACCAGCGATCACCCCGTACACTATCACTATGCTACAAACTAAAGACAATTTACAATTTTACCAGAGCCAATTAACCTACAAACCTGTATGTCTTTGGTTAGTGGGAGCAAACCGGAGCTCCCGGAGAAAACCCACGCGGTCACGGAGAGAACGTACAATCTCCGTACAAGCAGCACCTGTAGTCAGGATGGAACCCGGGTCTCTGGCGCTGTGAGGCAGCAACTCTACCGCTGCGCCACCGTGCCACCCTACAGTGGTACAGCAACGGTCGAGTGTGTCATGTCGTCTGGTGTTGAAGGTGACGTGTGGATGGTAGTCGGGCAGAGAAGTCTCCGAGTTTGAAAACACCAGCAGTGATAGGGAAGGCTCCAGGGCACACTGTCCTGCGCTCGCTGATCGCAGTGCTCCACTTCCCAAGTGCCGGCTAGACGTCTGCCTGAGGCAGGCTGTGGACTGCGGTCAAGGTGATGGTGGGGATCTTTCACGGAAGGTAGAACAGTCGGCACTGCCGCATGTTACAGGTGGGGAGAGCACAAAAGCAACAAAAAGACTGCGGCGGGTTTAACATGAAGCAGACGATACCGCCTGCAACATGCAGGGAGCGGAAACCCTCAGCTGGAGTGTCACGTACTGAGAGTGGGGTGGGGGGGTGAGCCTTGCCTCCGTGAAACAGGGTACACAGCACTGTCTCCACCATCTCTCTGACAGCAGTCGCTGTTATGTCTTCTGTCTTGTCCTGCAGTGATTGAACATTGGCCAGAAGGAATGAAGGGGTGGTGGGGCCGAGGCCCCTACACTTCAGATTTACCTGCCAAACACATTTCTAGTACAATGGAGGCCTCCCCCATGTGTAGCAAGGAGCTGCAGATGCTGGTTGACCCCACAGATGGACACAAAGTGCGGGTGTAACTCAGCGGGTCAGGCAGCGTCTCTGGAGAAGTAGAATAGGTGACGTTTTGGGTCGGAACCCTAGTTCAGACTGAGGGTTAGTTGCAAGTGCAGAGTGCGTGTTTGCTTGGTTGGGTGAGAGTGTTCCTCTGTCGTGGAGTCAGAGAGCTGGAGAGCATGGAACTGGGACATGTTCAAGCAATTGTCAGAGAACTTGAATGACTTTAGGGGGGTTGCACATAAGGTCACCAGGTCATAGGGCTTGACACACGGAGCCGCCCAATCCATCTGGAGGACATCGCAGCTTCCGGTATATGTTGCTAATACTCGAAACGTGTACTTTCCTACCTGTTAAAAGCCGCCAAAATTGTGAATCTTTGCGCTGTAAAAAATTGTGGAAGTCGGGGTAAGCTTGAGGGACATTTATCCTACTTCAGAATTCCAAAAGTGAGGAGAAATGACGGTAGATAGAAGCGAGAGCTGAAGGGACAACACGCTTATCCCGATTTCCATAATTATTTACAGTGCAAAAATTGACCATTTCAGCGGGTTTTAACGGGCCCGCTACGCTGGAAACAATGGTCAGTGCGTACCTGCAGTTCATCGTGTGTCCTCCAGTTGGCGTAGCGTACCAACAGTACGGGTCATGGGTCGTGACCCGACTGCCATGCAACCTCCCTGTGCCTGAGCCGTATCTCGAAACTAAACTAAACTAAACCACTTTATGTCAACTGCGAGGAAAGGAATGAAAGCAACAAATCAAAGTCGGAATCCTGGCTTTGATTTGTCCTTTTGTGTACCTTTCATTTATTTGTTTTTTTGTATTTTTTCGTACCTCTCCGCTGATTCTCAGTCTGAAGAAGGGTCTCGACCCGAAACGTCACTCATTCCTTCTCTCCAGAGATGCTGCCTGAGCCGCTGAGTTACTCCAGCTTTTTGTGTCTATTTTCGAGGCCTCCCTAATGCTCGCAGTTGCCATGCTTGTATTCCAGGGGTCCCCTGAGCTCATCGGATCCATCAGGCCATCGTAAGATCACCCATGCATTTAAATGGCTTAAAAGCACAATTGCCACTGCTGTAGTCATGGCTGCAGACCTCTGCTTCCAAAGGCCAGAATGTGTGGACAAACGTTCACCCATGCGCTGCCTGCAAAATGTCACCTCTGTCCCGAACCACTTTGTTCCCTTGATAAGTAAATGTAAATTAATACATTTTTTTAATGTTCATAAGTTCATAATTGGAGCAAATTAGGCTATTCAGCCCATCCAGTCTACTCTGCCATTCAATCATGGCTGATTTATCTTTGCCTCAACGCCATTCTCCTGCCTTCTCCACATAACCCCGGACACTAATCAAGAATCTATCTATCTCTGCCTTAAAAATACCAATTGACGGCCTCCACAGCTGTCTGTGGGAATGAATTCCACAGATTCACCACCCTCTGACTAAAGACATTCCTAATCTCCTTCCTAAAGGAATGTTCTTTTATTCTGAGGCTATGCCCTCTGGTCCTAGACCTTCCCACTAGTGGAAACACCCTCTCCACATCCACTTCATCCAGGCAATTATGCATTACATTAAAAAAAAATGCATCTTCAGAAAGAAGGTGAATGTTTTATTTTAACAAATGTTCATATATCATGATGTTGGAACAAAGGCTCCTCTGAGCATAATCCACATGCAGACCTGGGAGGTTAGTGATAGCACCGTCTGGACAATGGAAGTCCCTCTGTTTTGCTCTCCCACTGAACCCAGACAGAATGGCAACAAAACATTTCCTGCTGAGTTTGTCTGCGGGCTCCGTTTCCCTCTGCTTGTAGCCTCAAGGAGGGAGAATGACAAAGAGAGAGGGAGGGAGAGCGTGGGAGGGAATGGGAAAGATAATTTCAATTTTAAAAGTATTTTAAAAAATGTTTATGTGGGCGGCGTGGTGACACAGTGGTAAAGTTACTGCCTCACAGTGCCAGAGACCCGGGTTCCATCCTGACTTTGGGTGCTGTTTGTGCGGTGTTTGCACGGTATCCATGTAACCTGCGTGGGTTTATCTCCGGTTTCCTCCCACACTCCAAAGTCGTACAGGTTTTTTACGTTAATTGTGCTCGGTAAAGATTGTAAATGGTACCTGTTGTGTGTAGGATAGTGTTAGTGTACGGGGATTGCTGGTCACCACCAAAGAGCCTGTTTCCGTGCTGCATCTCTAAAGTGAACTAAAGGACATTTGTAATCATTGGCTGTTTATAAAGGACATAACATATATAATGACCATTCATTAACAGCTTCAGATGTTTATGGGTTTCAGGCACGGTTCTCTGGCAGCATCTTGGGGGATTCTGACACTAGTGGTTTGAGCTCCAGCTTGTAGGTCGGCCTGTATCACAGTTAGTCAGGTAGCTGCACCATCCGCCCACTCACATACGATGTTATAATCACACCAGCTCAGCCTGAGGCAGGAAGGGGAAAGCTGTATCAAGGTGTGCTCATGTGTCAGCAACATTTATTATAAAGCAGTGGTGTCACGGTGGCACAGCGGTAGAGTTTCTGCCTTGCAGCGCTGGAGATCCGGGTTCCATCCTGACTACGGGTGTTGTCTGTACGGAGTTTGTACGTACTCCCATTGACCGCGTGGGTTTTCTCCGGGATCTTCGGTTTCCTCCCACACTCCAAAGACGTGCAGGTTTGTAGGTAAATTGGCTCTGTATAAGTGTAAATTGTCTCTAGTGTGTGTAGGATAGTGTTAATGTGCGGGGATCGCTGGTCGGCGTGGACTCGGTGAGCTGAAAGGGCCTGTTTCCACGCTGTATCTCTAAACTAAACTAAACTAAAGTTGCTGCCTTACAGCGCCAGATACCTGGGTTCGATCCTGACTATTTATGCTGTCTGTACGGAGTTTGTATTTTGTTCCTCTGACCCATGTGGGTTTTCTCTGGGTGCTCTGGTTTCCTCCCACATTCCGAAGGCGTGCGTGTTTGTAGGTTAATTGACTTCTGTAAATTGTCCCTAGTGTTCGGGTGATCGCTAGTCATCGCGGGATGTTGCCACGTGGTATCTCTAAACTAAATTAATAAACTGAACTAAAACATAGAACAGTGTGGCACAGGCCCAGGCCCTTCAGCCCACAATGTCTATGCCTAACATGGTACCAAGATAAATAGAAGGATATGGATCATGTGCCTGCACATGATCCATATCCTTCTATTCCCTGCATATCCATGTGCCAATTTAAAAGCCTCTTAAACGCCTCTTATAAATTCATGAAATGGGATGGAGTTTCCAGGGTTATTCAGGATTTTCCAAGTATCGTGCTATAATGTAACTAATCTGAAGGGTGTTTGATATTAAGGTGATTGGCCTCTTGATTCCTGCTTTCTGTCTCCCTGTTTTCCAATGTAGGAGTTACATCCGCTTTATTCCAATTTCTTGGAATTTTCCCTTAATCTAGGGAAGTTTAAAAATTAAACCAAGAGAATTTTCTCACCAAAACAACACAAAGTGCTGGTGTATCTCAGCGGGTCAGGCAGTGGAGAACGTGGATAAGTGACATTTCGGGTTAAGAACCTTCATTAGCCCTATCCATGTTCTCCAGAGATGCTGCCTGACCCGCTGATTTAATCCAGCTGAGTTCATAAATTCTAGGAGCAGAATTAGGCCATTTGGCCCATCAAGTCTACTCCGCCATTCAATCAGGGCTGATCTATCTTTCACTCTCAACCCCATTCTCCATACCAATCAAGAATCTGTCAGTCACCGGCTTAAAAATATCCATCGACTTGGCCTCCACTGCCTTCTGTGGCAATGGATTCCACAGATTCACCACCCAAGAAATTCCTCCTCATCTCCTTCCGAAATGTACTTCCTTTTAATCTGAGGCTGTGCCCTCTGGACCTAGACTCTCCCACTAATGGAAACATTCTCTCCACAGTCACTGTATCCAGCCCTTTCTGTTGTGTTCTTTTTGCGTATAAAGCAGCACCTGCAGTTCCTTGTTTCTGCACATCTAAACCTTCTCACCAGCCAAAGATAGACACAAAATGCTGAAGTAACTCAGCGGGACAGGCAGCATCTCTGGATAGAAGGAATGGGTGACGTTTTCAGGACGAGACCCTTCAGACTGAATCAGGGGGGAGGGAGATACAGAGATAAGGAAATATGAGGTGTGAAAATGAGACAAAGGGGATGAAGATTATGGAAACTGTAGACTAGATCATTGTGGAATAGAACAAAGCAAACAGAGATAAAATGTAAACCAGGACAGTAAGACTAGTGGGAGAACTGGGAAGGGTGGAGGGATGGAGAGAGGGAAGGCAAAGGTTACTTGAAATTAGAGAAGTCAATATTCATACCGCTGCCTCAAATGGTATCCCACCACTAGCCACATCTTCCCATCTCCATCCTTTTCCGCTTTCCACGGAGTCCATTTCCTCCCTAACTCCCTGGTTAACTCGGCCCTTCCCACCCAAACCACCCCCTCCCCAGCTACTTTCCCCAGCAACCGCAGGAGATGCAACACCTGTCCCCATACCACCCCCCTCGACTCCGTCCAAGGACCCCGACAGTCTTTTCAGGTGAGGCAGAGGTTCACTTGCATCTCCTCTACCCTCATCTACTCTATCCGCCGTTCCAGGTGTGGACTCCTATTTATCGGTGAGACCAAGCGCAGGCTCGGCAATCGTCTCGCTGAACCTCCGCTCAGTCCGCCTAAACCTACCTGATCTCCCGGTTGCTAAACACTTTAACTCCCCCTCCCATTCCCACACTGACCTTTCTTTCCTGGTCCTCCTCCATTGTCAGAGACCCAGCACAAATTGGAGATACAGCACCTCATATTTCACTTGGGCAGCTCACACCCCAGCGGTATGAACATTGGCTTCCCTAACTTTAAGTAACCTTTGCCTTCCCTCTCTCTCCATCCTTCCCCCTTCCCAGTTCTCCGACTAGTCTGACTGTCCTGGTTTACATTTTATCTCTGTTTGCTTTGTTGTTCTATTCTACAATGATCGATTCTACATTTTCCTTGAGCTCCATCCCCATTGTCTCGTTTTCACACCTACATTTCCTTATCTCTGTATCTCCCTCTCCCCGATTCAGTCTGAAGAAGGGTCTCGACCCAAAACATCACCCATTCCTTCTATCCAGAGATGCTGCCGGTCCTGCTGAGATACCCCTGATCTTTGTGTCCTTGCTATAACATTTCTCACCAGCCATTTGTCGGTTGTAGACCCACCAAACAGCATCCTTTGGTCAACCTTGATGTATATCTGAATTGGACATAAATACGATAGATGCGAGAGCGGGGCAGAGTCTTGTGGATAAAGACTCACCTCCTGACACATCAAAGCCTTGCCACAAGGTGCAGGTCAGAGGTGTGCTGGAATACTCTCCACTTGGCTGGATGAGTTCTGCTGCAACAGCTCTCATGAGGCTCAGCATCATCCAAGATGAAGCAACTACCTGCTCAGCATCCCATCACCCTAAACGTTCATTTCATTCACCACCAGTGCAGTGTGACAGCAGGGCCCACTGTCTACAAAATGCATCATAGTTACTCACCCAGTTCATAAATTCATAGGTTCTAGGAGCAGCATTAGGCCATTCGGCCCATAAAGTCTATTCCACCATTCAATCATGGCTGATCTATCTTTCCCTCTCAACCCCATTCTCCTGCCTTCTCCCCATAACCTCTGACACCAAGATCAAGAATTTGTCAATTTCGGCCTTGAAAATATCCATTGACGGCCTCCACAGCCGTCTGTGGCAATGAATTCTACAGATTCACCACCCTCTGACTAAAGGTCCATCCTTTTATTCTGAGGCTGTGCCCTCTAGTCCTAGACTCTCCCACTAGTGGAAGCATTCTCTCCACATCCACTCTATCCAAGCCTTTCACTATTTGTTAAGTTTCAATGAGTACCCCCTCATCCTTCTAAACTCCAGCGAGTACAGGTCAAACGCTCATCATACGCTACCCAACTCATTCCTGGGATCACTGATAAATCTCCTCTAATTAGTCTACTATTGCAGCACATCTTGAACCCACACCTTATACCAACATGAAAGGCAAGGAACACCTCCAAGTCCAGCTTTCCCTCCAAGTCACAGCTTTTGGGCGTCACCGTGTGGAATAGCCCCCATATTTACCATTGAAGAGGGCCTTGGTCCTTTCAGATGTGACTTGTCATGGGGCTGGTGCTGCACTACCCCTGCGCTGGAGTGTTAGCTTAGATCTTCGTGTCCAAGGTGAGACATGGCCACAGTGTCCACGGCCAGAGACAGATTGTTATCAATGTGATTAATAGCTGACATAGAACATTGAACTGTACAGCACAGGACATGTGGCACGGTGGCACAGCGGTTGAGTGGCTGCCTTCGAGAGACCCAGGTTCGATCCTGACTACCGGTGCTGTCTGCATGGAGTTTGCACGTTCTCTCCGTAACCTGCGTGGGTTTTCTCTGGGATCTCCGGTTTCTTCCCGCACTCCAAAGACGTACAGGTTTGTAGGTTAATTGGCTTCAGTAAAAATTGGAAATTATCCTGAGTGTGTAAGATAGTGTTAGTGTGCGGGTATCGCTGGTCGGCACGGACACGGTGGGATGAAGGGCTGCTTCTCGCTGTATCTCTAAACTAAACTGGAACAAGCGCTTCGGCCCACAATGTCCCCCGCACTGATGATGCAAATTAAACTGTAGGAAAGAACTGCAGATGCTGGTTTAAATCAAAGATAGACATGAAATGCTGGAGTAACTCGGGACAGGCAGCATCTCTGGAAAGACGAATGGGTGACATTTCTTCAGACTGATGGAGTGGGTGGTACAGGGATATAATGTAGTTGGAAACAGTACGACTGGTGGGAGAACTGGGAAGGGAGAGGGGATGGAGAGGGAAAGCAAGGGTTACTTGAAGTTAATAGTCAGTGTTCATACTGCTGGGGGTGTAAGCTGCCCAAGTGAAATGTGAGGTGCTGTTCCTCCAATTTGCACTGGGCTTCACTCTGACAATGTATAGTGAGATGCAAACTAAACTGATCTCCTTTGCCTGCCACCATTCATCTGTCTAATCATCATGTTTCTTACATTTATAGACGCCCAGTGGGATTCTGTTGACACCAAGCCCCTTACTCTCCAGTATTCATTTTTGGAGTACACTAAGTCCAGTGGCTCCCTTGAGTCCCGCCAGACTACAGGGACCAGGCTCCTTATTTCAGGTATGTGCTTATTAATATCAAGGTGAATTATGTCTCTCGTCAGGCTGTTAATTCAAAGTGGTAATCTAAATTTAAACGCAAATTAGGACCTGCAGATGCTGGGATGTTGCATAGAACACAAAGTGCTGGAGTAACTCAGCAGATCAGTCAGCATTGCTGGAGGACATGGATAAGAAGATATGATCTGAAGAAGGGTCCTGACTTAAAACGTTGCCTAGCCATGTTCTCCAGAGACGCTGCCTGACCCGCTGAGTTACTCCACAAATTGTGTTCCACAAATTGATCTCAATTGACAGATTGTGGTTCATAGCCAGAGATTACAGTTCTTAATGTGAAACATTGTGCACTTTCATTTAAGGTAGTCATTGATTCCAAATTTGTGTCAATGTTTTCTTAAATTAATTTATCAAATTGTTTTCTTAATTTGGTAGATTAATTCATTTCTCCTCCAAATTCCTAATTTGTGAATTTCACGTTTGCACAAGAGGGTGTCAGAGCTCCGTTTCTCTGCTACGCAGCTTGAAATGTTCTCAGCAGTTAAGTCAGTTTAAGGAAGTGTAAACTCAATGAAACAATGAAAAAGCCGATGACGTATATTTCCCTATGTGCAATTCATTTATGATGCTGGTACACAGAGACGGGAGGGGGGAGAGAATGAGAGAGGGGAGAGTTACAATGAGAGAGGGGAAGGAGAATGAGAACGGGGAGAGGGAGAATGAGAGAGGGGAGAGGGAGAATGAGAGAGGAGAGAGAATGAGAGACAGGAGGGAGGGAGGGAGAATGGTGTGAGTGAGAAGGGAGGGAGATGGGAGAGAGTTGTGGGTAGAGAAGGGGAGAGAGATATGGAGGGAGAGGGAGAGCGAGAAAAGGGGGAAAGAGACAGGAAAAATAAGAGAAGGGCACAGAGGCAAACTATGGGGGAGAGACAGTAGAGGATGAGAGGGAGACTGAGAGAAAGATGTAGCGAGTCAGAGTGAGAGAGAAATAAATTAGAGGAGAGAGAAATGGAGATGAGGAATCTAGAGGGAAGGGTGAGGAAAGTGAGTTAATATTACATCAAAATGCCAGGGGAAAAGTGAGATGCTGCAATGCCACTCGGTGTTAATGGTGGTGCTATACCACCTGAATGTGTTGTATATTTTATTGCTGAACCTCGTTGGATCTATTGGGCATTGTTAGATGACGGAGTGCTGCCCTTCATCACTTTGAGCAGAAACTACTCTATTCTAGTGTAAGGAGATGGTGTAATTGGTGGGACTTCGATATTGCACCTTGTTGGGATGGGACAGTGGGTTTGAATGTTTGGCTGTCAGGTTTCTGTAAGCTCCTATGTATTTGTTTTAAATCTGCTGCCATTGCTCTGAGCATTAAGGTCATTTTAATTTTGTCCCATTTTACTGCCTGCAGTTCCCAAGCTTGGTTAACGGACACATGCCAATTCCAATGCCTAGTTTGGATGGAATTTCTCCGTTGCTGCTTTCATCAAACACCCAGAAATCATGATACTGCCTTATTGAAGGATCAAAAGGGACCAATTAAATACCAAAATGTCAGGCAATAATCAGCTGTTATTTTTATCAGTGATCTTGCATCATTGGTATGAAGTTGTCAATCATATTATGAAGTATAGATTAAATACCTTTTATATGTGTTTATAATTAGTTTTGTTCCCAGTGTTTTATAATGAAGTTGGCAATAAATATATAATCTTTTCTTGTACCTTGCGTTTTATGCACTGTGCTTTTAATGAATGTTAACCAGCTGTGCCTACTTATGCTTACTTTATGTAAATGACCTGTAAACCTGTTGTAATGGCAAGTTATTAGCATTATTAAATAATTGAAGCTTTGTATCAGTTTTCAATTATTGGTTATTAAAGGACGATACTATGTATTAGCAAAAAAGATTTATGCTATTTTCAATGTAAGTTTTTTTTTTAAAAAGCATTGCAGTTTATATGTTTTATAGATGGATTTGCCTTGTCTTTGTATTTTGGCTACAGGTTTGTAATTAACATATTTCAATAAATACCAGAAACCTAACAAAATCTTTCATTTGTTTTTTCCCCCCCAAAGTCCCAGGACAATTAATGAGCACTCTCCCAGCAAGAGAGGTAAAAAAACAGCAGGTAGACAAAAATGCTGGGGAAACTCAGCGGGTGAGGCAGCATCTATGGAGCAAAGGAAATAGGCGACGTTTCAGGTCGAGACCCTTCTTCAGAGTTATGTGAGGGTGGGGGGGGGGCGGGAAGAAGAAAGGAAGAGGTGGAGACAGTGGGGTGAGGGAGGGCTGGGAAGGGGAGTGAGAAAGCAGGGACTACCTGAAATTAGAGAAGTCAATGTTCATACCGCTGGGGTGTAAACTGCCCACCAAAATATGAGGTGCTATTCCTCCAATTTGTGGTGGGCCTCACTCTGGCCATGGAGGAGGCCCAGGACAGAAAGGTCGGATTCAGAGTGCTGAGTGCTGAGCCACCGGGAGATCAGGTTGGTTACTGCGATCCAAGCGGAGGTGTTGGGCGAAGTGATCGCCAAGCCTACGCTTGGTCTCACCGATGTTACATGCAGCTGACACCTAGAGCAGCGGATGCAATAGATGAGGTTGGAGGAGGTGCAGGTGAACCTCTGTCGCACCAGGAAAGACTGCTTGGGTCCTTGAATGGAGTCAAGGGGGGAGGTAAAGCGACAAGTGTAGCATTTCCTACGGTTGCAAAGGAAAGTGCCCGGGAGGGGACTTATATGCTATATATGTTTGGGTGGGAAGGGACGAATTGACCAGGGAGTTACGGAGGGAGCGGTCTCTGCGGAAAGCAGACAGGGGAGGAGATGGGAAGATGTGGCCAGTGGTGGGATCCCGTTGGAGGTGGCAAAAATGTCGGAGGATAATCTGTTGTATGTGACAGCTGGTAGGATGGAAGGTGAGGACAAGGGGGACTCTGCCCTTGTTACGAGTGGGGGGGATGGGGACTGAGAGCAGAGTTACGGGGTATAGAAGAGACCCTGGTGAGAGCCTCATCTATAGTAGAAGAATGGAACCCCCATTCCCTGAAGAATGAGGACATCTCCGATGACCTTGTGTGGAACACCTCATTCTGGGTGCAGATGCGGCGTAGATGGAGAAATTGGGAGTAGGGGATGGAGTCCTTACAGGAAACATTGTGGGAAGAAGTGTAGTCCAGATAGCCATGGGAGTCAATGGGTTTATAGTGGATGTCGGTCAGTAGTCTATCACCTGCGATGGATAGTGAGGTCTAGAAATGGTAGGGAAATGTCGGAAATGGTCCAGGTGTATTTGTGTGCTGGATGGAAGTTAGTGGTGAAATGGATGAAGTCAGTATGTTGTGTATGGGTGCAGGAGGTAGCACCAAAGCAGTCGTCGATGTAACGGAGGTAGAGTTTGAGGATAGGGCCATGGCACGCCTCGAACAAAGATGAAAAAACAGCAAGTGTGATTTAAAATTACTGAAGTAAAACAGCTCAAATTATCAATGATTAATAACAGCAAGCTTGTAATAAATCATATCTTTGCACCACAGCAAGAAGTACATTTTGCTTCTATTTCTTTATTTTTACCTGGCTGGACCTGACGTTGTACGAAACAATGTTCTGTAACTAAGTCTAGGATGAGAATAAAAGGCACAGGCAGCAGGGCCGCAGATAGTACAGCTGCTACCTCACTTTCAATCCTGATCATGGGTGCTTTAGTTTCTTCCTGGATTGATACATTATTTGACCCTCCATTGCTCCTGGTGTAGGTGAGTAGCAGGAAATAGGGCGCGGGGGGGGGGGGGGGTGATTGATAAAGTCCAGTAAAGTCCGATTAGACATAGTCCAAGGGTCTCCAGTGAGGTAGTTGGTCAGAGAGCTCTCTATTTGTTGATAAAACGATTCAGTTACTTGATAACAGCTGGGAAGAAACTGTCCCTGAATCTGGAGGTGTGTGTTTTCACACTTCTATACCTCTTGCCTGACGGAGTGACCAGGGTGAGACTCGGCCTTGATTATGCTGGCTTGGCCATGGCAGCTTGATGTGTAAATGGAGTCAACGGAAGGAAGGCCGGTTTGTGTGATTGTCTGGGCTGCGTCCACAATTCTCCGCCATTTCTTGTGGTCTTGGATGGGGCTGTTCTCAAACCATGCTGTGATGCATCCCGATAAAATGCTTTCTACAGCTAATCTAGATGTTGGTGAGAGTTGTTGGGGACATGCTGAATTTCCTAAGCCTTCTAAGGATGTAGAAGCATTGGTGTGCTTTCTTGACCATTGCTTTGATATGGGCTGAAGGCATGGCCTGCATAATTAACCTCTTTCAATAACTGGTTATAAATGGTCGAAAGACCTTGCCTCGTCCTTAGGACATGATGATAATAGCTTTATATTTTCCTTTTATATGTTGGGTCTTTTTTTCCTACTCCTTTGGAAGTTTATCAATTCTTTACAGAATGCGTTGTCTTGCCAATTTATGTAATTCCCACAGCACTTTGAGGACAGAAAGCACCCTTTGCGAATAGGATTGAGAGTCCCACATTATACACAGCAAGTGTCAGAGTTAGGATGTTCCAAACCTGCTTTAACAAAATTGGATAATGAATAGGATCCAGTTGTGATATTAATATTCCAATCAACAACATGGGAATGAGTAGAGCTTACCTTAGGACGTGAAAATTGATAATTTTCTTGCCCAAATCCTAAAATATGTGCTGTCCAACTAATTACAACCCAAATGGGCAGTAATTATCGAGTAAAGGGAGATAGCACTTGGGGAAGATAAACATAAAATGCTGGAGTAACTCAGTGGTTAGGCAGCATCACTGACAAAATGGAATAGGTGACGTTTTGTGTCTGAACCCCTCTTCAGACTAAAAGATAGAGGTAAGAACAAGAGGGCCAGCAACAGATGACCACAGGAAGGGTGGTGTACATAATGGCCCGTTGTTGGCTGATAAATTAGTAGGAGTAGAGTTGCTGCCTTCCAGCGTCAGAGACATGGGTTTGATCCTGACTGTGGGTGCTGTCTGTATGGAGTTTGTACATTCTGCTTGTGACCGTTTGAGTTTTCTCCAGGTGCTCCGGTTTCCTCCCACACTCCAGATATACAGGTTTGTAGGTTAATTGCTTCTGTAAATTGTCCCCAGTGTGTGGGATAGTGTTAGTGTACAGGGTCAGCATGGATTTGGTATAAAGTATAAAGATTAATTACAAATATGAATCAGTATTTGATATGGAGTGTAGGACAGGTGATGTGGTGTAGCTGCACCATATGGGAGATAATGGACATCAGTGACATCCCCAACAGGGAAATACAACTGTATTTAGCAGCTGCACCCTGACGAACCTTGCGCACACTTGTTGAGCTAGAAGTGCACACTTGCTGCAAATATCACAAGGCATTAAAAAAGGGTGAGCAACTCAAACCGTTTGGTGCAGGATGCATTCAGATCCCTTGCGCGAGTAATATTGTCAATTTGGGCAGTGGTCAGAATGTTTCAGTCAGGCAGGTAAGGAGATCCGTGATGCAACAAGTATGTGGCATGTCTTAGTAATGAACAAAGACCGTAAGGGGGGTGGATAATCTGACTACAACAATATGTTCAGGGTAGCAGTCTGAAGAAGGGTTTCGGCCCGAAACGTCGCCTATTTCCTTCGCTCCATAGATGCTGCTGCACCCGCTGAGTTCCTCCAGCAATTTTGTGTACCATGTTCAGGGTAGCAGACAGGAAATGAAAGAGAGGGAAGTAAAGAGGAAAAATAGACATAAAATGCTATTTTGTATATTATATCTTACTGGACCAAGGGGAACCCGTTGGGTCCCATCCCCTCAACGCGCGGTTGCGGGGGGGGCCTGCAACGTCACACACACACTAATCACGCCCCGAGGGTGGGGGAGGGGAGAGTGGGAAGGGAGGGGAGAGGGGGGGAAAGGGGTGAGGGCGGAGAGGGGGTGCAAAGGAAGGGGGAGGGAGGTGGAGTGGGGGAGGGGCTGAGGGGGGGACAAAGGGAGGGTGAGGGGTGGAGTATGGGCAGAGTGGGAGGAAGGGGGGAGAGAGAGGAGGGGGGAGAGGAGATGAAGCTGGAGGGGAAACGCAGCGGGGTGAGGTGGAGGGAGGGCAGAGGGGTGGAAGGGGAGAGAGAGGAGGAGAGATGGGAGTGGGGGTAAAAGGGAGGGAGTGGGAGGTGGAATGTAGTGGGGGGAGGGAAGCAGAGGGGGGAGAAGGAGGGAGAGAAGGGAGGAGGGGGAATGGAGATGGAGGGGGTAGGAGAGAGGTGGAGGGAGGGCAGAGGGGTGGAGGGGCAGTTACGGAGACAGAGATGGGGAGAGAGGGGGGGAAGGGCGGGAGAGAGGAGGAGGGAGTGGGGGGGGGGGTATGGAGGGGGAGGGGGAGGTGCGGGGCGCTGCGGATGGCCGGCCATGCGAGTATTGGAAGAGGTCGGGGTGCCGATGCAGCGTGGAAAGTGACTCTGGGTGGGCGGAGGAAGCAGACCGTCCCCAACTCTGCTACAGCTGACGTTGCCTGGAGCCGCGGCGCCGCTCCGACTTTGGCCCCGGCCCGACCTCTGCCCCGCTCCGACCCCGCCCCGGCCCATCCCGGACCCGCTCCATCCCCGGCCCCGCATTGTGACATCATCCAGCTCACTTCAGCGCGTTAGATTTTAAAAAGATGTCAGATTGGTGAACAATTTAGTAAACAACTCAGGAAATAATGAATCAAATTTTCAGATGAGGGGATTTTTGAAATCATGAGGTAAATCTCTACCGGAATATGTAAAAATAGTAAGATTAAACGAGAACTTTCCAGTTTGAAGTTTGATCTTTATTTTATGAGTTACGATGAGCGATTACGTGAAGAAGCCCGCCAGTCCGAATGCGCGTCAATCTTCAAAGCAGCGGTGTGAAATCACAGATAACAGTAATTGAAGTAACATAGTAAGATTAGAGAGAACTAGAACTACCAGATGACCTTTATATGAGGGTTGGGAGCGGTGGGCACGTAATCGCTCATCGTAACTCCTCATAAAATAAAGATCAAACTTCAAACTGGTAAGTTCTCGTTTAATCTTACTATTTTACTTTGGAGTCACGTGAGTGATTCCGTGAAGATTTCAAAGCTCTGTGATTTCATGTCGTGGATACGAATCCAGGAGTCACACACTGCATCAGTTGACCCAGGATGAGTGAATAATAAACAATGCATTGAAACATGGCATGAATTTAAACATGTTGATGCTTTAATTAACAAAAAGAAAAAAACTATAGCGTCCCCTCTCTCCCAGGGGGAAGCTATGAAACAGAACCTAAAATGGAATGGGCAAATACCCCCGGTCTGGTAAGAGTTTTATTATAGAACCTTTGAAAAGTCAGTTCATTTGACAATCATGCGGCCGCGAGGATATGGTCGAGAGGGATGTCCAGTACCCTAGCTGCTGACGTTGATGCCGCCCTGCTAGAGTGAGATTTAAAAATGTCAGTATCTACTCCCGCACGAACCAGAACCTGTTTCAACCATCTTGAAATGGTCTGTACCGGCACTTTCTTATGCGTTTATTTGTGACTGATGAATAACGCTAACTCGGAGCCTCTGAGGCTCTTGGTGACGTTGATATACTGCTGTAAGTGCGTAACTACACACAACCGAAAGTCCGTGGGGTATGCCGTAAAAATAAGTTTGAACCCTGATACTCCTGGTCTGCTCTGCTTAATTAAATCATAAATGTAAAATGTTATGTTATTTACAGATGACACCATCCTGTCCAGTCGCAGCTTCTGCAACACCTGGACCCGCTGCGCTGAAACCAGCGCCATGAGCATGACCACCTTGAGAGTGAGTTTGGGCAAAAACAGGGATGTGGCTGGAGTCCACTGGCGAAGCAGCGTGAGTACCACGCTCACATCCCAGATTTCCGAGTACCTGTGCCTGGGGGGATTAGAGTTAAAAATATCCTTCATGAACCGGGATATTAAAGGGTGAGATCCAACAGAGTGTTGTTCCGACCCCAGCCATAAATACGATGATAAGGCACTCCTGACACTGTTGATGGCACTATAGCTTAACCCCTCATCAAAATATAGTGCTGAAAGAAATTCCAACACATCTGAGAGGCGTGCCGTGTGATATGATATGTTCGCCCGTAAGCAGAACACCTCCCATTTCTTAACATGAGAGATGTAGTTTTTTGGTACTATCCCTCCAGGCCGCAGTGATCACATCCACGGTCCGAGCCCCAGGTACGGTCTCCTCAGAATCTGCAAATCAATAGACCAATACGGTCATGTAATGGATGGTTCTCCCCAGTCACAGGATGCACCAGTAGGTTACTGCATTTAGGGACAGTCATAAGAGGCTGTGTTATTATTCCCAAAACGAGTGGGAACCATGGCTGTGTAGGCCAGTCGGGTACTACCAAAATGCCTGAGGCGGAGTCCTGCTTGATCTTGAGCAAGCACCGACTGATGAGGCAAAATGGGGGAAATGCATATAAAAACATTCCACCCTAGTGTAGCGAGAATGCATCTACCGCCACTGCCCCTGGGTCTGGTTCCCATGAAATATACTTCGGTAACTGGTGATTGAGTCTGGATGCAAACAAATCGATATCTGGTACACCATACCGAGCGACAATATCATTAAATATTTCATGATTCAACATCCATTCTGTGTTGTCATTGAATTTTCGTGACCTGGTGTCCGCCACCATGTTGAATCTACCTGGTAAGTAGATAGCTGAAACCCAAATGTTTCTTGTAATACACCTGTGCCAAATAAGGTTAGCCAATTTATCACAAGATACCGACTTGATTCCACCCATGTGATTAACATATGACACTGCCGTAGTGTTGTCAATCTGAAGCTGAACATGCAAGTGATGCATACTAGTACAATAAGCCTTCAGGCCATAGAATGCTCCCAACAGTTCTAAATAGTTAATACTATGTGATTGAAGAATAAATGCCTCATGCATATTCCATCTGCCTCCGCAGCTAGAGATGGTATCAGTAGCACCCCATCCTAGAGCACTAACATCAGTCTGTAAAACAACTGAAGGTTTCTCAATCAGAATTTTACTGGAGCAACGCCAAATGTTCGCTATCCACCACTGTAATTCCGCAATGGCTTCAACTGGTAACTGCATGGGCCTATCAAAGTGACCTGCATGTATTTTGAGTGCCTGCTCCTTTGCACGTTGTAAATTTTGATAAGGCCCAAACTGTGCAGCTGGAAAAGCAGCCACTAATTTGCCAATTATGCTAGCCACATGTCGAATTGAAGGTTGCTGCTCAACAACGAGCTTGTTACAGCCTTCTATTAATTCTAATCTCTTGCCCCTGGGCAGAGTCAGACATGTGAGTTGAGTTAATGGTGAATTCCAAATAATAAATAACTTTAATTGGTATCAATTTGGATTTAACTGGATGGATGAGAAACCCCAATCTCTCAAACATGAGTTTAGCAGCTGAAATAGATAATTCAGCCGCTTCCCGAGTCTTCCCTATGATTAGGATATCATCCAAATAAGCCATTACAATATGATTCTGAGCCCGGAGTAGCCCCAACACTGGTTTTAACAGTTTTGTAAATAATCTAGAGGCCGAGGTTTAACCATTAGGCAATGCTTTAAATTGCCATTATTGCCTCATCCAGCTAAACTTCAAATATCTCCGGGGGGGGGTGGGGCAGAGAGGGAGGGCCCCCTCTCCTCTCCTCCTCCCTCTCCCCTCTGTCATCTGGGAGGGGGTAGAGGCAGCACCTACCCAGGTCGTAGAGCCGGCCTTCCCACCAGGCGCCGGGCTAGGCTGCGGCAGGCGTGGACCAGAGCAAGGTCCGGAGCGATCTGAAGACGGTGAAAAGCAGCGGGGGGACCAGCCGATCATGGCTTCCGCAAGGGGAAGCCCACCCACAGAGCCGGGGCCTGGGGGGTGGAGTGGACCAGACGATCGGGCCGGGGAGACGGAGAGGAGGTCGTGCCCTGTGATGGGTAGAGAGGAGAGGGGAGGGAGGAGAGGGGAGGCGGTGAGAAGGGGGGGGTGGGGGGGTGGAGGGGAGCCGGGAGAGTGAGTGGGCTGCGAAAAGCAGAGAGAGCGAAAACCGGCCTGACACTGGAAACCCGCAGCTTGAGTGAGCGGGCGGGGGAGGGGCGAGGCTTCACAAGTTGCGCCGGTCGCGAGGAGAGAGAAAGTTCTTCAGCGCGTGAGCGCCGGTGACCTCGGGATCTGCAGAACTTTCTCGTTCTTTCTGCGCCTTTTGAAGAACGGGGTAGGGGGGTAACGTAACTCGTGGAAAACTGCGCATGGGCGTTGACAGCAGCTACATTAATCCAGAGCGGTGGGGGGCGGGGCCACGAGAAAAGGCATTGTGAGGTCAGCAGCTGGGCAGCCGTTATAATTTTTTTAAATGTCAGTTTGGTGATACATTTTAGTAAATAACTCGTGAAATAATGAACCAAATTTAAAGAGTGGATTTTTGAAATTATAAGGTGAATTTCTACCAGAATATGTAAACATTTCACCGTTATTGTAATGTCAGTAGCTTTAAAAAAAAAGGTCAGATTGGTCAACAATTTTAATTAAAAAGTCAGGTAAATAATTGACGAAATTTAGAGTGGATTTCTAAAATAAGGGAAATCTCTACTGAAATATGTAAAAATATCAGTTTCTGGTTTTCGAGGAGATGCGTTTCAAAAGCAAAATGACACACATACCCACAGTTTTAATATACACTAGACCAAGTGCAGACCCATTGGGTCTGTTCCCCCAACGTGCGGTTGGGGGGTGGGAGGGGGTTGAGGGGGGCGGCATGCGAAGGGGGAGAGACAGAGACAGAGGGGCAAGAGACAGAGGGAGGGGAGGAGAGGGAGGGTGGGTGAGGAGAGAGTGGAGATAGAGAGGGGGGGAGAGGTATTGGGAAGGGAGGGGGAGAGGTATTGGGAAGGGAGGGGTAGGGGTGTAGGGAAGGGGATAGGTAAGGGTGGAAGGAGGTTTAGGGGAGGGTGTGGAGGGCAGGGGGTGGGGAGAGGAAGGGGGAGATGGATAGAGAGGAGGGGGGAGAGGAAGGGGGAGAGAGATAGAGGAAGGAGAGAGAGAGAGGGGGACAGAGAGCGGGGGAGAGAGTGGGGGAGGGAGAGGGGGGGGGAGATGCAAGCAAGCAAACGCCTCCATTGCCATGCTGTGAGAACGGAGAGGAGAAAGAGTTTCTTCCCAGAGGCCATTAGGCCATGTAAACTCCTATCTCACCAGGGACTAACATTACTGTACCATTTCAGTTTTTAAAAATTGCTGTTTTTTTTCCTTTTTCTTTCCTCCCACAAATATGTAATATGTGAATCTGTTCCATTCTGTTTGTTATTTTGCACAATCCGCGAGCATTGCCACTTTTCATATCACAGCACATCTCGTATGTGTATGTGACAAATAAACTTGACTTGACTTGGGAGAGGGGGGGAGAGAGAGAGAGGAAGGGGGGGAAGAGAGAGGAGGGAGGGGGGACAGGACAAAGGGGGGGTCCGAGCGAGGCCCGGAGCGATCTGAGGACCAGATCCTATAGCGAGCTGCTGACGATCAGTGTTAGACGGACGGGCCATTGACAAGGAGAGGTCGTTCCCTGTGACGGGTAGAGAGGAGGGGAGAGAGGAGGTGAGAAGAGGAGGGGGTGGGGAGGTGGAGGAGAGCCGGGCGAGTGAGTGGGTTGCGAAAAGCGGAGAGAGACAGAACTGGCCTGACTCTCTGGAAACCCGCAGCTGGAGTGAGAGGGCGGGGGAAGGGCGTGGCTTCACAAGCTGCGTCGGCAGTGAGGAGAAAGCTCTTCAGCGCGTGAGCGGCGGTGACCTCAGGATCTTTTTGAAGAACGAGGGGTGGGTAACGTAACTCGTGGAAAACTGCGCATGTGCGTTGACACGAGGAAAGGCATTGTGAGGTCAGCAGCTAGGCAGCCGTTATATATTTTTAAAATGTCAGTTTGGTGATCCAATTTAGTAAATAACCCATGAAATAATGTACCAAATTTACAGAGGAGTGGATTTTTGAAATCATGAGGAAAATTTCTACCATGTCACCGTTATTGTAACGTCAGCAGCTGGGCAGCGGTCAGATTTAAAAAAAAGGTCAGATTGGTCAACAATTTTAATAAAAAAGTCGGGGAAATAATTGACGATATTTAGAGGAGCGGATTTCTAAAATAAGGGAAATCTCTACTGAAATATGTAAACATTTCCCCGTTTCGACATTGGTCTTCGCGTTTCAAAGGTGAAATGACACACAGAGTTTTAAAAGCGTACTAGACCAAGTGCAGACCCGTTGAGTCTGTCCCCCGAACATGCTTCAGACCCGGAGTACGGGGTGGAGGGAGGGGGGAGTGTGCGGGCGGGCATGATGCCAAGTGAGCCTGCGGGCCAGACGTGGGGGGGGTATGGAGGAGAGTCGGGCTGCAGCACCCGTTGGGAAAAATGTCGTTTTTTTGGAGGAGAGCCGGGCGGCAACAGCCGTTATGGTGGCTGGCCAGCAGGGGGCGAAAAAATGAGTGAGTGGGGGGGGGGGAAGGATTTTATTAAAAATGTGTGCATAAAAACGACTAAATTTAATGAGTGGATTTGCGAATGTAAAAGTGAAATGGCTAGCGAAATGGAAAAAAATCTCCGAGTTTTTGCGTGTGGTTTTGGCGGACCAACGAATCAAAGGCCAAAAATCTAATCTGACATACTCAGGAAAGGTGGAGCCACAATAGTCTGTTGTTGGCTGGCTCTAAATTTATAACGACGGGATTCAAAAGGCGAAATTAGCAATAGGACTAGGGTGGGGGAGGGAGAGCGAGGATGCAAGGGTTACTTGAGGTTCAAGAAATTAATATTCATAACACTGGGTTGTAAACTGCCCAAGCGAAATATGAGGTGCTGCTCCTCCAATTTGCGTGAGGCCTCACTCTGATAGTGGAGGAGGTCCAGGACAGAAAGGTCAGTATGGATGTGGAATAGGAGTTAAAGTGTTTGGCAAATGGGAGATCGGATACACCAAGGCAGATTGAGCGAAGGTGTTCAGTGAAACGGTCACCCAGTCTGCGCTTGCTCTCGACGATATAAACAGGAAAGTGGTCATATAAGGAAACAGTATAATCTGGATGAGATATGCCATTATAAAGAGAATGCTGAAAATACTCAACATGTCAAGCAGCATCTGTGAAGAGAAAAACAGTGCGTCAATACCTGACATCTGAGACTTCTGATTCTATGACCTGCAAGTGCGTGTGAATCTTAAAACTGTACAGCTAACCCAGTACTAGGATTAAGAATATCTCAGGGCTTGGATAGAGAAAGGATCCAGTTGTGGTCTGTGTAAGAACAATGACAGAAACTTATGGGTCTGTCCCACTTACGTGACCTTGGCTCGCAAATTACGCGACCTCGTGGTTGCTTGAGGCGTACGGGCACCGTATGGCTGCGCGGGGCCAGTTCCACTTAGAAGCGCGGAGGGGTATGGAGTTGTGCGGGGCTGGTACCGACATCGCGCAGTACTCCGAAATTCCTGCAGTGACCGAAATCTTTGCGCGCCAGCGGCCTGTCGGCCCACGTACGCACGCAGGTGCATTGCAGGCGTACGCAGTGTCTTGACGGCTAGCGCGTGGCGTTGCGTGATGACGTCACCGCCCGGCGCCGTGCAACGCCCAAAATCAGTCAGCACTTTTGAAGCCAATCCATTATTCTCATTCTAATCACACAGGCAAAGCTCGAGCCTGAATATGGCCACAGTACTCTTGACTGACTGCTTCAGGCAGCCAAATCCACCCTCTCTCTTTATTGTTAATTTAGTGTCATGACCTGATTTGTGAATTTCTCAATATCTCTCGTGTTACACCCAGTTGATTAGAATTTTCAACCTCAGTCCACCACTCTTCAAAGCCATCCCACAGTCCACAATAACAGCTCATTTTGGCCTAAACCAAATCACCAATACAATTTCCAGTCCAAAATGCCGTTGCTTTTGTGTGAATGAAGTGAAGGCTTGGTGCTTAGAAGTGCATATCTGTGGTTTATAACACGTTTATATGCGTAAATGACGTCACGCGTGACCTCCGCTTTGGCGTTGCTCACGCCAAACGCATGCAATCGCATGCAAGTGGGACAGGCCCTTAAGAAAGGTGCAACACAAGAAACGTGCTCCAGATTCCACCATATCCCAAAGATGAAAAGTTGGTAGGTTAACTGGCCTATGTAAATAGATGTTACACAATTGACGTGGCACAATCCAGGAATAGTTAATGGGAATGCGAGGAGAACAGATACAACAACAATTAGTGGGAATCAGGATTGCTTTATGTGCTGGTCGATTCCATGACAAAGTGGCCCTCTTCCATGTTGTAAGGAAATATGGAAAAATGGTTTGAGTTAATGATCTTTCTTCAGACGGAAACTTTTACTGTTTTCTCTCCTCGGGGGGGGGGGGGGGGGGTGTATATAGACATGGCATTTCAATTACTTTTCTGTTTTCTTTCACTTTTTCCCCACAGTATTTTTCCAAACATTTGTACATAAATGTTTAAAAATTAGCATTAATATTTTTAGTTGAAAACGTAAACCACTCTTTCCAGTTTCGACAAAGGAAAAATAAAAAATCATGGCAGGAATCTACATTCTGCCAACGATTGGTTGGTTTTCTCTAATAAAGTATTTTACAGCCTTCTTCCATTTATGAAAGCAGTGCATTCCTGAAAAATTATGTGATTTTATTATGTAATTTTTGAAAATCAAAGACCAGGCTTTTCAGTGAAGTGTATTCGCCATTAGAAGAGTGGTAACACCATTTGTTACAGTGAAAAATAGCATTATAAATTGATTACATGAACCCTTAGAGTCAATGGCATCATTGCATAATTTGTAAATTGAGGAATTAAGGTCGAATAAATATACATTGTCTTTGTCTTTATTCCAGTGAAGAAAAGGTTGACCTTCCTTCACAATTCTTAAAAGGTTACATCAGAGGAGTTTCACCAACTGACTAAACTGCTATTAGGTCAACAAAGTGTCAGAATAAGCTGTTATTTAAAACATTTTGTGAATGCTACTAATCATTCAAATCACCTGTAGCAAAATGTTTTAGTTGAAACACTAGACGTCAAAGAACTGTGATCAGTTAAAACAAGGAATGCATTGTAATATTTATAATTCCAAGGAAAAATAGCACTCTTAATCAGAAATAGCACAGCAGTCTTAGTTATACAAATTTCAGCCCGGAATCATTCTGATAAGCAGTAGTGGTCCAATACACAGTTACGAATGAATCTGCTTCCTTTTTTCTTACAAAATTCCAATTAAATCAGTCAGTCAGTCATGACGTAAAATACAAATAAAATACTTTTACAACATGCCATCATCACAGTTCACAAATAAAATTAAACATAGAAAATATTCTTAACATTGTTAAATAACAAACTATTGAAAATTATGAAAATGGTTGGACCCTGAATAAGTCCAAAAATATTGCCGATGATTAACTACATTTGCTACGTCCAATATCTCGACAATTATATATTAACAGTAATCCTAAAATGCAGGTCCCTAAAATGTAGATCCACTGAAACCATTATTTGGAAAGTCAAACAAACAAATACTGTTAACAAAAGCCTATTTATGACACTCATCGAGATACACGTTTCGTAGTGAAATCATTATCAAATGATGCAGCAGAGTAACAGCCAAGATCAGATACAGTCAAACTCGCTGAATTCCAATGTCTTCATAAAGTGACATGGGAAAATAATAGGTGCAATTATTTTGACAATGTTCAGCAAAGGAAGTGCAGATTGAAAGCTTAATTATATATATATATATATATATATATATATATACACACACACACATATATATATATATATATACATACATATATATATATATATAAAATACACTAATCAATTAGTCTGTTGGCCACAAAATTTCAGAACAAATCTAAATGTTTTAACCGATGAACATCGAAGGTAAAAGATAGCTCATCACAATCATATTTTAAGAGGTGAGGCAGTTCTAATATTATGCATTTAAGAGCATTTGCAACCAAACGTCACAGTAAAATTTGCAAAATGCTGGAAATAGATACTGGGAGAAATAGATGCATTCACAAGCCACTCACGTTTTTCTGTATACAACCACAATGTGGTTTATGGACAGTAGTCTTTTAGCAGCAATGATTCCCAATAAATAAGCACTTTTGTTTCCAGCACCGTACAAAACTGCAGGTGAAGTTACAACAGCAGCTGCAACTTACTGGCTATTAACAGCATAGATGAATCATATAACTGTTTTATCTCTGTGTGTTATGTACACGCTTGTATTATATGTATTCACACACATGCACACAAGTGTGTACAATATATATAATAAAATGTCACACCGTGACCCTGGAAATATAAAACAATCTATATATCTGAAGAAAAGACAACATCGCAAGAGAGGCAGTAAAAGAGACACGTTATTGTTTAAGTCTAATCCACTCTACATTATGGAAATTGTTGTCTTCAAATCAAAATCCTAGATATGAGCGATGTGAAATGGCAAGCCAATGGGACTCAAGTCTATTATTTTGCTCGATAACCTAGAACAACATGCTCTGTCTTCTGTTCTTCCCATGTGCTAGAAAATACAATAGAAGGTATTAAAAACAACTTATGATACTGATTATTCTGTTTTCTTACGATGCAGGAGTCAGAGACCCATTGACAATTTATATATCATAGCAAAGAAAGTCCAAATAAGCATAGACAGGATTGTTTTAATGCACACTCATAAACTTACAAAAATAGTAATGCTTGAACATTTTAAAATCCCAATATAAAGTGATTATAACCAGAAGTGTTACCCAAAGCTCTTCAGCTCTTGAGTCTGAGGCAAGGGAGAGCTGCTTGTTTTGTTTTAATTATAAATTTGATATGAGTATCCCAGTTATGACGGACACTTTAGCTGCCCTCCAAGATATGAGTTGAAAGATACGACTAGTGCTGCGAGGTAAGGAGTACCAAAATTGGAAATGGGCCACATGAATGGGGTATGCAGACAGATGCTGGAATCTTGAGCAAAAATCAGAATGCTGGAGGAACTGCGGGTCAGGCAGCATCTGTGCATCTGGCGACATTGAGGGTCGGGACCTTTCTTCAGTCAGGTGGAGTTGGGGTGAGATAACTAGAAAAAGAGGTTGGGGTGGTGCAAAGCCTGGCAAGTGATAAGTGGCTGCAGGTCAGGGAAGGGAGGGTTGATTAGCAGATCGGTGGAGTAAGCGACAAGGGCTAGAGGTGAAAAGGACATTAAAGTTTGTTAAACTTTGTGTCTCATTGCCAAATGTGGCTGCATGAAACATATGTGTTCATTTTAGTTTAGTTTGGTTTAGAGATAAAGCGTGGAAATAAGCCCATCGGCCAACCAAGTCCACACTGACCAGCGATCCCTGCACACGAACAGCATCCTACACAAACCAGGGACAATTTAACCAAGCCAATTAACCTACAAGCCTGTATTTCTTTGAAGTGTGGGAAGAAACCAGACCTCCCGGAGAAAACCCAGGCTGGTCATGGGGATGATGTACAAACTCTGTACAGAGAGCACCCCATCGGGATTGAACCCGAATCTCTGGCGCTGTAAGACAGTGACTCTACTGCTGTGCCACCAAGCCGCTCGCTGTACAACACTCTACAGTTTCTGCATAAAATTGGATCATTTTTAATGTAAAAATATTGAGAACAAAGACCATTAATTTGAGGAAGGACATTCTTGCTATTGAGGGAGTGCAGTGTAGGTTTCCAAGGTTGATTCCCGGGATGACGGGGCTGTCATATGTTGAGAGAATGGAGCAGCTGGGCTTGTACACTCTGGAGTTTAGAAGGATGAGAGGGCATCTCATTGGAACATATAAGATTGTTAAGGGTTTGGACACGCTGGAGGCAGGAAACATGTTCCCGATGTTGGGTGGAGTCCAGAACCAGGAGCCACAGTTTAAGAATAAGGAGTAAGCCATTTAGAATGGAGACGAGGAAACACTTTTTCTCACAGAGAGTGGTGAGTCTGTGGAATTCTCTGCCTCAGAGGGCGGTAGAGGCAGGTTCTCTGGATGCTTTCAAGAGAGAGCTAGATAGGGCTCTTAAAAATAGCAGTCAGGGGATATGGGGAGAAGTCAGGAACGGGGTACTGATTGGGGATGATGACTGAATGTGAGCCATGATCACATTGAATGGCAGTGCTGGCTCGAAGGGCTGAATGGCCTATTGTCTATTGACCATAACTACCTATAAAAAGTACCAGCAGCTTGGTTTCTTGGAGTCTATATGGACTTTAGTAAGGCCTTTGACAAGGTTCCTCATGGAAGGTTGGTTAAGAAGGTTCAATTGTTGGGTATAAATGCAGGAGTAGCAAGATGGATTCAACAGTGGCTGAATGGGAGACGCCAGAGAGTAATGGTGGATGGCTGTTTGTCAGGTTGGAGGCAGGTGACTAGTGGGGTGCCTCAGGGATCTGTGTTGGGTCCACTGTTGTTTGTCATGTACATCAATGATCTGGATGAAGGTGTGGTAAATTGGATTAGTAAGTATGCAGATGATACTAAGATAGGTGGTGTTGTGGATAGTGAAGTAGATTTCCAAAGTCTACAGAGAGATTTAGGCCATTTGGAAGAATGGGCTGAAAGATGGCAGATGGAGTTTAATGCTGATAAGTGTGAGGTGCTACATCTTGGCAGGACAATTCAAAACAGGACGTACATGTTAAATGGTAGCGAATTGAGGAATGCAGTTGAACAGAGGGATCTAGGAATAACTGTGCACAGTTCCCTGAAGGTGGAATCTCATGTAGATAGGGTGGTAAAGAAAGCTTTTGGTGTGCTGGCCTTTATAAATCAGAGCATTGAGTATAGAAGTTGGGATGTAATGTTAAAATTGTACAAGGCATTGGTGAGACCAATTCTGGAGTATGGTGTACAATTTTGGTCGCCCAATTATAGGAAGGATGTCAACAAAATAGAGAGAGTACAGAGGAGATTTACTAGAATGTTGCCTGGGTTTCAGCAACTAAGTTACAGAGAAAGGTTGAACAAGTTAGGTCTTTGTTCTTTGGAGCACAGAAGGCTAAGGGGGGACTTGATAGAGGTCTTTAAAATGATGAGAGGGATAGACAGAGTTGACGTGGACAAGCTTTTCCCATTGAGAGTAGGGAAGTTTCAAACAAGAGGACATGACATCAGAATTAAGGGACAGAAGTTTAGGGGTAACATGAGGGGTAACTTCTTTACTCAGAGAGTGGTAGCTGTGTGGAATGAGCTTCCAGTGGAAGTGGTGGAGGTAGGTTCGATTTTATCATTTAAAAATAAATTGGATAGGTATATGGATGGGAAAGGAATGGAGGGTTATGGTCTGAGTGCAGGTAGATGGGACTTGGGGAAAATAATTGTTTGGCACGTACTTGTAGGGCCGAGATGGCCTGTTTCCGTGCTGTAATTGTTATATGGTTATATATGGAAACGAATAGCAGGAGGTGAGCCACATTTTCTTTCAGATGTAATTTTGTAATTTTAATTGCTTGGTAAAAGAATCTTACCCGTCTCTGGATATGATGAGGTTCTGTAGCCAGGATCTTTTTGCAACCGAATTTCACTTAATGAAAATACTGAGGTGCCTGGAATAAAGGAGTAAAGTAAAACCGTTTTTGTCACCGAGTGGCAGTTTTCACACAAAATAATTTGAATTGAGAGAAATACCTGAATCACTAAGACAGGAATAGGCTGCTCAACCCCAGCATTCCACTGCTAATTTGTGCTTCAATTCCACTCAAACATCTTTGATTCATATCCCTGAATCTCATGACCAGCAATTCTGAGAATATCTAACTACGCCACCACCCCTCCCCCACCCAACTTCTCCTGACAAAACTAGTTTGGAGATTTAAAGAACTGTGTCCCCTTATGTAAAGATGGGCGGGGGGGGGGGGGGGGGGGGGGAGGAGATATAGGTTGCGGGAAAAGGGGTGAAAGAAAAGAGGCTCAGTGATCTTGAATCTGTGCACCAATTGGGGAAGTGTTATGTCAGTATACCACTATCTGATGAGTAGGTGGATGTTATTCCACAATATTAACCTCGACAACCTCCTTCATAAATGTGAACAGAAACATACTGAATATATATTTTTTTTTTTAAATGTTGACGATAAAACAAGGATTGAATCTATTCAGTGAAAATTATCAGATCATCTCTCAGATTTGCATTACACTTTACCTGCAATCTTCCTATGATTGTCACTATGGGAAGGGAAGCTTGTTGCAAGGTTCCTTAAATATGATCCTCTCATTTAATAATTAAGGAATTATTTACCATCTGGTAAAGTGTGTGCCTTTGATCCCAGATTTTTAAAATAAAGATGCTTCATAGCGTCATCTGCAGAAATTCTCTTCTTGGCTTGGTACTGCAAAAGAGATTATTTATTTATTAGTTGCATAAATTATTTATAAGGAGATAGTTTTAGATCTATATAATTTTGACCTACAATAAGAATGTCAATTGCACAACAAAAGGTAAAGCTTACTTGTAAAAAACTGGATAACAGATCGATTCCTTCTGTGTCCAATCTATGAGAAAAAAAATAAGACTCAATATTGGCAAGAATATTTATTCTTCTCGACGTTGATCTTTATGGGTGCCTCAGAGAGTGGCAAATTGATGCTTAAACAAAAATAAAATGATCAACTTTCACTCACAGATTCTATCTGTCTTGCCTATTCGGAGAATCTATCAAATGTTGGTAAAAGCCAAAGGAAGTTAAAGATCAACCCAATTACATTCATGTCCTTAAAAGACAATGAAAGATACCACCTACTGCATAAAATACCATTGTGTTCTGATCACTGGATTCCTCAGATGATTTACCCCTGCATGCTTCAGTATCACACAGACCATTTTCAATACCATTCATAAATTGATGATATTTTAAAGCAGGCTGCATGTTGGTAACTATGTGTTCTGCTGCATATTTGAACATTTTGTGGACCAAATGGCCTGTTCCTGTGCTGTACTGTTTGTTGTATGTTGATCCAGACAGCATTGCCTCTTTAAATTTGAAATTCCACAAATTAACTGAGAAATTAATGTTCTTATTTTAATCCTTCATAAACATTAATTTTATCATTGCCCAAATTGCATTATATATAAATTCAGTAAAATTATTCATGAATACTGAAAAAGCTGAACGTTAAAACTATACTACTTTTTATTTTCCCAAGTCCTGCCAAAAAACACTTCACTATCTTTTTGAACACTGGGGATATTCTAAATAAAGCTTTATCAACAAAAGCACAGGCGACCAAAATGTCCAGTTGCTATATACCTCCAGTGACACTATGACACCTGTTTCATTATTGTTCTTTAATTTTATAATGCCATCCCTGCATAGCCTACACATTTAGAATTTGCCACATCTATGTTCATTACACTGTACTTATCTACACTGAAGGACATTTGCTCGACATGTCATTTTCTGATAGTACATTTAAGTTGGTCTATGCTCTACCCAGCCTTGTGGCCAATTTTGTTCGACTTTCGCAGTTGAAACACTTTTCCCCATGATGATCAAAACATGAATCATAGCTCATTTCATACTTCAGAGAATCAAACCCGTTCATATTTATACAATACCAACAATACCTTGGTGCATGATTTATCACTTGTTGCGGTTTATATTTGGGAAAGTTGTAAGCCTTAAATTCCTCATTTGAAGATATTCCTGGCCATGCCTCCTCTGTGGGTGTTCCTGCAATAAAGAAAAGTCCATAAGTAGGATGCAGAAACCTATCTAACATATCAACATGAGTTTGAGGTTTGATAGTTCACCTCATTGAAATTCCAGGAAATCTTTTTTTGTGTTTTAAGACTTTCATATTCTTCTGATAGCATGGTTACCAGAAATGAACACGTCACAGCTGCCAGAGGAGGCATAATAGACATTTGGACAAGTACATGGAAAGGATAGGTTTGGAAGGATATGGGCCAAACATAGGCAGATGGGACTAGTATAGATGAGATTTGTGGCCCAAAGGCCCCGTTTCCACACTGCGTGACCCAATGACTAAGCCGATCTATAGTGGCTCAACCAGTGCTTTATATAGATTCAACATTGCCTCTTGTTTTTAAGCTCCATGCCTATTAACGTAGGCCAGAATTTTGCTAACTATTCTTAGAACATTTTCAAGGATCTCTCAAATTAACACCACACATCGTCACAACTGAGTCAATCTGCCTATCAGACAACCTCCTCACCTGAGGTCGTCTGTTGCCAGCCTTTTTGGTTCTAGTATTTTCTCTGCTCTTCCTACTACAATCAGCCCGAAGAAGGGTTCCTGACCCGAAACATCGCTTATCCATTTTCTCCAGAGATACTGCCTGACCCACAGAGTTGCACCTTGTATTTTGTGTCCATCTTTGGCATTTGCAGTTCCTGTTTATTACTTCACAACTGTGGCAATAAGTCTATACTGACTCTCCTTGTTCTTTCTACAAAGCTCAGTTACTTCACACACTCTGTCGTTAATTTATTCTGCCATTTGTCTGCCCATTCTAACAGTCAAGGTTCTCTTGCTGTTCATTACTATCCTCTTCATCCGATGCACCATTTATCACACCGTCAAATTTGATGCAAATTTGGTAACTGTGCCCTGGACACATATATTACATTAACAATAACTAATACTTTATATCATTTACTCCTGGGGAATTTTGCAGTCCACCATCTGCAGCTTGAAACCAACTGGAACCTTGGCACCGCCAGTCTGTGTATGGTCTTCATTAGCTTGGCACTGCCAGTCTGTGTATGGTCTTGGTTAGCTTGGCACTGCCAGACTGTGTATGGTCTTGGTTAGCTTGAAACCGCCAGTCTGTGTATGGTCTTGGTTAGCTTTACAAAATGCAGCACGTCGCACATATTCAAGTTAAATTATATTAGCCAATCCCTTGCCCACTTTCCCCGTTGATCTAGATCCCGTTATAACCATAGACAACCTCTTTACTGTCCACTATACCACCCATTTTGGCGTCATGTGTAAACTTATTAATCATGCCACATGCATTCTCATCCAAATTATTAACATTGTGCAGGAACAGGCCCTTTGGCCCACTAAGGCAGTGCCCATCATGATATAAATCTAAACTAATCTTGTCTGTATCCCTCTAGTCCGTGTCTGTTTAAATGCCTCTTAAACATTGCTATTGTACCGCTTTCCACCACTTGCTCTGCATTCTAGGCACCTAGCACTAAGTAATAAAACTATCCCCCTCTCACTATTGGACTTATGTTCTCCTGTGTTTGACACTTCCAGTCTGGGAAAAAGACTCTCTACTCTGTTAATGCCTCTCATAATTTTTATATACTTCAATCGGGTCAACCCTCAGCCTCTGACGCTCGAGCAAAAACAATCCAAGTTAGTATCATCGCTCAGATAGCTAATACTTTCGAATCCCGAGAACATCTGGGTAAACCTCTTCTACATCATTTCCAAAGCGTCCACAAGGGCACTGCAATACAGCTGATAGGGCTGCTGGCTCTCAGCGCCAGTGACCCGAGTTCGATCCTGCCCTCAGATGCTGTCTGTGTGGAGTTTGCGTGTTTTTCCTGTAAATTGTCCCTAATGTGTAAATGAGTGGAAGAATTGCGGGGGCGGGGGGTAAATGAAACATATTATTAAATCTGCACCCAAAATATTAATCATGAATGATTACATATATATGTGTCATCCTGTGGGAATATGGAATTTTCATCTGGTTTTTGAATCAAGAATCAAGGCCAGTGTTGTACATCTCGATGACTCGTTACAATGTGGTACAATCACAAAGGAATTACAAACTTACCCAATAGCCTGAAGATCAAGTGCAATTCATCTTCTACAGTGGATCCAGGAAAGAGAGGTCTTCCAGCTGCCATTTCATAGAAGATACAACCAACACCCCTGAAAAATAATCAAAGCATAGGTATTCCATGTAAGATTGTTAAACAAAAATCGCAATGTACCCAAAGTTTCTGAAAAATCTCTTGTGAAAAACAAGTTGGATTATCCTCACTGTAAAGGTCATATTATTCATCAGAAAACAAAGTGCTGAAGGAATTCAGAGAGTCAGGCAGCAAATAAGGAGCTGCCAAATTCGTCCAGCACATTGATTATTGATCAAGAATTCAGCATCTGCAGTATATCATAAATTCATTAAAAAAACATTTAATACGGAATTTTCATGTTCACTTTAATTTGCACACTTCAGCATTTGTTTTCCCGTGTTGAGAAAAATACATTTCTGATGAATTGATAGAAATACTATGATCTACTTTGTTGGAGGAATTTCACTGGAATCGTTTCAACTAGTGTAATCACTTTAGCTTATAAACGGCTGGATGCAACAGATACATCATCTTTCTAAATATTGAAATATTCTAAATATGTCATTCTGTCTTTAAAAATCAGTTTAGCACCATATCATTTTTCATTGTGTCTTGTCTGCCTTGAAACTATCTGATAGGTTAATGCCTGCCCGTGAATGCAGTGAATTCACTAGTGTATGTGCATGTGGCAAATGTAGTTCTGTATCCAAGTTTTATTTCTAACTTAAGTTCAGCAGAATTGAAGAATTTGAAAGTCAAATTCTGTTATCAGATTGCGTTGGCCTTGCTTGCATGGTCTGACAGTAACATTGCTTTAGTTGTCTAAAGAATCAACAAAACTACAGCATTTGTGTTTCAGCGAACAGCTTTCTACTTCAAACCAGTGGCTTAGAGTTCAAAAGATCAAGGAATATTAAGTATAAACTTTATTTCCAATTCAATTTTTTGTGATCTTTTGTGCTTTATGACCATTTAGAGCTGTAAAATGGCCCCTCCCACAAACATTACAAATAAAACAGCTGATCTGATCGTTAGCTCCAACCACATTCCTGCTTGTTCCCCACTAAACCAAGATTTAATTAAACACCATAGGTAGTTCCTGCTATTTATGTCATCCGCAGGCTTTCTGCAAGCCTATTATAATCCAGTTTCATTTTGGTTACAAACAGCTCGTTTTATCATTTGCTAAAAAGTTACAATATGCAAATAAAACTAGTATTTGATTGTGGATAGATCTGTACAGTCGTTTTTGGTTCTGTAAGGAGTTTGTTAATTTAACACTACCCAGTTGCACTGTTCATAGATTTGAGATTCAGAAATTCAAAGGAGAAAGTTGGGATCAATAATGGGAGTTGTCTTTCACGGTGTCCTTCATGGTGATCCAAAAACGACCAAGTAAAATTCCATTAATCTGACATGCTCAGGATCGTTAGTTGATTCTATGGGCAATTGGATGCTATTCCCAACTGTTACATCACACATTTTTAATTAACTTTGAGAACATTTACACAGCACTCCAATACAGGGACGTGCGGTCAGGGGAGGCAGAGCTTCACCTGTCATACTGCCAATGAAAATAGCTGTTAGAAAAGTAAAGAAAAATAATAATAAAATGAAATAAATATAAAGATTTTTCCACTGATCTGTTATAAATGTCATTTCTATATGAATCTAATCATTTTTTATAGTCAAAATCGCCAAATTTGCGCAGCTCCGCTGCAAATACAGGGAGAGATGAGAGGTGAGGCAGCAATTAGCTGAGCCTCCCTTCTGATTGCACAACCCCTCAGAAACTATATGGAACGCGGGCAATAAGCGTGTGCCTGATAAAATCTCTGTCACCAAAGTAATGTTAGTTACATCCTTACCTTCCATAGTCCAGGTAGCTTATTTCACGTATAAAAATATTAAATTTGTGCTCGCTGGTCTCATCATAAAACTGCAATGAAAAAGCTCCAGGGGAGGCAGCGATCACATCTGCCTCACAAGGGGGCGTGTCTTGAGCCCAGTGGAGGAAGAGCGAACGGCTCACGTAGGCTCACGTAATTGACTCGACCTCACTCTCCCTCCACGTTAGCTAACTTCAGCAGTTGGGGAGTGCGGCGGCCCGGGGCTGCTCGTAGTGTTGTTACCAGTTAGATCCCTCGAATGTTCAGAGTCGAGACATCACTGGGCCGCCGTGAAGAAGGGTGCAATGGTGCGATGGGGGGTTCGGCGGCGGTCAGAATGGGACGGCTGCGGGTTCTAACGTTCCATCGTTCTTCTCTCCCTCTCCCCCTTCTCTCTCTCTCTCTCTATCTTATTCCTCATCTGATCCCTCTCTCTCTCTCTATCTCCTCATAGACGAAAGCTCCCCTCTAAGAGAAGAGAGAGAGAAAGTTTCTCCCTCCCTTCCTCTCGATCCTTCTTGTTAGAAGGGGAGGAAAGGGAGTCGGACCTGGGAGAGGAAAGGCTGAGAGAGAGCAAGTGGTGTAAGAGACAGGGAGAGAGCTACTCTCCTCTCCCCCCCCCTCTCTCCATTATTCCTTCTCTCTCACCCCCTCGAGCTTACTCCTCTCGCTCTCTCCCTTCTCGCTCTCTCTCCCTCCCTTCTCTCTCCCTTTTCTCTCTCTCTCCCTTCTCTCTCTCTCTCCCTCCCTTCTCTGCTCTCTCCCTCCCTTCTCTCTCTCTCCCTCCCTCCCAGCCACAGCTCCACCCCTCTCTCTCCTCGGTGAGACGTGGTGATCAATACAGGGAGGGCCGGGCCACTGATGACCTCCCCAGCCATTGACCTCACCGCACGTCACTGCTACAATAAACTTCCCCAGAGAATTAGGCAAGTTTAAAAAGAGGGCACAAACTGGGGATTCAGTGAGTGAAAGGGAGTTAAGAATCTGGGCCCCAGTAAGACGGAGAATGGGAATTGGGACCTAATAAAGGCGAGGGAGTGAGGAATCTGGGACCCAGTGAATGGAAGCAGCAGAATTGGAACCCCAGTGAGTGAAAAGGATCGAAGAATCTGGGCTCCACTGAAAAGGTTCGCTGGGAACAGGGCCCTTTTTAACAAAAGAGAGCGCAGAGGTTTACTGTTACATTAAGCAAAACATACCACATGTCGATCTGTGTTGAATACTCTGAAGAACCCAGGAGTACATCTGGAGGTCTGTACCATAAAGTTACAACCTCATTGGAATATGTCTTTGTAGGAACGGACTTGGCTCTTGCCAAACCTGTAAAAAAGAAACACGTTTTGTGTTTCAGCACAGGCATGATAGAAACATAGAAACATAGAAAATAGGTGCAGGAGTAGGCCATTCGGCCCTTCGAGCCTGCACCGCCATTCAATATGATTATGGCTGATCATCCAACTCAGTATCCTGTACGCCTTCTCTCCATACCCCCTGATCCCTTTAGCCACAAGGGCCACATCTAACTCCCTCTTAAATATAGCCAATGAACTGGCCTCAACTACCTTCTGCGGGAGAGAATTCCAGAGATTCACCACTCTCTGTGTGAAAAAAGTTTTCCTCATCTCGGTCCTAAAAGATTTCCCCTTTATCCTTAAACTGTGACCCCTTGTTCTGGACTTCCCCAACATCGGGAACAATCTTCCTGCATCTAGCCTGTCCAACCCCTTAAGAATTTTGTAAGTTTCTATAAGATCCCCCCTCAATCTTCTAAATTCTAGCGAGTACAAACCGAGTCTATCCAGTCTTTCTTCATATGAAAGTCCTGACATCCCAGGAATCAGTCTGGTGAACCTTCTCTGTACTCCCTCTATGGCAAGAATGTCTTTCCTCAGATTAGGAGACCAAAACTGTACGCAATACTCCAGGTGTGGTCTCACCAAGACCCTGTACAACTGCAGTAGAACCTCCCTGCTCCTATACTCAAATCCTTTTGCTGTGAATGCTAACATACCATTCGCCTTCTTCACTGCCTGCTACACCTGCATGCCTACTTTTAATGACTGGTGTACCATGACACCCAGGTCTCGTTGCATCTCCCCCTTTCCTAATCGGCCACCTTTCAGATAATAATCTACTTTCCTGTTTTTGCCACCAAAGTGGATAACCTCACATTTATTCACATTATACTGCATCTGCCATGCATTTGCCCACTCACCCAGCCTATCCAAGTCACCTTGCAGCCTCCTAGCATCCTCCTCACAGCTAACACTGCCCCCCAACTTCGTGTCATCCGTGAACTTGGAGATGTTGCATTCAATTCCCTCGTCCAAATCATTAATATATATCGTATATAGCTGGGGTCCCAGAACTGAGCCTTGCGGTACCCCACTAGTCACTGCCTGCCATTGTGAAAAGGACCCGTTTACTCCTACTCTTTGCTTCCTGTCTGCCAGCCAGTTCTCTATCCACATCAATACTGAACCCACAATACCGTGTGCTTTAAGTTTGTATACTAATCTCTTATGTGGGACCTTGTCGAAAACCTTCTGAAAGTCCAGATATAACACATCCACTGGTTCTACCTTATCCACTCTACTAGTTACATCCTCGAAAAATCCTATAAGATTCGTCAGACATGATTTACCCTTCATAAATCCATGCTGACTTTGTCCAATGATTTCACCACTTTCCAAATGTGCTGCTATCCCATCTTTAATAACTGATTCTAGCAGTTTCCCCACTACCGACGTTAGACTAACTGATCTGTAATTCCCCGTTTTCTCTCTCCCTCCCTTTTTAAAAAGTGGTGTTACATTAGCTACCCTCCAATCCTCAGGAACTACTCCAGAATCTAAAGAGTTTTGAAAAATTATCACTAATGCATCCACTATTTCTGGGGCTACTTCCTTAAGTACTCTGGGGTGCAGCCTATCTGGCCCTGGGGATTTATCGGCCTTTAATCCATTCAATTTACCTAACACCACTTCCCGGCTAACCTGGATTTCACTCAGTTCCTCCATCTCATTTGACCCCCGTCTCATTTTCCCTTCACATATCTATAAAAGCTTTTGCAGTCAGTTTTTATGTTCCCTGCCAGTTTTCTTTCATAATCTATTTTCCCTTTCCTAATTAAGCCCTTTGTCCTCCTCTGCTGGACTCTGAATTTCTCCCAGTCCTCTGGTAGGCTGCTTTTTCTGGCTAATTTGTACGCTTCATCTTTTGTTTTGATACTATCCCTGATTTCCCTTGTTATCCAAGGATGCACTACCTTCCATGATTTATTTTTTTGCCAAACTGGGATGAACAATTGTTGTAGTTCATCCATGCAGTCTTTAAATACCTTCCATTGCATATCCACCGTCATCCCATTAAGAATCAATTGCCAGTCTATCTTGGCCAATTCACGTCTCATACCCTCAAAGTTACCTTTCTTTAAGTTCAGGACCCTTGTTTCTGAATTAACAATGTCACTCTCCATCCTAATGAAGAACTTAACCATATTATGGTCACTCTTGCCCAAGGGGCCACGCACAACAAGACTGCTAACTAACCCTTCCTCATTACTCAATACCCAATCTAGAATAGCCTGCTCTCTCGTTGGTTCCTCTACATGTTGGTTTAGAAAACTATCCCGCATACATTCCAAGAAATCCTCTTCCTCAGCACCCTTGCCCATTTGATTCACCCAATCTATATGTAGATTGAAGTCACCCATTATAACTGTTTTACCTTTGTTGCACGCATTTCTAATTTCCTGTTTGATGCCATCCCCAACTCCACTACTACTGTTAGGTGGCCTGTACACAACTCCCACTAGCGTTTTGTGCCCCTTAGTGTTTCGCAGCTCTACCCATATCGATTCCACATCCTCAAATCTAATGTCCTTCCTTTCTATTGCGTTAATCTGCTCTCTAACCAGCAACGCTACCCCACCTCCTTTCCCTTTCTGTCTATCCCTCCTGAATATTGAATATCCCTGGATGTTCAGCTCCCAGCCTTGGTCACCCTGGAGCCATGTCTCCGTGATCCCAACTATATCATAGTCATTAATAGCTATCTGCACATTCAACTCATCCACCTTATTACGAATGCTCCTTGCATTGAGACACAAAGCCTTCAGGCTTGTTTTTACAACACTCTTACCCCTTATACTATTATGCTGAAAAGTGGCCCTTTTTGATTTTGGCCCTGGATTTGCCGGCCTGCCACTTTTACTTTTCACCTTGCTACCTATTGCTTCTACCCTCATTTTACACCCCTCTGTCTCTACGCTCACACTTTTAAGAAACCCTTTCCCTTTAACTCCATCCTCCACTATCCCATTCGACACCCCACCCCCCTTATTCAGTTTAAAACCACCCGTGTAGCAGTGGCAAACCTGCCTGCCAGAATGCTGGTCCCACACCTGTTAAGATGCAATCCGTCCCTTTTGTACAGTTCCCCCTTACCCCAAAACAGATCCCAGTGATCTAAGAATCTAAATCCCTGCCCCGTGCACCAGTTCCTCAGCCACACGTTCAGGTCCCGTATCTCCCTGTTCCTGCTCTCGCCAGCACGCCAGAATGATGCATTTTAAATTGCAACAAAAATGCTGCTAAATCATTACCATTAAAATGTGGCTGTGAAATAAGCTTAAACGGCCAAGGCTGAAAATTACAAAGACTACCTGGATTGTTCACTTGCAGCAAGTAAACAAAATAGCATTTGAATGGTGATTAAGTTGCTCAATAGAAAAGTTTGGTTAGATTTGATATTGCAAAATAAATTTGTGAACTCAGTGATTAGCAGCAAATTTCCTCGTTCTTTATAACCAAATCAATCTTCACATTTGGAAGATGCCAGAGCAACCATCCTTTCACAGTTGCTAAGGTAATGTATGTTCTAGATTGTCAGAGTGGCTTCTATTTTCTAATTACAGCTCAGTAGAGCCATTGCCTCACAATGCCAGACACCTAGGTTCAATCCTAACCGTAGGTGTTGGATGTGTGGAGTTTGCATTTCCTCCAGTGGCCCTGGCTTCTTCCCACTTCTCAAAATGATGCAGGCTGGTAGGTTAAGTGGCCACTGTAAATTCTCCCCAGCATGCAGGTGAATTGTAGAATTTAGGGGGAGCTGATAAGAATGTCGGGAGAACAAAAAATGGGATTCACGCAGGTTCAATGTGTGATTGATGGTTGGTGTGAACTTGGTGGGCCAAAGGGCCCGTTTCCATATTGTGTCGCTGATTCCACGGCTCTTAGGAAAAGCTCTGGCTCATTTGCAAACCGTGATAATTGGAAAGGGCCTAAGCAGAAGTTATGCATCATTTAAACAACGCGGGACTTTCCAGGTTCGTAAATAATTACATGGACACAATAGACTGCTAGAATTCCTCCATCTCAGAAGACAAACTATTCACTGATAACCACTAGAAACATACTGACTCCCACAGCTACTTAGACTACATCCCCTCCCATTTTGTCACGTAAGGATGCCATCACTTCCTCTTGGTTTCTCCATCTCCGCCAATCTGTTCTCACCATGCAGTTTTCCTTTTCCATATAACCATATAACAATTACAGCACGGAAACAGGCCATCTCGGCCCTACAAATCCGTGCCGAACAATTATTTTCCCTTAGTCCCACCTGCCTGCACTCATACCATAACCATCCATTCCCTTCTCATCCATATGCCTATCCAATTTATTTTTAAATGATACCAACGAACCTGCCTCCACCACTTCCACTGGAAGCTCATTCCACACCGCTACCACTCTCTGAGTAAAGAAGTTCCCCCTCATGTTACCCCTAAACTTCTGTCCCTTAATTCTGAAGTCATGTCCTCTTGTTTGAATCTTCCCTATTCTCAAAGGGAAAAGCTTGTCCACATCAACTCTGTCTATCCCTCTCATCATTTTAAAGACCTCTATCAAGTCCCCCCTTAACCTTCTGCGCTCCAGAGAATAAAGACCTAACTTATTCAACCTTTCTCTGTAACTTAGTTGTTGAAACCCAGGCAACATTCTAGTAAATCTCCTCTGTACTCTCTCTATTTTGCTGACATCCTTCCTATAATTTGGGCGACCAAAATTGTACACCATACTCCAGATTTGGTCTCACCAATGCCTTGTACAATTTAAACATTACATCCCAGCTTCTATACTCAATGCTCTGATTTATAAAGGCTAGCATACCAAAAGCTTTCTTTACCACCCTATCTATATGAGATTCCACCTTCAAGGAACTATGCACGGTTATTCCCAGATCCCTCTGTTCAACTGCATTCTTCAATTCCCTACCATTTACCATGTACGTCCTATTTTGATTTGTCCTGCCAAGGTGTAGCACCTCACATTTATCAGCATTAAACTCCATCTGTCATCTTTCAGCCCATTCTTCCAAATGGCCTAAATCACTCTGTAGACTTTGGAAATCCTCTTCGTTATCCACAACACCCCCTATCTTGGTATCATCTGCATACTTACTAATCCAATTTACCACACCTTCATCCAGATCATTGATGTACATGACAAACAACAAAGGACCCAACACAGATCCCTGAGGCACCCCATTAGTCACCTGCCTCCAACCCAGACCTCTGTTCTCAATCTCCACCCCGACAGAACAGATGAAAAATTCCCATGGTCCACACTTTTCAACACTACCAGCCTCCCTAACCGACACAGCATTTTTCATTATTTCCAACAGCAGTGACAGTATCCCACCAGCAGCCACATTTACCCCTCTGACCCCACTCTTTGCAGAGTTGCTGTCTCCATGACTCAATGGTTGGAACATCACTCCCAACTCATCCCACAATGTCCCTTTGCAATGTTATACCTGCCACTACACCTTGTCCCTTACCACCATCCCAGGACCTAAACAGGACTTCCAGACACGAGAGGTTCATCTGCACCTTCTTCAACCTCTTCTAATGCATTTAGTGCTCCCAAATGTGGCCTTGCTCCATTAACAAGATCTACCTTTCCTATCCCTTCCCCATCTGTATTCCACATGCCTATCATTCTACATCTGGTGTCCGTTATCAACTTCAAATCTGTCTTTACCACCCTCCTCTCCTCCCTCAATCTGTCCAACTTTTATTTCCCTAATCTGTGTCCACGTCCTTCACAAATCGGCCCAACGGCCCATTTACCCATGCACATCTGGTTCCACCTATCACCTACCAGTTCCTGTCTCACTCCTTCCTCTCACCTCTTTACACTGATAGGCAATACACTCAGTCCTGAATAAAGATCTCAATCTGAAATGTCGATGTTGCCTAACCTGTTGAGATCCTCCAGCAGTTTATTTCCCTTCTTATTGATGTCAGCCATGTCATAAAGGTTGCATTCTCAGCTATGGATCTAGAGGTAGTTTGCTTAAATACCGTTTCTTGGATATTTTAACTAAGGGAACACCACGCTATCACAAAATATTATCTTTTTTAATCAGTGACATTTAACTGAAACGGAACATTTCAACGGGCCAAATGTATAAAAAGCTGACGATCAATCAATCATCGATTGATCAATCAATCTACTAAATTAAAGATTGTCGAAAAGTATATATAGAAAAGTTGAAAATTAACTTCAATGGCAAAGAGTTTCAGTGTTCAGAATAATTCTCATTGCCTACCAAGATAGTAAATGCTCAAGTGATAAAATGATTTAAAACATAGAACAATACAACACAAGACCTTTGTCCCACAATGTACCGGCCGAACACGATGCCAAGTTAGATACAAAATGCTGGAGTAACTCAGCTGGTCAGTCAGCATCTCTGGAGAAAAGGTACAGGTGACGTACATTATCCTCCATAATGTTTGGGACAAAGACCCACCATTTATTTATTTTCCTCTGTACACCACAATTTGAGATTTGTAATAGAAAAAAAATCACATGTGGTTAAAGTGCACATCGTCAGACTTTAATGAAGGCCATTTTTATACATTTTGATTTCTCCATGTAGAAATCACAGCTGTGTTTATTCATAGTCCTCCCTTTTCAAGGCACCATAATGTTTGGGACGCATGGCTTCACAGGTGTTTTTAATTGCTCAGGTGTGTTTAAATGCCTCATTAATGCAGGTATAGGAGAGCTCTCAGCACCTCGTCTTTCCTCCAGTCTTTTCATCACCTTTAGAAACTTTTATTGCTGTTTATCAACACGAGGACCAAAGTTGTGCCAATGAAAGACAAATAAGCCATTATGAGACTGAGAAACAAAAATACAACTATTAGAGACATCAGCCAAACCTTAGGGTTACCAAAATCAACTGTTTGGAACATCATTAAAGGAAAGAGAGCACTGGTGAGCTTACTAATCACAAAGGGACTGACAGGCCAAGGAAGACTTCCACAGCTGATGACAGAAGAATTCTCTCCATAATAAAGACAAATCCCCAAACACCTGCCCGACAGATCATAAACACTCTTCAGGAGTCAAGTGTGGATTTGGCAATAACCACTGTCCGCAGAAGACTTCATGAACAGAAATACAGAGGATACACTGGAGGATACAAACCACTGGTTAGCCGCAAAAATAGGATGGCCAGGTTACAGTTTGCTAAGAAGTCCTTAAAAGAGAAACCACATTTCTGGAAAAAGGTCTTGTGGACAGATGAGACGAAGATTAACATATCAGAGTGATGGCAAGAGCAAAGTATGGAGGAGAGAAGGTACTGCCCAAGATCCATCTGTGAAACACGCTGGTGGGGGTGTTATGATCTGGGCATGTATGGCTGCTGAAGGTACAGGCTCACTTATCTTCATTGATGATACAACTGCTGATGGTAGTGGCATAATGAATTCTGAAGTGTATAGACACATCCTATCTGCTCAAGTTCAAACAAATGCCTCAAAACTCATTGGCCAGCAGTTCATTCTACAGCAAGACAATGATCCCAAAGGTACACAAAATTGCTGGGGAAACTCAGCGGGTGCAGCAGCATCTATGGAGCGAAAGAAATAGGCGACGTTTCGGGCCGAAACCCTTCTTCAGACTGATGGGGGGTGGGGGGGGGGAAAGAAAGAAGGAAAAGGGGAAGAGGAGGAGGAGCCCGAGGGCGGGCGGATGGGAGGGTGGGAGGAGACAGCTAGAGGGTTAAGGAAGGGGAGGAGACAGCAAGGGCTAGCCAAATTGGGAGAATTCAATGTTAATGCCATAAGGACGCAAGGTCCCCAGACGGAATATGAGGTGCTGTTCCTCCAATTTCCGCTGTTGCTCACTCTGGCAATGGAGGAGTTTCATCCAGGATCCCAGGACAGAGAGGTCGGATTGGGAATGGGAGGGGGAGTTGAAGTGCTGAGCCACCGGGAGGTCAGGTAGGTTATTGCGGACTGAGCGGAGGTGTTCGGCGAAACGATCGCCCAACCTACGCTTGGTCTCACCGATGTAAATCAGCTGACATCTAGAGCAGCGGATGCAGTAGATGAGGTTGGAGGAGATACAGGTGAACCTTTGTCGCACCTGGAACGACTGCTTGGGACCTTGAATTGAGTCGAGGGGGGAGGTGAAGGGACAGGTGTTGCATTTCTTGCGGTTGCAACGGAAAGTGCCCGGGGAGGGGGTGGTGCGGGAGGGAAGGGAAGAATTGACGAGGGAGTTGCGGAGGGAGCGGTCTTTGCGGAAGGCAGACATGGGGGGAGATGGGAAGATGTGGCGAGTGGTGGGGTCACGTTGGAGGTGGCGGAAATGGCGGAGGATTATGTGTTGTATTTGCCGGCTGGTGGGGTGAAAGGTGAGGACCAGAGGGATTCTGCCCTTGTTGCGTGTGCGGGGATGGGGAGAGAGAGCAGTGTTACGGGGTATGGATGAGACCCTGGTGTGAGCCTCATCTATAGTGGCGGAGGGGAATCCCCGTTCCCTGAAGAACGAGGACATTTCCGATGCCCTGGTATGAAATGTCTCATCCTGGGAACAGATGCGGCGTAGGTGGAGGAATTGGGAGTAGGGGATGGAGTCTTTACAGGGGGCAGGGTGGGAAGACGTGTAGTCCAGATAGCCATGTGAGTCAGTAGGTTTGTAATGTATGTCGGTCAGGAGTCTGTCCCCTGCGATGGAGATGGTGAGGTCAAGGAATGGTAGGGAAGTGTCGGAAATCGTCCAGGTGTATTGAATAGAATAGTTTCTTTATTGTCATTGTAACATGAACCATGTACAACGAAATTGTAAAATGTCAGCCAGTCAGTGCACCATTCAAACATTTCTAAAAGCTAACGATACATACAAGGTAAAATATTTAAAAAGATAAACAACTAAAATAAATATCATAAAAATAGCACGCATAAACACCCAGCCCTACATCCTTCTGTCGATTTCATGTATGTATGTATCGCCCCTGCGTTCCTTGGCGGCTACATTTAGTGCCTTTATAGCAGTGGGGTAAAAACTGTTTTTAAGTCTGTTTGTCCTTGTCCTTGTAGATCTGTACCGTCTGCCTGACGGTAACAGTTCAACCAGGGAGTGTCCGGGGTGGGAAATGTCCTTTATAATACTCTGGGATTTTTTGATGCAGCGGGAACTGTGTAAGTCCTCCAAGGTAAGGAGAGGGCATCCGACAATCCTCTGGGCGTTGTCAATGGCCCTCTGGAGCGCTTTCCTCTGAGCCGCTGTGCAGCTGGTGTACCATACGCATACACAGTATGTTAGGAGTGCCGGATGGAAGTTGGTGGTGAAGTGGATGAAGTCAGTCAGTTGTGTGTAGGTGCAGGAGGTGGCACCAAAGCAGTCGTCAATGTAACGGAGGTAGAGGTCGGGGATGGGGCCCTGGTACGTCTCGAACAAGGATTGTTCAACGTACCCGACAAAGAGGCAGGCGTAGCTGGGGCCCATGCGTGTCTGGGGCCCAAATGATCCCAAACATACTGCTAAAGCAACAAAGGAGTTTTTCAAAGCTAAAAAATTGTAAATTCCTGACTGGCCAAGTCGATCACCCGATCTGAACCCAATTGAGCATGCCTTTTATATGCTGAAAAGAAAACCGAAGGGGACTAGCCCCCAAAACTGCCATAAGCTAAAGTTGGCTGTAATACAGGTCTGTCAGAGCATCACCAGAGAAGACACCCAGCAACTGGTGATGCCCATGAATCGCAGACTTCAAGCAGTCATTGCATGCAAAGAATATGCAACAAAATACTAAACATGACCACTTTCATTTACATGACATTGCTGTGTCCCAAATATTATGGTGCTCTGAAATGGGGGGATTATTATGTATAATAATGGGATATATTAACATTTGACAATGTGCACTTTAATCATGTGATTTTTTTCTATTACAAATCTCAAATTGTGGAGTACAGAGACAAATAAATAAATGATGGGTCTTTGTCCCAAACATTATAGAGGGCACTGTATCAGCTCATGACCCTTCTTTGGATGCCAAGATAAACTGATCCCATCAGCCTGTACTTGATCCATATCGCTCTATTCCCTGTATTTCCGTGTGTGCCAATCTAAAGGCCTCTTAAATGCCACTATTGCATCTGCCTCCACCACCACCCCTTGCAATGCGCTCCAGGGACCTGCCACTGTCTAAAAAAGCTCACTTGCTGATCCTGCACTTTTTGCTCAGCTGGCGTTCAAATGACTTCCACGTCATTTGTGGATTTACCCAATAACTGCTTCCAATCTACCCTCCCTATTTCCTGCCTCGTGACATTGTAATCTGCCTTGCTCCAATTGCCCCGATGAGGGCGGCATTGGAGCAGCGGTAGAGCTGCTGCCTTACAGCACCAGATGCCAAGGGTTGATCCCGACTACGGGTGCAGTCTGTCCAGTTTTTAACGTTCTCCCTCTGATCATGAGGGTTTTCTCTGTGTGCTCGTTTCCTTCCACAATCCAAAGATGTACAGGTTTGTGGGTTAATTCGTTTCTGTAAATTGTACATTGTCCCTAGTCTATAGGTTAGCAGTGGCGGACTGGCTAGGGTGTCAGCTTGCCCGATGGCAAGTGGGCCCCTGATGAAGTGATAGCAAGTGATGGCAAGTGGGCCCCTGTTAAATGATAGCATTGTAGTTGTGGGTGGGCCCCCTTTGTCTCCTGGCAACCAATATATTTAGACCCAGTCCGCCACTGTAGGATAGTGCTAGTGTACGGGGTGATCTCTGCTTGATGCGGACTCGGTGGACCAAAGGGCCTGTTTCTATGCTGTATCGCGAAGGTCTAATTAAATGCCTTCCCCCAACATCCAGATCCATCCCTATTCAAAAGTCTTAAAACCTATGGAGTTGTGATCACTATCTCCACAATACTGGGTAATTCTGGGCATGATATCGGACGAAGTATGGACTGGCTCTGGAGAGGGTCCAGAGGAGGTTTACAAGAATGATCTCAGGATTGAGAAGGTTAACCTATGATGAGCATTTGTCTGCACTGGGTCTGTATTCTCTGGAGTTTAGAACAATGAGCGGGGGACATTGAAACATACAGAATAATGAAAGGCTTGGATAGAGTTGATGTGGAGAGGATGTTTTCACTAGTGGGAGAGTCCGGGACTAGAGGTCATAGCCTCAGAATTAAAGGATATAATGTGTAAGAAAGAACTGCAGATGCTGGTTTAAATCGAAGGTAGACACAAAATGCTGGAGTAACTCAGCGGGTGAGGCAGCATCTCTGGAGAGAAAGAATGGGCGATGTTTCAGGTCGAGACCCCTTCGAGGCCTCCCCAATGCTCACAGGTGCTGTGCTTGTATTCCAGGGCTGCCGCACCCTCTGAGTTACTCCAGCATTTTATGTCTACTTTCAGAATTAAAGGATGTTCTTTTAGGAAGGGGGAAAAATTTATTGTCAGAATCTGCAGAATTCTTTGCCACTGAAGGCTGTGGAGGCCAAGTCAGTGGATATTTTTAAGGCAGAGATAGATAGATTCTTAATTAGTACAGGTGTCAGAGGTTATGGTGAGAAGGCAGGAGAATGGGGTTAGGGGGGAGAGATAGATCAGTCATGATTGAATGGCGGAGTCGACTTGATGGGCCGAATGGCCCAATTCTACTCCTATTCATCATTTCTTCAAACGGAACACTGATCACCTGACCAGAATTGTTTCCCAATAAAGGGTCCAGTATGGTGCCTTCTTGACTCGGACTATCCACATACTGTTTAAGGAAACTTTCTTGGATGCACATAACAAATTCTGCCACGCTTAATCCTCTTCCCATGAGTAAGACCCAGTCAATCTTATCTGATCCAATTTTTTCACCCCTCTGCCTTTACTATGACACAGGCAGCATTCACTTTTGTGAAAACTAATGCCAAGTACTTTCTTTTTGTCTATGACATTAATTCTGCCTCTGCACTTAATGGGTGCTGCCTTTGTTTTAACTATCCAAGTATCTTGAAAAAGACCCAAAACGTCATCCATTCTTCTCTCCAGAGATGCTGCCTGTACCGCTGAGTTACTCTAGCATTTTGTGTCTACTGATTTAAACCACTATCTGCAGTTCTTTCCTACAAATATATATTTATATATATTACTTATTAATCTTTTCTCAAGCTATTTGCCTCTTTATTTTCTATTTAACTGATATATACGTCAAAGGACTCAATCAAATTCTTATCTTATGATGTAATAGTAAGCTCTATTTACACGTAGTTATGTATACAAGAAAGAAATTGAAAAAACAGGTATAAATTATGGAAATTAATTTAACACATTTTCACATATGTAATTATTAATTAACGTTTCATACCAAAATCGGCAAGCTTCAGTTCCCCTTTTTCATTAATCAGCAGGTTCTGTGGTTTCAGGTCTCGGTGTAACACCTTCCGTTTGTGACAATAGGCCAAGCCCCTTAAAATCTGGAATAAAAATATCTAAAAAGCATAGCAATACGATTAATGTAAGATCACTTGCCTGTAACAAATGACTCATAGCAGTTGCCTGATAAATTTAACCCTCACCGTCACATTGTGCATACTCATTATATTTCCACAGTCGTCCATATACTGTTTCAGGTCCTTGTCCTGCAAAACAGGGAATTTCAATAAGCGAGTCAGATTACCTCAGATAACTTCTGTATTATTTTTTTATATAAATATATTGACCAAGCCACATCATGCAGGATTAAAAAAAACGTACCAAGTATTCGAAGACTAGTGTCAATGACTTTTCTGTATGAATAATATCATGTAAAGTGACTATGTTTGCATGCTTCAAGTCCTTCAGTAATGACACTATAGAGAGAGAAAAAACATTATAAAAAAGTGTTTTTATTACGTGGAAATCACATCCAACAGAAATAACCAGGTACTTCATAAAATAGGAGTAGGTTACCTTCCCGTATCGCTGTGCAAGGTGCACCCTCTTCATGTTCCAGCCTAATTTCTTTCAATGCCACCAGGTTATCAGTCAGCTTGCTTCTCCCCTTAAATACTGTTGCATAGGTACCCTGCATTGAGAAAGTAAGAAGAAATGCGTTTATTCCCAGTAATCATTGTCACCAAAAGCATAAATTATCAGATTTATTTTGGACATCAATCCCACTAAACAATTTCAGTAAAGGTACTAAGCATGTCAAGTGCCCTCTCTTTCCCCTTCATTTGTTGGTTTTTCTTTCTTTTGTCAGCCACCTTTTGTTTTTTTCCCTTCATTTGAGTGTGCATTCCATTATTGTCTTGCACTTATACCCAAGTGGTAGGGAAGGCAGGAAAATAAAGGGTGTATAATTATGTTACCTTCTCTGGAACAGCTTCTTCTCTTCTGTTTTTAGGCTTCTGAAAGGCCCTTCCATAAACTTGGATACAGTCCGATTCTACTTTACTTCATTGCACATTGTCTGCGGAAATTCTGTGCTATAATGCTGAGAACAATATTCTACACTGCCTTTCCCTATGCTCTAATATTGTACTCGAGTTTGGTGTGATTGTAATTATATATTGTATTATCTGATTTGACTGCATAGCATGCAAAACAAAACTTTTCACTGTACCTCGGTGATAATAATTTACCTAAACAATATCTTGTTCAAATAGCAGGAAAAACCTTGCATTTATGCAATGCCTTCCATGCATGAGACATTTGGACATGTACATGGATAGTCATAAAGGTGCCCCACTATATATTAGAGGCATTATGTGCTTGATTTATAAACTCATTAAAATCTTTAAATATTTGATAAGATATTAGCCACTGAACAGATCGAAAATTAAAAGCAGTGATCCTTTTTTTAAATCACAAGGTGCACAAATAAACAAAAGGTAGACAAAAATGCTGGAGAAACTCAGCAGGTGAGGCAGCTTCTATGAAACGAAGGAATAGGTGACGTCTTGGGTCGAGACCCTTCTTCAGACCTGAAAAGTCGCCTATTCTTTCGCTCTATAGATGCTGCCTCACCCTCTGAGTTTCTCCAGCATTTTTGTCCACCTTCGATTTTTCCAGCATCTGCAGTTCTTTCTTAAACAAAGATCACTCACTGTGTGAATTAAATTTAGCAGGAAGTTACTTGACACAACTGGTCCTGAAGGTGATCTGGGTATGTATACACACATTGTTAGGTTCCTCAATGTGTACATGGATGTGCTAATAGTAAAAAAATCAAGAACCCTTGCTGATGCTGCAAGTATGCAGAACTGCAGGTGGCAGCGAAATACACGTATACTCCAAATGGGAAGAAATGTTAATGAATTTCGGTTTCACCCAGGACAGTTTTGTCTCTCAATGACGAGAAGGAATGAGGTGAAAGGGAGTTGCATCTTCAATGGTTGTGTAGTAAAGTGCTGTAAGAGAGGAATGAGTAGTGGAGATGGAAGAACAGAACAAGGGAACAGTCCCCCGGAAAATGCTGAAAAGGGAAGGGTGGATGCATCTGTTGATGGAATCTTGTTCAAAATGGCAGAAATTAAGGGCAACGATCCATTGAATGCAGAGGCGGGAGGTGTGGAAGATAAGAAAAACTGAACCCGTCCATATACCTATCCAATTTATTTTTGATAAATTTGATAAATTTTTATTATTGATAAAATCGAACCTGCTTCCACCACTTCCACTGGAAGCTCATTCCACACAGCTACCACTCTCTGAGTAAAGAAGTTACTAAAGAAGTTGTTCGGAGCGTAGTACGAGAAGTATGAGAAATAATGAGAATTTTGGTCGCCTAATTATAGGAAGGATGTCAACAAAATAGAGAGAGTACAGAGGAGATTTACTAGAATGTTGCCTGGGTTTCAGCAACTAAGTTACAGAGAAAGGTTGAACAAGTTAGGTCTTTATTCTTTGGAGCGCAGAAGGTTAAGGAGGGACTTGATAGAGGTCTTTAAAATGATGAGAGGGATAGACAGAGTTGATGTGGATAAGCTTTTCCCATTGAGAGTAGGGAAGATTCAAACAAGAGGACATGACTTGAGAATTAAGGGACAGAAGTTTAAGGGTAACATTAGGGGGAACTTCTTTACTCAGAGAGTGGTAGCTGTGTGGAATGAGTTTCCAGTGGAAGTGGTGGTGGCAGGTTCGATTTTATCATTTAAAAATAAATTGGATAGGTATATGGACGGGAAAGGAATGGAGGGTTATGGTCTGAGTGCAGGTAGATGGGACTAGGGAAAAAAAAAAAAAAATGTTCGGCACGGACCTGAAGGGCCGAGGTGGCCTGTTTTAATTGTAATATGATTATTATATGGTAAAGGAGAGACATTTGAGAGTTCTTTCAACAATGGTAAAGGGGAAGAGATGGCGAGGGAGAAGGTGTGCCATCTTAAAGGCTACGGTCTGGAAAGTCGTCATACCAGAATAGATGCAAGAGATAAGGAAATTGGGACAATGGAATGTTGTTCTTACCTGGAAGAAAGGTGGGAAGTGTTTTGGAGGGAGTGGAGTGTTGCCAGTGGTCTTATGACATATATTGATTATATCTATTGATCACCTACTTCCCAAGAAGGAGATGTGAAAAAAGGGAAAAGTCAGGAATGGACTATGGGAAATGAAGCATGGGTACACACTTGCAGCATTTATTGATGTAATGGGATAAGAACTGAGGGGCGCCGCCTCAAAAGGATTGTTCCACATACATTCCGTGAAGAGACAAACAGCTTATGTCCATGTGAGTACCATCTATTTTGCTGAGTTCTAAACTGTTTTGACTTCAAGTTTACAGCTTTTTGGGATCAATTTATATTTCTCCTCCTTGGATCTGACACTATCCATAATTTTCCTTACTCATCACAGTTAAGCCATCCTTCCTGTTTTATAAACACTTCTTATAGTTTATCCATGCATTCATCAATCCCACAAGTAATGCCCCCCAATCTATCTTCCATTGATTTCCATAATATCCAAAACTCAATCAATGATTGAGCAAATTTAGTAAATAAAGGTAGAGAATTCTAAAGATTTACTATGACATTTCTTCACATCTCACTTTGAATGATTGACCTCTTATTTTGGGACTATGATCCCTGATCTAGGCACTCCAGGCAAGGTAATCATCACCCGTGCGTCAATTGTTTCAGCTCTGGGAATATTTTGCATTTTTCAATGAGGACACCATTCACTTCAGTGAAGCCAATTTGCTAAGTATTTTCTTTTTAAATACCTTAGTCAATGACTCTGCCTCTGCAATGTTACCTTGTAGGTCTACAATGGGCCCTGTCTTTATTTTCTAACTATCCTTGTATGATTTACATGAACTTATATATTACATGCTCATATGTTCTCAATTTATTTGACCCTTTACTTTCTATTTATACTGAATATAGGTAGAGAATATAGTTAATAGAACTCTATGGAAATGGCAATAATCCAATTCTCATCTTTCATGATGTGATAGTGATCTTTATTTACACATAGCTGTCATGTATACAAGAAAGGAATTGAAAAAGCAGGAAAGAATTTTGGAAGGTAGACACAAAATGCTGGAGTAACTCAGTGGAACAGGCAGCAGAAGGGTCTCGACCTGAAACGTCACCCATTCCTTCTCTCCAGAGATGTTGCCTGTCCCGCTGAGTTACTCCAGCAATTTGTGTCTATTGCTTTAAATCAGCATCTGCAGTTCTTTCCTACACAGTGAACGTTTGTTACACTCACTATTGAAAATAAATACTTCATAAGTACTTCAGAAGTATAAGTATACTTCAAAAATACTTCCCTAACCAGACTGAAGAAGGCTCTTGACCCAAAACGTCACCCATTCCTTCTCTCCAGAGATGCTGCCTGTCCCGCTGAGTTACTCCAGCTTTTTGTGTCTAACTTCATAAGGTATATATTATTCTTGAACTCAAATCCTTTGTAATAAAAAAAATATATTGGCTGCTTTCCCAACTGTTTTCTGTATCGGCTTGTTAACTTTCTGGTGATTTATGAGCAACATCAGATTTCTCCAATTCTTTATTCTTTCTACCAAATGGTTGACCTCCTATTTCCTCATTATATTCAATCTGTCATTCACTGAGCATGTCTTTGTCTGCTCAAAGCCTCTCATCATTATCTTCCCAACTTGCAAAGGTTCCCAGCTTTCACGCACCAACAAACCTTGATAAAATGCACATGATCTAATGAGTCAAAACACTGATATAGATTTTAAACTGTTGGGGTCCTATCATTGACCCTTACAATCCCAACCAGATGCTACTGTTCAAATCAAAAATGATTTCAGCTGTTCTCAATCAATCTAAGCATATTACTCACAATCCAATGTTCTCCAATGCTGTTAGTTAATCTCTTGCATGACATTGTACCAAAGACCATTTGGAGGTCCAAATATATCACATCCATTGGCTCCTTACCCTTTGTTCTTGTTACAAGCTCAAAGGACTAACTGATTTCTCAAATGTGATTTCAGTTACATAACTCCATTTTGATCTACCCAATCCTATAACTATGTTCCAAGCATGATGTTGTCATTTTCCTAATGAAAATCCAACATTTCCATAATAATGGACTCCAGCACTTTAGTTTCCAGTCTAATGATATTACTCATTGCAAATACCAGGCCATTCTTTTACCCTTATGAGTTCAAACCTTTCCAAAACTTCAAACTCTGTAATGTAAAACACAGAGAACAAATATGCTGGTTTAGAAAAAAAGACAAAGTGCTGGAGTAATTCAGCGAGTCAGGTAGCATCTCTGGAGAACATGGATAGGTGATGTTTCAGGTTAGGACACTTCATGTGTAAAACACAATTACTTTTTGCCCTTTTTCAGATCTCTAGAAGGTTCATTGATCTCAAACATTATCTTTCATTCTGTCTTCATGGATACTACATAATCTGCTGAGTATTTCCTGTAATGTTTTTATTTCGAACTACTGTTAATTCAATTCTTCACTGAATTTTTAGAACCAATAAATGCCCCAAACGCCTCAAAATTAAAACATAATTAACAACATAAGAGACAAATCAACAAAATAGTAATAATATATTAGAGGCTACAATTCATGAAATCCACCCTACTAATTAAAAGCTCATTATCTAAATGATGAACATGTTACAGTTTACAGTTAGACGAGTACTTTGGTTCTGTCTTCGCTAAGGCAGACACAAACAATCTCCCAGAAATACTAGGCGACCAAGGATCTAGTGGGAGGAACTGAAGGGAATCCACATTAGTCAGGAAATGGTGTTAGGTAAACTGTTGGGACTGAAGGCAGATAAATCCCCAGGGCCTGATGGTCTGTATCCCAAAGAACTCAAGGAGTGGCTCCAGAAATCGTGGAGACTCTGGATCAGTACCTGTAGAGTGGAGGGTAGCCAATGTAACTGCACTTAAAAAAAAAAGGAGGGAGAGAGAAATTGGGGAATCATAGACCAGTTAGCCTTACATCAGTAGAGGGGAAGATGCTTGAGTCGATTAAAGATGTTATAGCGGCGCATTTGAAAAGCAGTGATAGAATCGGTCAAAGTCAGCGTGGATTTACGAAGGGGTAATCTTGCTTGACAACTCTTCTGGAATTTTTTGAGAATGTAACAAGTAGAATGGATAAGGTAGAGCCAATGGATGTGGTGTATCTGGACTTTCAAAAAGTATTTGAAAAGGTCGCACACAAGAGATTAGTGTGCAAAATTAGAGCACATGGTATTGGGTGTAGGGTATTGACTGATAAGAGAACTGGTTGGCACACAGGAAGCAAAGAGTAGGAATTAACGGGTCCTTTTCAGAATGGCAGGCAGTGACTAGAGGGGTGCCGCAAGGCTCTGTGCTGGGACCCCAGTTATTTACAATATATATTAACGATTTAGACGAGGGAATTAAGCGTGACATCTCCAAGTTTGCGGATGATTCATAGCTGGGTGGCAGTGTGAGCTGCGTTGAGGATGCTATGAGGCTGCAGGGTGACTTGGAGAGGTTGGGTGAGTGGGCAGATGCATGGCAGATGCAGTATAATGTGGATAAATGTGTGGTTATTGACTTTGGTGGCAAGAATAGGAAGGCAGATTATTATCTGAATGGTGTCAGATTAGGAAAAGGGGAGGTGCAACGAGACCTGGGTGTGCTTGTACATCAGTCACTGAAAGTAAGCATGCAGGTACAGCAGGCAGTGAAGAAGGCTAATGGCATGTTGGTCTTCATTGCGAAAGGATTTGAGTTTGGGAGCAAGAAGGTCCTACTGCAGTTGTACAGGGACTGCACCTGAGACTGCACCTGGAGTATTGTGTGCAATTGTGGTCTCCTAATTTGAGGAAGGACATTATTGCTATTGAGGGAGTGCGGGACTGACATGATGAAAGAATGTGTCGACTGTGCTTGAATTCACTGGAATTTAGAAGGATGAGAGGGATTTCTTGTAGAAACATATAACATTCTTAAAGGATTGGACAGGCTAGATGCAGGAAAAAAATTCCCGATGTTGGGGTAGTCTATAACCAGGAGTCACAGTTTTAGAATAAGGGTTAGGCCATTTAGGACTGTGATGAGGAAAAACTTCTTCACCCAAAGAGTTGTGAATCTGTGGAATTCACAGAAGGAAGTGGAGGCCAAATCACTGGATGTTTTCAAGAAAGTTAGATTGGGCTCTTAGGGCTAAAGGAAACAAGGGATATGGGGAAAAAGCAAGAACAGGGTACTGATTTGAGATGATCAGCCATGATCATATTGAATGGCAGTGCTGGCTTGGCCAAATGGCCTACTCCTACACCTATTTTTGTATGTTTCTATGTTACAGTGTTTTAAATAGATATCTAAAATTGGTGAATGCTTTCTTAGAATATACACATTATAATGTATCTTATAATTCTGATTTTAACAAAAAAAAAGCACATAGATCAGCCATGATTGAATGGCATAGTAAACTCAATGGGCAGAATGACCTAATTCTGCTCCTGTGACATGAACTTAATGTGTGTGCAACATCCCAGTAAAGGAAGATACAATATTTCATTTAATTTCAGACCACAAATTACTAATCAACTATGCACTGCATCCTATGATGTGAATTTGACCACCAGTACATTTAGATAGCAACACAGCAGTTATATTGTCCAGCCAGAAGTAGTGAAAAGCAGCAGAATTTCTTACCTCTCCAAGTTTGTCCAACTTAATGTAGGTTTCTAGTTTCCCAAATCCAATCTCAGACTGTAATAAAATACACAATGGTTAAAATTTGCATATGGGTGCATGAAATGTGACAATTTTCTTCTTAAAATTATGTAATAAGCAGCAACAACTTCCGATCTAACAAAGATTAATTCCAGAAGATATTTTGATTATATTTTATTTGTTGCTAAAAAAACGTTTACTGAATAACCACAACTATTTTCCATGAGTTTTACAGCTTTGTCCTACATGACGAAATCTCTAATTTTAAAATTCTCATCTTATATGTGTGTGTGTGTGTCTTTATATTTTCGCAAAACCTCTAGGCGGTACCAATAAGATTTTTACATATTCTGACTCACATTTTCCCCTCTAAGAGTGATCTGCTTCACTTAAGATTTCATGGTATATTTCATGACTTATTGCTGATTAATGTTAAAAATAAACTCTCTTTTAAAATGATCAGCTTCCACTGATGACGTCATAATGAGGTGGGCGGGCCCGATGGCTCGGCTCGGAGTGCGATTCACACACAGAATATTCCACGATCTTCGAGTGATGTCAGGGGGAGAGCCGCATTTCCAGAACATTCTTCAACGCTTCACCTACCCAACGGTCGACCTGCTTCATTCTCACTGCTTGATGCTTCATTCTGACGTCACCATCTTTAAAGATACGACGTCACAATGAGGTGGGCGGGCACCATGGCTCAGGTCGGCACCCATTTTACACACGCCCGCCCGCGGCCTCCCTCTAGTCCTCGGGTCCACGTCCACCTGTGGCCTCGCTCCGGTCCTCGAGTCCACACCCGCCTGTGGCCTCGCTCAGGTCCTCGGGTCCACGCCCGCCTGTGGCCTCGCTCGGGTCCACGCCCGCCCGCGGCTTCGCTCGGGGTCCTCGGGTCCACACCCGGCCGCGTCCTCGCTCGAGTCCACACCCCCCCCCCCCCGCGGCCTCGCTCGGTTCCTTAGGTCCACTCCCGCCCGCGGCCTCGCTTAGGTCCACGCCCGCCCGCTAACCAGTGCCTGGTGGGGAGGCTGCTGCCGCGGTCCGATCCTGGTGACTGGGCCTCTCTGCCTCCCCTCCCTCTCCCTCTCTACCCCCTCCCCCCTCACTCTCTGCCCCCTCTCCCTCTCTGCTCCCTCTCTACCCCCCCCCCCCCCCCCTCTCTAGGGAGTGGTGAGTATTGGGACCAATGGGTGAGTGGTGGAGTATTGCGTACGGGGATCAGCCCTCGCCTGTGACACCATGCCCCCCCCCCCCCGCCGGGGGGGGGGGGGGGGTGGGGGGGGATACTATCTAGTATCTCTTTCTCCTAAAAATCAGAAGCATGCAAAGTTGTAATTGAGTTGCACAATGCAGCATCTCACAGAGATGTCTCATAACTCATGACGGAAGTTCAATATTAAGCTCAGGTGCTATGCTGTCTATGTGGAGTTTGCACATTGTGACTACGTGGGTTTCCTTTAGATGTTCCGTTTTACTTTCATATCCCAGAGGTGTGGGTTGGCAGTAAACTGGCTGCTGTAAAATGCCGCCATTGTGAACATTGGGAATTTGGGAAGAACAGTTTACGGAGAAAATTAGCGGAGGATGGGAGTGCTCAGAGAGTTGGCATAGACTCAGTGAGCCTACGTGGCCTCCTACTATGTGATAAGAAAGAATGGAAAAACGTTGATGATTAACTAAAATGATTAAATTATGTGGGGCAAAATTTGACAAAATAAATTTGAGGATGTCAAACTCTATCCTTGTTTTTCCTGCCTAAAACAATCAAGATAATTTGATTATTCACCCACTGATTGATACACAATGTCTCTGATTAATAACCCTGATAGTAACTCATTATTGCAAAGAAAATTATCAAATTCACTCATGAGATTTGCCTTTCACATTTAGGACATCTATTTTGGTCACAATAATAGTCCCCCAAGTACCAGTTACCACATTTTATCATCCAAGCGTTTTCCTGGTACCTGCAAATAGTTTATCACGCTGCAAGCACATCATATGATCAGGCTAATTGGCACTATCTTAGGCACAAACTGTGATCTAAAATTAACATCTCATTTATTAAATTTAAAAAAATTAATTTGTGTCTAAGTATGTAATAAATTGCACTACATAGGATCAAGGATGATTCCACTGATTTACATCTTGAATTAGTGATGGATGTAATGCAGTGCAGAAGCAGTTTTGCTTAGACTGAGCAAGCTGTCAGAGTAGTCATCAGCAAAGTTTCTTACATTGTGAATGGTTATGCAATTTCTCCTCGACGACATAACTGTTTGGAAACATGCAGAGTGTACATCCAAACTCATACACCGAGATACTTGTGCAATCAAGAACATGCAATATGTTATGAAGAATCTGTGATCTGTCTGGGCTAGAGCTGTTCCAGAAAGGTGAACCAGTAATTTACTGACAATAATCCTTTGTTGGAATGTCAAAAATGTTGGCACTCCACATTATTGAATCATTTGCATTTGGTTTAATGATTTCACTTATTGAAAGGTTTGCATGTACTTTTAGTTGCTTTGGATGTTTATAAAACAAAATAATGTTATTTATCTTTTTCAATGGGCCAGATAAAGCAGTAATCCCTACATGGCTCATTTTGGACCTCTGCACACACTCAACTAAAAGCACAAGTCTGAAATAATCTGACATACTTGACTCTTGCAATGACACTCAATGTGTCACTGAGCGCAACGGCAGACCACTAGCCTGCTGGAAGAGGGCCCAGATAATTAATTAGCATAAGAATGGCACTTCTTTCATTGGGAAAGAGACGAGTGTGGGCAAGTATTTGAATTATTTTTGATGTTTTTATTAAATTATTTGTTGGCACTTTTGGTTTTTCATTAATTAATCTTTCAAATTAAGGGTGGCACAGTGGTGCAATGGCAGAGTTGCTGCCTTAGAGCACCAGAGACCTGGGATCGATCCTGGCTACGGGTGCTGTCCGTACAGAGTTTTACATTCTCCTTGTGACTGCGTGGGTTTTCTCCAGGTGCTCTGGTTTCCTCCCACATTCTAAAGTCGGACTGCGGACTTGGTGGGCCGAGGGCTTGTTTCTGAGGGTTCTATCTCTAAACTCAACTGAATTAAAACAAAATTATTTAAATCTATTTGGCGATTTAACATCCCTCCAATTAACAGAGAAATATTTCGAGTTAGTTCAAATAATTTTGACAATGAAAAATTATCATAGACTGTCAGAGCATTTTAGGGAACTGTGTCTCAATGATATGCCATGCATGGATTACATGCCTCTCCACTCATGGCATGAAAAGACAGGCTCACCTTTCCAAAGAAAGTGCAGCTAGGTGGATATTTTTGGTGCAATAGCTGTCAGTTGCCTGGGTGTAGCACAATCAAGCCCAGTCATTTTGATATGTTGGGAAACGGAGAATTTTGAGGAGCCAAAATAAGCCATTCCACCGCACTTTGCAGTCTGAAGGTTTCTAGTCCAGCCTTGATGGAGCAGCTTATACTGACCCATGTACAATCCCAATTATTTCAGGAACCTGTCACCACTCAATGTTTTACCACTCACTTCCAGGAGAGCCTCAACCAGTACACTTGTTTTATTCTGCTGTTGCAAACACAAGCTCCCTGAAAACAGCAAGATAAGTGGATAGGGTCGTAAAGGTGGCATACGTCATTGAGTATAAAAGTTGGCAAATCACGTTGTAGCTGTATAAAACCTTTTAGAGCATTGTGAGGAGTTCTGATTGCCACAATATAGGAAGGATGTGCAGGCTTTGGAGAGGAAGCAGAAGAGGTTTATCAGGATATTGCCTCAATCAGAGAAAGGAGTAGATCACTGTAATGGCCCTGTCCCACGATGCGAGTTCACTCAAGAGCTCTCCCGAGTTTAAAAAAAAATCAAACTCGTGGTAAGCACGGAGAATGAACGTAGCGGGTACGTCGGAGCTCGGGGACGTCTCTTGTCAAGTCAAGTCAAGTTAAGTTTATTCGTCACATACACATACGAGATGTGCAGTGAAATAAAAAGTGGCAATGCTCGCGGACTTTGTGCAAAAAACAAACAAACGTTTCGCCACAATTCGTAACGCTAAAGACAGGTACTCGGGAAGACTCGCTAACGGCAGTAAGCTCGGAAAGACTCGTGAAGATTTTTCAACATGTTGAAAAATGTCCACTAGAACCCCAAGTACCGACGAGCGGCCATCACCGTAAATCTCCGAGTTCGAATCAGGGCAATCTCGGGAGAACTCTTGGAATGAACTCGTACAGTGGGACAGGGCTTTAAGGAGAGACAATGCTGGGATCTGGAGCAAAAACAAACAAGCTGCTGGAGGAACTCAGCGGGTCAGGCAGCATCACTGAAATAAAGAAATAGGTGACGTTTTGGGTCGGAACTATTCTTCAGACGCCTCTGGAGAAAAGGAATAGGTGACGTTTCGGGTCGGAACCCTTCTTCAGACTCAAGTTTAAAGAAAGGCTCCGACCCTAAATGTAATTTATTCCTTTTCTCCAGAGATGCTGCCTGACCCGCAGAGGTACTCCAGCATTGTGTCCATCTGAGGTGGTGTGACGAGTTCAAAAGACAATGCAAAGAAGATTCAAGGCAATACAGATAATCTGAGTCAATGGACAAGAGTACAGAAGATGAAATATCATGTGGAAGAATGTGTGGTTATCTAGCTTGGTGCACAATATTAAAACCAAAATGGTGCGCATTTGGGTAATGTTGACGCACATAGAGAATTAAGTGTACATGCCTATACATTAATTAAAGCTAACACACAGGTGCAGCAAGTGATTAGGCAAAACAAATGTTAATCTTAATTATAATAGGATTTTAATATTGGAATAAGGAAATCTTATTACAATTATATGAGGTCTTTGTAGAATCATATCTATGTAGAATCATATTGTATGCAGTTTTGATCTCCTTGCCAATTGAAATATTCATATGATAGATCGTAGATGGCAGGTTTGCAAGTGAGGAGAGATTGAGAGATTAGGCTTCCTTAAAGTATGGAATTATTCCTTAAAGTATGGAAGGAAGTGAGATGATTTCCTTTAAGGTTACAAATTTTTAGCGCGCTTAACAGAGAAGATGGATACACAAGAACAGATCTTGTGTTGATCACAGTGTTGGAGTAACTCAGCGGGTCATGCAATATTACTGGAGATCAATTAATAGGTGACACAGGATCTGACATCTTGAAACGCCTTCTATCCATGTCCTCCGGAGAGGCTGCCTGACCTTGAGTTATTCCAGCACTTTGTGTTCTGTCTAGAGAACACGCATCCCCTGGCTGAGTAGTCGAGAAACAGGGGTCACTCGCAAAATACAAGTCTTGTTGTTTTAAATAAATCTCTTTACTCAGAGAATAATTAAATTTATCTCGGAGGATTTGAAGGTTCATTCGGTTCAAAGAGACAGTAGAGGAATCAAAGCACATGGAAAGAGTAAAAAGATGGCACCGAGGAAGATGACTGACAGAACAGGCTTGAAGGGACGGGTGGCCGACATGCTTTTAATACCAACTAGACGACCCATGGACTCGTAGGGTCCCCGTTGTGGCGCCAGTTAAAATGGCGATCTGAAAATGGCGGCGGGCCCGGCAACCCTCCCCAACTACGCAGGCATGGCCAGTCAAGTACACACTGAGCACATGCGGATACGGGCAACCCTCCCCCAACTGCACACGCAGGGCTGACTGGCCCGGCAAGTGAAAGCGCAGTGCCGTTGGGTCCCCGTTGTGACGCCAGAGATCCCCGATGTGACACCAGTGAAAATGCCGATCTGAAAATGGTGGCCGGCCCAGCATCCTTCCCTCAACTGCGCAGGCGCGGCTGACGGGCCCGGCAAGTGGGAGCGCAGTGTCGTCCACGGTATAAAGTAAATTAAAGTTTATAAATGGAATTACTTTGTAAAATCAAACGAAGTTTGCTACTGCACACCCCAGGCGAATGATAAAGCACCCCTTATATTTTTGCACTATCGTGAACATACATACAAGATGAAATTCTTAGTTATGTATAGATGAGTATCAGTTCTACATTATTTATAAATATACTGTAGATCATCACAATACATAATCCTATCTCTACACACATATTTTGTAGGATCACTGGATAACAATTTGGAGTAGGGAATTTGTCTGTATTCCTTTCTTTATTACAATGCATAAAGAGTAATTTTACTTCACCAATATGACTGGTGGAGTTGGGTCAGCTAAGCAAAGTTAAACAGTGGTAGTTTTTTCCCCATGGTTATTCCATTGTTCATAAGGTTAGTTGGTGACTTTCTTATTTGCTAATTATGAAAAATGGAATTTGATTATTTTTCAGTTTGTGTTCTGTATTTTACTGAAAATATTACATTGTGATGTTTTTACAGAATGAGATTTAAAAAAATCAATCTTGGACATCATATGATCATATAAACTATATGTTTCCCCGATTTATAGTCATAGACAGATACAGCATAGAAATAGCTTCTTTGACCATCAATTACACATTTACACTAATCCTATTTTTACACTTTCCACATTTTCTTCAACTTCCCTCAGATTCTCCCACTCACCTGCACACTGAGGACAATTTATAGTAACCAATTAACCCAACAACAATCATGTCTTTGGGATTTGGGACAATTAGGACCATGGTCAAAAAACACATAGTCAAAGGGAGAACTTAAACTTCAACACAGGCAGCAACCGAGGTCAATGTTGAACCCGGGTCTCTTGTGCTGTGAGGCAGTGCCTCTAGTAAGTGCATCACTGCGCAATCCTTTAAAGAAGAAAAACAGTTGTCAAAACCTAACCCAAGCGTTCTCAGACTATAAATGCCCTAAAACAAATAGTAGAATAAGAAATTCACCAGAGATGCTCTGCGAGATTTTCTACTCATTGGCTGGTCGAAAGGTGGGCTGCTCATCTGCAGTTTTTCCAAATATCCATCAGGTAATCTAATATCAGCAGGTAATGATAGCCGTTTGTTGACATCCTGCAAAATAAAAATTTTTAAATCAATGCAAAACTTCATCCAGCTGAACGTCTATGCAATAGATTTTCCTCCCACAAAGCAGCCAAGTGCATTCTTTTTTTCATCTACATACTTGGTGAAATCATTTGCTGTTTTCAATCAGTTTTTACATCAAGGCAGATGTTTCATCTTTCCTTCATTAACCATCAATTAATAGCTTATCTAACAATAATTTTGAACTCAGTATTTCTTTTTGTCATTTCAACTCCAGAATAGGTGAAGCCAATACCCTTACTCATCTTTAAACTCTGCTTTCTCACAATTAATCACACCTCCTACCAAGCTAACACTTCAGGATGGGAGTAATTCATTTCTGTGTTATTCTCTATCCTGATAACTTTCCTAAGATATCGGTGTTTCTACAATTCTTTATCATCAGCTTATACAGGGCTCTCGCTTAACTTTTTTTCCCTGTTGCCAGCCGGGCAACCTTGGCAGCTTTTTAGGTTGCCAAATGACAGTTTAGGTGGTCATTTAAGATGGCTTGCATGACGCGCGCGATAATGTGCTCGGATAAAGCGCGTAGTTACCAGTCGGAATTATACTCAATGAAGCATTCACATATTATTTCTGCTTCAAATAAAGTCACAAACTAAACATTCACCAATCAAGACATAATATATCCCACAATGACATGCAGCAAAATTATAAGACAGTATCTCAATTCTTTTTACACATTGCATTTAATGCAATTTCTATTAGTTCTTTCCACTTCCAAACAAAAATGTGTTTGGATTATTCTGCGTATGATCAACCTGTGTCAATAAATCCTGGACCATGGTAACATATATGCGTACGTATAGTTGTGAATGTTGCTCATTAAATAACTACAGTACTGATACTCCATAGTAAGAGCATTGATTTGCCGTTAAAATGAATTCTGTAATGACGTGTCAACGGTAGCAGTGACAATCGAACACTGCGGTTTTAATGTTTCACATGTTCACAATTTAATGAATCCATCTTTATTGATTAAAATAAATAATAACATTGGGAATTAAAACACATTTGATTGCATTCCGTTATCAAACGTAGTCAATATTCGCTCTGAAGACATTTCCAGGACAATAGGGTCAGGGAAGGGTGTGTGTGTGAATCAGTGCAGGGTGGATAGATGGCCGGTGGGGGGGGGGGGGGGGGGGGGGGGGGGTGGGTGTTAGAAGGCAGTCGGTGCAGAATGGATGGATTGAGGCAGGTGAATTAGTACGTGTTGGTTGGAGTAGGTATAATTGTGAGGGGAGAGCACGGGGGATATCAGTGGTGTTGAATGGGGGGGTTCAGTACGGGATGGATGGGAGCAGGCAAAAGTGCTGGAGAAACTCAGCGGGTGAGGCAGCATCTATGGAGCGAAGGAAATAGGCAACGTTTCGGGTCGAGACCCTTCTTCAGACTGTTCCCCCCATGCTTCTTGAATGGGAGGATCAGTACAGGATGGTTGGGAGGGGGGGGTCAGCGCAGGATGAATTGGGGGGGGGTCAGTACAGGGTGGATCGGAGGGTCTGTGCAGGATGAATGGGGAATCACTACAGGATGAATGGGGGAAGGTGCAGGGTAAATGGAGGGTGGGTTAGTATGGGATGAATGCGTGGATTAGTACAGGATGGATGGGGGATTAGTACAGGATGGAGGAGAAGTGCAGGATGGATGGGAAAGGGGTAAGTACAGGGTGAATTGGAGAACCAGTGATGGATGGGGGGGGGGGGGGGGGGGGGGGGTGGCAGGAGAATCAATGCGAGGTGGATAGGGTGATCAGCGCAGGATGAATAGATTGGGGGGGGGAGATGGGAAGGGGAGCGCAGGGGATGTCAATGAGGACTGAATAGAGGCGGGAACGGGAATCAGTGCTGGGTGTGGAGGAGGGGTCCCAGGATAAAGGGGGGGTGGAGGGGGCGTACGAGAGAGAGAGCGAGAGAGAGAGAGAGAGAGAGAGAGAGAGAGAGAGAGAGAGAGAGAGAAGGGGGGCGAGGTGGGGAGGAAGGAGGGTCAGCGCTCCTTGGACAACATCGCCCGCTGCCTTGGCCGTTGGGATTTCCTCGCCACCGCCTCCCTCCTCCGCCAGCCAACAGCAAGGTGCGGGGCCGAGCAGTGCAGCTCAAAGATCCTATAGCTATAGTATCTTTGGTGCAGCTGCTTCAGAAGTGTGGGAGCGAATGACGGGTCCCGCACAGCAGCAGCAGCGGCCGCGACAGCAATCCCGCTAACGGCGAAAACCGCTTTCAAAACAAACACCCCCGCACGCCGAGGCCTCCCCCTCCCTCCCTCCTCCCGGCCTCGGTGTGCGGTAGGGTTTTTTTTTTTAAAGCGCCGTTAGCGGCAAAGATCCTATAGCGGAGCTCTGCTATAAGATCTTTGGTTAGCGGGTTTGCAAGCAGCGGCCCTTATCAGGGCGGGCGGGGGGCGGGAGGAGGAGATGGAGCCGCTGTTCGGGGTCGTCATTCGTTGCGACCCTTCGTCACCCCGCATCTAGTATCTTGCCCACGCAATAAAGCCGTCACCGCCGACACAAAACGTCGCGTTCCTTTTGTCCAGAGATGCTGCCTGACCCACGGAGTTACTCCAGTTTTTTGTGCCTATCTTCGGTACAAACCAGTATCTGGTTGCCAAACCGGGCAAAATGACTCAGTGTTTAGGTTGCCCGGCGGCGCTTTAAGTGGTCAATGGCACCCGGGCAACCGTTAATTTCGAGCCCTGTTATACAATCACTCCGCAAGTGAAAGATGGGTTTCAACCTCAAACCCTTAGTTCTATATTTTCTTCCTTAAGTTTCTTGCTCAGTGACTTGGAATATTTTGCTACACAGATATAGTTTAATATATTGAAAAGCTTTTGTTGCATTCTAACCAGTCAGCGGAAAGATTATACATGATTACAATCAAGCCATCAACAGTGTACAGATACACAATAAAGGGAATAATGTTTAGTCCAAGGTTAAGTCCAGTAATGTCCTATTAAAGATAATCCAAAGGTCTCCAGAAAAGTGGATAGTAACTCACGAACGCTCCTGAGTTGTTGATAGATGATTCAGTTGCATAACATCTGGGAAGAAACCTGACCCTGAATCTGGAGGTGTGTATTTTCACATTTCTGTATCTCTTGCTTGATGGGAGAGGGGAGAAGAGGGAATGACCAGGTGAGAGTCGTCCTTGATTATGCTGTTAGTCTTGCCGAGGCAGCATGAAGTGCAATGGGAATCAATGGAAGGGAGGGTGGCTGCGTCCACAATTCTCTGCAATTATTTGTGGTCCGGGATGGAGCTGTTCCCAAACCATGCTGTGATGCATCGTGTTAAAATGTTTTCCACGGTGCATCTGTAGAAGTTGGTGGGAGTTGTTGGGGACATGCCAAACTTCCTAAGCCTTCTAAGGAAGCAGAGGCATTGGTGTACTTTCTTGGCCCGAGCATCGATGTGGCTGGTGCAGGACAAATTGCTCGTGATATTTATTCCTAGTAAGTTGGAGCCTTCAACCATCTCTACTTTGGTGCCGTCAATGCATACCGGGGTACGTGTAATGCTTCGCTTCCTGGATTTGATCACTACCCCCTTTGTCTTACTGACGTTGAAAGGTTGTCATCTTTACACTTTGTAATTTGTTTAATATAAACATTAAACAAATTAGTTTATAATTTAATTGCAACTTCGTTATCTTTTTCTGAATGGTTTCCTCTTTCATCAGCAAAACTATTTAAATATCAATGATAAATCACACAATGGCACTAGCCAATCTTTTTGCTCATCTATCATCAAAATCCTCATCCATTTTTTAACCATCGTCAAGAACATGGATGAGGATTTATTGCCATCATCCATAAACCTTAAATATTGCTCAACTCTTCTCACAAATCAAGCGTGGCCTATATTTGTCCCAAAAGCCCACCACTTCTCATGTCTTTATGGACCTGGTGCTGCCTACTTTTATAAACCGCATCAGCTATATTCCACCCAAAATATTTTTGTTCCAGCTTTGACTACTTGTATATTACAACTCCAAGTAGGATAATAATTCTTTATCCATCCAGTCTCCAGAGTTTGGTAAACCTTTCTAAATCTCATCTTCAAAAATCATCCTAAAGAACCAAGTTTAGAGTTGCCCTAGCTAACAACATCTATTTCTGGACCCAATTAAAGATCCAATTTTGTTTTTGTCAACCTCATAACCCTCTGGGGAAAAATGTTTCTCCAGCTCATAGTCCCAAATCTTGGATCTTTGCCTCCTATCCTAGACACATTAATCACTGGGGACATGAATCGTGTGTGAAAGATACATCTTCTAGATGCGCTGGGATGTATCCTCAGTGATGTGACCTGGGGTCATCGTGTGTTTCAGGTCTCACAACATCAGACACCCTCGCCCAGGCGACCCAGCAGCAACCACCCACTGATCAGCCCTCTTAATCCAAAGCTACCTAGTGGCTTTCTCTGCGACTTCGCTTGCGGACTGAATGGCCCTCTTCTTCGCCAGCCCCGCAATGCCCACTGGATGTGTTTTTGGATCCGTCTTCACTAAGGAGGACACAAACAATCTTCCGGATATAGTAGTGGCCAGAGGATCTAGGGTGATAGAGGAACTGAAGGAAATCCACATTAGGCAGAAAATGGTTTTGGATAGACTGATGGGACTGAAGGCTGATAAATCCCCGGGGCCTGATGGTCTTCATCCCAGGGTACTTAAGGAAATGGCTCTAGAAATCGTGGGTGCATTGGTGATAATTTTCCAATGTTCTATAGACTCAGGATCAGTTCCTGTGGATTGGAGGGTAGCTAATGTTATCCCACTTTTTAAGAAAGGCGGGAGAGAGAAAACAGGGAATTATAGACCAGTTAGCCTGACATCGGTGGTGGGGAAGCTGCTGGAGTCAATATTAAAAGATGAGATAGCCGAACATTTGGATAGCAGTAACAGGATCGGTCCAAGTCAGGGGAAATCGTGGGGAAATCGTGCTTGACTAATCTTCTGGAATTTTTTTGAAGATGTAACTAGGATAATGGACAAGGGAGAGCCAGTGGATGTAGTGTACCTGGACTTTCAGAAAGCATTTGATAAGTTCCCACATAGGAGATTAGTGGGCAAAATTAGGGCACATGGTATTGGGGGTAGAGTGCTGACATGGATAGAGAGGTGGTTGGCAGACAGGAAACAAAGAGTAAGGATTAACGGGTCCCTTTCAGAATGGCAGGCAGTGACTAGTGGGGTACCGCAAGGCTCGGTGCTGGGACCGCAGCTATTTACAATATACATCAATGATTTGGATGAAGGGATTCAAAGTAACATTAGCAAATTTGCAGATGACACAAAGCTGGGTGGCAGTGTGAACTGTGAGGAGGATGCTATGAGAATGCAGGGTGACTTGGACAGGTTGGGGGAGTGGGCAGATGCATGGCAGATGAAGTTTAATGCGGATAAATGTGAGGTTATCCACTTTGGTAGCAAAAACAGGAAGGCAGATTACTATCTAAATGGCGTTGTTGGGAAAAGGGGAAGTACAACGGGATCTGGGGGGTCCTTGTATATCAGTCTATGAAAGTAAGCATGCAGGTACAGCAGGCAATGAAGAAAGCGAATGGCATGTAGGCCTTTATAACAAGAGGAATTGAATATAGGAGCAAAGAGGTCCTTCTGCAGTTGTACAGAGCCCTAGTGAGACCACACCTGGAGTATTGTGTGCAGTTTTGGACCCCTAATTTGAGGAAGGACATTCTTGTTATTGAGGGAGTGCAGCATAGGTTTACAAGGTTAATTCCCGGGATGGCGGGACTGTCGTATACTGAGAGAATGGAGCAGCTGGGCTTGTACACTCTGGAGTTTAGAAGGATAAGAGGGTATCTCATTGAAACATATAAGATTGTTAAGGGCTTGGACACGCTAGAGGCAGAAAACATGTTCCCGATGTTGGGGGAGTCCAGATCCAGGGGCCACAGTTTAAGAATAAGGAGTAAGCCATTTAGAATAGAGACGAGGAAACACTTTTTCTCACAGAGAGTGGTGAGTCTGTGGAATTCTCTGCCTCAGAGGGCGGTGGAGACAAGTTCTCTGGATGCTTTCAAGAGAGCTAGATAGGGCTCTTAAAAATAGCGGAGTCAGGGGATATGGGGAGATGGCAGGAACGGGGTACAGATTGGGGATGATCAGCCATGATCACATTGAATGGCGGTGCTGGCTCGAAGGGCCAAATGGCCTACTCCTGCACCTATTGTCTATTGACTTTGCAGATTGTTTGAACAAGAATAGCCCCAATGCTGGGAAGTCATTTTCACATTCATAGCAGCATTCGAGTGAACTACATTGTCTTTTTTTCTTCCATCATCTTTCTTATGGAAACATTCAAAATGCATTTCACTGTGCGATAATCAATATTTGAAATTTCAAAACATTATTTATAACCAATTTATAAAAGTAGATAATACAGAATATTTAAATCAATAATTTCATAAGAGGACATATCATTCCCATTATTCATGAGGTTTTAACAGACCAACTATTTTGTGAGCAATAGCATGAGGGTCTCTTTATTGCAGCCCATTCTCACTGTGTCCTCAGAGCGGCAGCAGTTAGCTGTAAAGCAAGCCTCAATACATAGTTATAGACCTTACAAGTGAGCCATCTTGAAGTACTTGATTTAGAACAATGCCTGCAAGCAGCTTTTGGGCATACCAGAAAGGGTCGTTCACATGTTGATGGTTTATCAATAGCTGTTTATATTTATTTCAGTGGAAACAATGACCAATATGTCAACTATAAATGAAACATCTGACAAGGAGTGCATATTTCTCATCACCAACCGATCAAGATAGTGATATTTCTTTGAAAGATTAGTTGATCAGGCATTCTGTCAAGTAATTTTAATTTCTTCAAAAATGTAACAGGTAGAGTCTCTGGAGGGGAACCTGTAGATGTAGTGTACTTAGATTTACACTCGACAAGGTACTGTAATAGAAACCAGTACAGTCATGGTTTTGGAAGAATTGCGTTAGAATAAATGAGAATTGTCACAGAGGGGAAAAAAAGCATTGGGTGCAAGAGTTTTTTTCAGGTTGGAAGGACATAGTCAATGCCCCAGCATTTAGTTCTTGGCCCTTACATTACTATTGTATTATACTTGTATCGGATCCAGGGTAAGGCGGGAGAATGACAGCCAGAGCAGTGTACTGTTCGGGATGTCAGATGTGGGAGGTCATGGTGTCGGATGGCCCTCCAGACGTCCACATCTGCACCAGGTGCAGCGAGATGGGGCTCCTAAGGGACCGTATTAGGATCCTGAGCAGCAGCTCGATGACCTCTGTCTGGTCAGGGAGAGTGAGGAGGTCATAGAGGGGAGTTATAGGGAGGTGGTCACTCCAAAACCACGGGAGAGAGACATGTGGGTCACGCTAAGGAAGGGCAAGGGGCAGAGACAGGGACGAGTGAGTACTCCAATGTCGGTACACCTTGCAAATAAGTAATCCTGTTTGAGTACGGATGGGGGTGACAGCCTGCCCGGGGGTAGCGAGAGCGGACGGGCCTCCAGCACAGAGACCGGCCCTGTTACTCCTGAAGGTAGGGACAAAAAGAAGAGGGCAATAGTAATTGGGGACTCTGTTGTTAGGGGGTCGGATAGGCGATTCTGTGGACGCAGTCGGGAGACCAGGATGGTGGTCTGCCTCCCTGGTGCCAGGGTCTCGGACGTGTCTCAACGCGTCCAAGATATCCTGAAATCAGAGGGAGAGGAGCCTGAGGTCGTGGTACATATAGGTACCAATGACATAGGTAAAAAAAGGGAAGAGGTCCTGAAGGGAGGATTTAGGGAGTTGGGAGGAGAGTTAAGTAAAAGGACCAAAAAGGTAACAATCTCAGGATTACTACCTGTGTCACGCGAGAGTGAGAGTAGGAATGGAGCGAGGTGGAGGATAAATGCGTGGCTGAAAGACTGGTGCAGAGGGCAGGGATTCAAGTTTCTGGATCATTGGGACTTCTTTTGGGGAAGGTGGGACCTGTACAAAAAGGATGGGTTGCACTTGAACCCGAGGGGGACCAATATCCTGGCGGGGAAATTTGCAAAGGCTACTGGGGAGACTTTAAACTAGAATGGTTGGGGCGAGGGACTCAAATAGAGAAAGCTAGTAGACAGAATGGGAGGCAGGAAGCAGAAAAGGGAAGCACTCGGGCACAAGAGGAGAAAGAAAAAAAAGGAAATAAACAGAGAATAAGAGGCGGGGGGTTTCTTAAATGTGCATATTTTAATGCTAGGAGCATTGTAAGAAAGGTGGATGAGCTTAGAGTCTGGATAGACACCTGGAAGTATGATGTTGTGGCGATCAGTGAAACATGGTTGCAGAAGGGCTGTGATTGGAAACTAAATATTCCAGGATTTCGTTGCTTCAGGTGTGATAGAATTGGAGGGGCAAGAGGTGGAGGTGTTGCATTACTAGTCAGGGAAGATATTACAGCAGTGCTTTGGCAGGATAGATTGGAGGGCTCATCTAGGGAGGCTATTTGGGTGGAACTGAGAAGTGGAAAGGGGTAGCAACACTTATAGGGGTGTTTTATAGACCGCCAAATGGGGATCGGAAATTGGAAGAGCAAATATGTAAGGAGATAGCAGATATTAGTAGTAAGCACAAGGTAGTGATTGTGGGAGATTTCAACTTTCCACACATAGACTATGAAACACATTCGGTAAATGGGCTGGATGGTTTGGAGTTTGTAAAATGTGTGCAGGATAGTTTTTTGCAGCAATACATAGAGGTACCTATTAGAGGAGGGGCAGTGTTGGACCTCCTGTTAGGAAATGAGACGGGACAGGTGGCGGAGGTATGCGTTGGGGAGCACTTCGGGTCCAGTGATCACAATACCATTAGTTTCAATATAATTATGGAGAGGGTCAGAACTGGACCTAGGGTTGAGATTTTTGATTGGAGAAAGGCTAACTTTGATGAGATACGAAATGATTTAAAAGGAGTGAACTGGGACATTTTGTTTTATGGGAAGGATGTAGAAGAGAAATGGAGGACATTTAAAGGGGAAATTTTAAGAGTACAGAATCTTTATGTTCCTGTTCGGTTGAAAGGAAACAGTAAAAAGTGGAAAGAGCCCTGGTTTTCAAGGGAAATTGGACATCTTGTTCAGAAAAAGAGGGAGATGTACAATAATTATAGGCAGCATGAAGTAAATGAGGTGCTTGAGGAGTATAAGGAATGTAAAAAGAATCTTAAGAAAGAAATTAGAAAAGCTAAAAGAAGACATGAGGTTGCTTTGGCAAGTAAGGTGAAAGTAAATCCAAAGGGTTTCTACAGCTATATTAATAGCAAAAGGATAACGAGGGATAAAATTGGTCCATTGGAGAGACAGAGTGGACAGCTATCTGCAGAGCTAAAAGAGATGGGGGAGACATTGAACAATTTATTTTCTTCGGTATTCACCAAGGAGAAGGATATTGAATTATGTGAGGTAAGGGAAACTAGTAGAGTAGCTATGGATACTATGAGTTTCAAAGTAAAAGAAGTACTAACACTTTTGAAAAATTTAAAAGTGGATAAGTCTCCAGGTCCTGACAGGATATTCCCTAGGACATTGAAGGAAGTTAGTGTAGAAATAGCCGGGGCTACGACAGAAATATTTCAAATGACATTAGAAACGGGAATAGTCCCCGCAGATTGGCGTACTGCGCATGTTGTTCCATTGTTTAAAAAGGGTTCTAAGAGTAAACCTAGCAATTTTACTTTGGAGTCACGTGAGTGACTACGTGAAGAAGCCCGCCAGGACGCATGCGTGCCATTGCGCTACACGCATTGCAACTCGTCATTGTTGGGAGGAAGGACGTTCCTCCCAAACGGCAGAGTTTCGAACCTGCAACAGAAAGGTACGGGAACGTCGTTATTTACTTACCTTTTCCTACAGGAAGGCTGTTGAAAGCTGGCAAGTGAGGAATCTGCAACAGCAGGTAGCCAGCAAACGGCCACTAGCACGACAGTCCCTTAGCGGGAGTTTGTGCGACTTCAGCTGGGGGGGGGGAAAGAACGCCGACAGGAGTACCCTGGAGCCATCAGCCCGACATCTCGGCAACAGCCCAAGGACCTACGCTACGGGGTCCGTGGGGCTGCGGGAGGAAGGACGTTCCTCCCAAACGGCAGGCTGAGAACCAGCACAGGTAAGAGAATTCTCCTTACCTTTTCTTTACAGACGTCGCTGCCGTTTCTGAACAACAGCAGGCAGCCAGCAGGACGTCAGCACAGAGCCATAGACGTCGCTGCCGTTTACTGAACTGCAGCAGGCAGCAACTAATGTCGGCACCAGCATCTCCCATAAGGGAGCAAGTGCCAAAACTTCACCCCAATCGGGTAGAGGATCAGAGCCAACAACCCACAGAGACAGTGGGTTGTATTTATGTTCTGTCCCCTTTTTTAAAACAAGATAACATAGGAGAATAGAAGGCATGCTAACTCCCGTTATGGGAACAGCTGTGTCCAACTTTCTCCCGACTTGCTCCCACACCGGTCAGGGCGGGAGAGGGAGCAAAACTAATGTTTTTCCCCGCATGGGTCTTTACAGAAGGGGAAGCTGGACAAAGGAGTGTCCACAAGTGCTACTAGTGAAGCTGGCTGGGGAAGACAGCGGAATCGCAGGCAGCCAGCAGCAGCTGTAGGCACGTTTTATCTCCCGCTTTAGGAAGAGCAGTGCCGACTTTTGGTTTCCACTCCGGCCAGAACACCACGGCCGGGCAGGAGACCATTCATATTTACTTCAAGTTGACTTTTGACAGTCAAGTAAGGCAGCAGACGGGGTGGAACGACGTTCACCCGTAGCTACGATTTAACTTGGACCTGCAGGTAAGAGTTGCAGTCTTTTTGTATTTCCTTGCTAATTGCAGGTGCAGAAACAACGGGCTGCGATAAAGCTGGTGGGCTAGATGAAATCAGCTGTGCCAGATGTCCTCCACACGGGCCATATCCACTCCACGGAAGAACAGTAAAGACAAAGTTCGAAACGGAGGACAGTGGAGCAGCGGGCAACCAGCAGCACTTGGATCACCCATAGTGGGATCAGCTGTGCTCAATGTCGCCTCCGCACCAGCCAGGTCCACGCGGCTAGGCGGGAACGCTAGACACAAAACAAACAAGATCGTGGACTCAGAGGAGTCCGACTTTGAATAACCGCAGGCGGCCAGCGCCCGAGAGCGCTGGAACGGAAGAAGCGGTGTATGGAGCTTTGCTCCAATATGACAGACTCCGGGAGATGGAGTCGGGTCACTGTGGGCCCTATGATAAACCCACAGCAGTACCTCTTTCAGGGCTGCACAGTGCTTCTACCTCATCAGAGGGGAGCACTGCGGGTCAGTTCTGGGCTGACCTGGAAGAGGGGTCCGCAGAAGAAAAGATAAGCTCGAAGGACCGGTATCCAAAACATGAGTCTTTTAAAGGCCATGGCCCAGGCCGGCCTTCCTGGAAGATGCGGACCCCCCATCGCCGAACAAAACCGAAAAATCCAGACTCCAGCGCTACAACAGCAGCGAAGAACCTACAAGAGGTAAATCAGCCACTAGAAACTGTGGAGGTAGGTGGGTCTGGTTCCCTACAATATACAATGGGAACGGAGATTGGGTAGAGTTTACACTTTTTTCTGAATGCATGGAGCATGATTAAGCAGTATCCAGGGATATACAACAGAGTTTACACACTAGTACAGCCCTCCAGTTCAATATATACTGAACCAAATGTTCATGCTTTTGATAAGGGAATCAAAAGCGCAAGCTGAACTGAAGCGGGTTTTCACATGATAATGTAATTGAGAAACTCAACACGAACTACAGGTGCACAACCTTTTATCCGAAGATCCAAATAACGAAAACCTCCGAATAGCGGCCATTTTTTCGGTCCTTGAAGAAAGGTCCTTGAAAACGTTCACCGAGGGCGGCCCGCAGAAGTGACAGCGGAACCTCCGGTCGGTCCTCGAAGAAAGGGGAACTAAATCCCCATTCATAAAAGAGAAGGTGAGGGTATATTGCGCGGGAGGGTTAATAATTGACAATATGCTGCTTCCTGCCCGCTGAGTTAAAAAGTTCCCACGGTAGACTCACGATACACAGTGTTTCGTGAGTCTTGCGTGGGAACTTTTTAACTCAGCGGGGCAGGCAGCAGCAGATTGTCGCTCCCTTCAGTTTCACCCCACCTACACCCCTCTGCTTCCCGGCCATGTGTGTGACCCCTTCCCTCCCCTCTCCAGCTCCCCGCCCATTGCACCGGCACGGGGGCTTTGCACTGTCACCGGAGACGTCAGGACCAACGGGACACCGACCCCCAGGCCCACTGCAAGCACGGAGATCCCAGAGACCCACAGCCAACAGCAGCCCAGCCCAGCCCCGCTCCAACTACAGAGGAACCTGGGTTGCGGATGACGGGCGCAGCTCGGGGCGTCGGGGAGCGGGGCCCATCGGGGAGCGGGTTCCTGTTGGTCCTGACGTCTCCGGTCACCTGCCATCCTCAGGGAACTGTACCGCCCTTGCAGGAGAGTGGGGTTGTTTGCAGTTGCAGAGGGAGGGGGCAAGGGCGGTACAGTTCCCAGTCTCAGCTCCAGTCCAGGGGGGTGGCCGGAGACGTCAGGAGCAACGGGACACCGACCCCCAGGCCCACTGCAAGCACGGAGATCCCAGAGACCCACAGCCAGCAGCAACTCCAGCCCAGCCCCGCTCCAACTCCAGAGGAACACGTAGGGGCAGAAGCTGATGGTGTGCAAGGTACGTCTTGTTCTTGGGGTGGCGGATGAGGGGGCGCAGCTCGGGCTGTGGGCAAACTGCCACTTGTCGCCGTAGCGGCCCATTAGGGAGCGGATTCCTCTGGAGTTGGAGTTGGAGGGGGAGGGGGGTATTGTGCTGTTTGATCGCCCCCTGCTATCCCAGGGACAGGGAGACACAGCGGCTTTTTAGACTGGTGGGCAATCACTTCCAAAGTTCTGCCCACACAGTCAGTACACCTCTCCTACACTGCATTTCATACAAACATTTATTCTGCAAGAAAAAACTACATTGAAGACTCAAACTCGCGACCGAGTTTACTGCCGGGATCAAGGCGCAAACTCGCGACCTTGCGGATATGAGCCGAGCACTCTACCACTGAGCCAGCCATTAAAATCTACGCTAAAAAAATTCCATTCCGAAGACCGACAAATTCTGAATTACGAAAAGTGTCTGGTCCCAAGGCTTTCGGATAAAAGGTTGTGCACCTGTATTAGAATTCGTGTCCTATATATTTATCAAAGACAAAATAGATACCTTTGTTACTGCTTAACAATATAACCCAAAGGTTGCTTCAATGGACAGCATCGATTTAAAAGATGCTTACAATTTAGTGCCTATACGAGGTGACCACAGATGTTACTTAAAAATTCTACTGGATGGAACAACTCTGACAGTATTAAGCACTGTCAAATGGGTATCATCAGCCCAGGCTGTACATGGCATATTTAAATGACATACTCATTATGGGCAAAACTTTGGAATTGGCCAAACTGTAACAGCCACAAAAAAGTTATTTGGAAAACTGAGATTTATTTTCATCCAGTTAAATCTAAACTAACGTCTTCCACTACTATGGACTACCTGGGGTTTCACCTTTGACTCAGTTCACATGTCGGTGACTCTGCCTAAGGGAAAGGCGAGAGATTTAATAGAGGTTACAATAACCTCACTGACATCAGCAAACCATCCATCAGATTGGTAGCAAAGCAATTGGCATAATAATGGCTGCCTTTTTTCCAGCCACAATTTTGGACCTCACTACCAAAACAAACAGAGAGCAAAATACAAGCACTCTAAATTATGCAGATCACTTTGACAGATCTGTGAAACTACCAATCAAGCTAAAATGGAACTAAAATGGTGGATAGACAACATCTGGCCTTGTTCCTATCCAAGCATTGTCAGTAACCTTTCCAAGGTACTACAATCTGATGCCAGTGCACTTGGGTGGGGAGCCACCAATACCAATACCACCGTGGTAGCATACAATAACCACAGGGTGGAAACAAATCGACATCATGTGACAACCTGGCTATACAAATTGGCAATGGTGTATCCAGAGAGATATTTGGATATCAGCCACTTACCTACCAGGAAGACTAAATTCAGTGGCAAATACCAGGTCATGCAAATTATGGAAAACACCAAATGGATGTTGATTAAAATAGTATTTGCTGATATCACAGCAAAACATGGAACACCAGATGTCGATTAATCCGCGTCCAGACTTAACCACCAGTTATCAAGTAATGTTACGCGGGAACCAGACCCTGAGGCAGCGGCGACAGATGTATTTTTCGCTCCATTAAGGGGAATTGTTTATTTACGCATTTTTCCCTCCTTTTTCCTGCCTCATCAGTCGGGTATTAAGGAAATACAACAAGACTCTGTATCTGGTATTAATAGTACCCGATTGGCGTACAACCATGGTTTCCAGTGGTATCGAACGTGGAATCAGAGACATGAACATCCAATCTGTTCTGGAATATCTGGCAGGCCTCCAATATGATGAGGGGCTCAGTTACAGTGCCATCAACTGCGCCAGAAGTGCCCTATCGACTTACCGATGGCAGGGGGCAGAGCATTACACTGTTGAGACTCACCCACTGGTACAAAACTTATGAGGGGAATTTTAATACTATCCCCAAGAACCAGATACTCCCAAATATGGGATGTAAGAATAATCCTGAAGATGCTCAGGAATTGGTCTCCAGCAACAGTTCTATCCCTACACAGACTGACAGAAGTGCCTTATTGACCTAACCAGACTGACATTAACAGTCATACTAAAGGTATTGGTCACGGCACGAAGGATGCAGTCACCACAAACACTAGACTGGACAACATAATTTCTCAACAGATAAAATTAAGTTTCATATCTTTGAGATAATAGCAGAACAGAAAAAGGGATCAGCAGACCTCAATATACAATTAGGTCATACCCAACAGATGACCGTCTGTATATAATAAGACATCTGTCGTTATACATGAAGAAAACGAATATCCTAAGAGGCTATGAAAAGGCACATTTTGGTCAGCCACTAGCAACCACACCAAGTGTGACGGTCCAGACCATCTCAAGATGGCTGAAACAGTTGCTAACCCAGGCTGGGGTGGATACTAAATTTTTAAAAAATCTTTTCCACCAGGGCTGCAGCTACATCGGCAGCATACAGTTGGATGTACCAATGGACCAAATCCTCAAGGCAGCAGAATGGTCTGGAGGGGAAACATTCCAATTATTTTGTAATAAACCAGTAATGAAACCTGGAACGTTTGCAGAAACAATTTAAGTTCTGTAAATTAAATTAAACCCATAAAAGGGATTCCATAAAACCGGAAGTGGCGGCGCTGGGAACGGCTGCGGCTCGCCTGCAGTCCGTTTGTCTTTTACTTTTTTGTGTTGGTTTTTTCGTTTTGTCTAGTTACGTTTTTGGTTTTTAGGTCGTGTTTATGTGGGGGGGGGGGGGTGAAACGGGGCTTGCTGTCTCTCCCTTCGGGGGAATACGACCTTTTTGTCGTATCCCCCTTCTCTGCCTCCGTCTACGCTGAGGCCTAATGGCGGAGCTGGCGACCTCGGGACTCTGGAGGCAGCTGACAGGATTCGCCCTGAGCTCCCGTGAGGGTGGCCCAGCCCGGGGCTGGAACAGCGCTCTCGTGAGAGCGGCCTGGCGAGGGGCTGAGAGACTTTCTCGTGAGGGGCTGTGGCCCGTCGGAGTGGCCCAGCCCGAGGGTGGAACGGCACTCCCGTCGGAGTGGCCCAGCCCGAGGGTGGAACGGCACTCTCGTCGGAGTGGCCCAGCCCGAGGGTGGAACGGCACTCCCGTCGGAGTGGCCCAGCCCGAGGGAGAACGGCACTCCCGTCGGAGTGGCCCAGCCCGAGGGTGCAACGGCACTCCCGTCGGAGTGGCCCAGCCCGAGGGAGAACGGAGAACGGCGCTCCCGTCGGAGTGGCCCAGCCCGAGGGAGAACGGTACTCACGTGAGGGCGATCCGGCTCGGGGCTGGAACGGTGCTCCGGTGGCTGGGACGGCGTTCTGGCGGCGGTGACCTGAGTCTGGGGTTGAGCCGTGGGCCAGCGGCTGCGTGTGCTGGACTGGAGGGCGGCAGCTTCGACCACCCCCGGGCCGCGGTGTTTGAACCGGCCCGTTTGCGGGGTTCGGTGAGCCGCGGGACTGTTGTGCCATCGCCCGGTGGGGAATCGCCTCAGCGCAGAGGGAGAAGAGGAGGGAAGAGACAGTAACCCTAAGATTTTTGCCTCCACCACAGTGAGGAGGTGCTTGGAGGATACACTGTGGTGGTGTTAATTTGTGTTTATTGTTGTTTATTATTGTATGATTGTATGTATGACTGCAGGCACGAAATTTCGTTCAGACCGTAAGGTCTGAATGACAATAAAGGTATTCAATTCAATTCAATTCAATAAACTTGTGTTAAACATTTTATGATTTCAAAGTCGAATTCATGTCCAAATTATGTTAACACAATTCCTCCCACAGTCAAGGCAGACGTGATGCATGGACTCGTTCCACGGCATGAAATCACAGAGCTTTAAAATCTTCACGTAGTCACTCACATGACTCCGAAGTAAAATAGTAAGATTAAACGAGAACTTACCAGTTTGAAGTTTGATCTGTATTTTATGAGGAATTACGATGAGGGATTACGTGCCCTCCCCTCCCACCCTGATCATATACTTAACTGGTACCTGTTCTCTAATCTTACTATGTTTAGTCATTACAGTTATCTGTGATCTCACACCGCTGCTTTGAAGAATGATACGCATGCGTCCTGGCGGGCTTCTTCACGTAATCCCTCATCGTAACTCCTCATAAAATACAGATCAAACTTCAAACTGGTAAGTTCTCGTTTAATCTTACTATTATAGGCCTGTTAGTTTGACTTCAGTGGTGGGCAAATTAATGGAAAAGATACTTAGAGATAATATATATAAGCATCTGGATAAACAGGGTCTGATTAGGAGCAGTCAGCATGGATTTGTGCCTGGAAGGTCATGTTTGACTAATCTTCTTGAATTTTTTGAAGAGGTTACTAGGGAAATTGATGAGGGTAAAGCAGTGGATGATGTCTATATGGACTTTAGTAAGTCCTTTGACAAGGTTCCTCATGGAAGGTTGGTTAAGAAAGTTCAACTGTTGGGTATCAATGCAGGAGTAGCAAGATGGATTCAACAGTGGCTGAATGGGAGAAGCCAGAGGGTAATGGTGGATGGTTGTTTGTCGGGTTGGAGGCAGGTGACTAGTGGGGTGCCTCAGGGATCGGTGTTGGGTCCTTTGTTGTTTGTCATGTACATCAATGATCTGGATGAAGGTGTGGTAAATTGGATTAGTAAGTATGCAGATGATACCAAGATAGGGGGTGTTGTGGATAATGAAGAGGATTTCCAAAGTCTACAGAGTGATTTAGGCCATTTGGAAGAATGGGCTGAAAGATGGCAGATGGAGTTTAATGCTGATAAATGTGAGGTGCTACACCTTGGCAGGACAAATCAAAATAGGACGTACATGGTAAATGGTAGGGAATTGAAGAATACAGTTGAACAGAGGGATCTGGGAATAACCGTGCATAGTTCCTTGAAGGTGGAATCTCATATAGATAGGGTGGTAAAGAAAGCTTTTGGTATGCTAGCCTTTATAAATCAGAGCATTGAGTATAGAAGCTGGGATGTAATGTTAAAATTGTACAAGGCATTGGTGAGACCAAATCTGGAGTATGGTGTACAATTTTGGTCGCCCAATTATAGGAAGGATGTCAACAAAATAGAGAGAGTACAGAGGAGATTTACTAGATTGTTGCCTGGGTTTCAACAACTAAGTTACAGAGATAGGTTGAATAAGTTAGGTCTTTATTCTCTGGAGCGCAGAAGGTTAAGGGGGGACTTGATAGAGGTCTTTAAAATGATGAGAGGGACGGACAGAGTTGATGTGGATCAGCTTTTCCCTTTGAGAATAGGGAAGATTCAAACAAGAGGACATGACTTCAGAATTAAGGGACAGAAGTTAAGGGGTAACATGAGGGGGAACTTCTTTACTCAGAGAGTGGTAGCGGTGTGGAATGAGCTTCCAGTGGAAGTGGTGGAGGCAGGTTCGTTGGTATCATTTAAAAATAAATTGGATAGGCATATGGATGAGAAGGGAATAGAGGGTTATGGTATGAGTGCAGGCAGGTGGGACTAAGGGAAAAAAGTTGTTCGGCACGGACTTGTAGGGCCGAGATGGCCTGTTTCCGTGCTGTAATTGTTATATGGTTATTTGTATTACTGACCCAGAGCAGGGAGTGAAATGCAAGTTTTCCAATCACACAAAAATAGTGAAAGGGCAAGTTGTGATGAAGATATTGTAACCCCAAGAGGGATACACAGATTAAACAACTGGACAAAAACTTGGCAAATTCATTGTGGGAAAGCAGAGGTCACATACTTCAATAGGAAGAAACATAAGAAACAAAATTATTTAAACAATGCCCTATCCTAACAAAACAAAAGATATTTATGAGGCTCATCCCTGGGACGACAGGGATGTCCTATTAAGAGAGGCTAAGCAGGTCGGGTCTATATTCTTTGGAGTTTGGAGAAAAGAATGCTACTGAGAAATGCAGGATCCTGTGGGGACATGACTGGGTGGATGTTGAGATGCTTGTGCTATCTTGAGAGGGTTTAAGCTAGTCTGGCAGAGGGATAGGACCTAAAGTAGTAGTGTGTCAGTTGACAAAGTTGAGGAATTATAGAAGTTAAAGTAAGGAGTTCCGTAGACAGGAGCAGGACAGAGCGCGAGGAAAGTCGATAGGCGAAAGCGTCTTTAATGCAAGATGCCAGACTGGTAAGGCATATAACTCCAGACCAGAGTATATAGGACTGGGATATTAAAGCTGTGACAGAAATACAGTTGAGGGATGAGCAGGACTGTCAGTTCAATGTCCCAGGTTACTGATGCTGCAGGCTAATGGAGAAGGGCGTAAGAGAGGATGGGCTGCTGCTGTTCTCTAATCCCATTTTCCTGCCTTCTTCCCATAACCCTTGACACCCGTTCTAATCAAGAATTTGTCTATCTCTGCCTTCAAAATAGCCCTCTGTGTGGATTAACTACCCTCTGACTAAAGAGGTTCCTCCTCCTTTCTAAAAAAGCGCCCTTTAATTCTGAGACTATGACCTCTGGTCCTAGACTCTCCCACCAGTGGAAACATCCTTTCCACATCCACTCTATCTATGCCTTTCATTATTCTGTTAGTTTCAATGAGGTCCCTATTCAACCTTCTAAACTCCAGCGAGCTAGCTTACATTTGTACTTCATCTTTCCTCTACGTATTGTCCTTTTAGTTACCTTTTGTTGTTCGTTAAAAAATCCCTATCCTCTGGCTTCCCACTAATCTTTGCAATGTTACATGCCTTTTCTCTTGCTTTTATGTTGGCCTTGACCTCCCTTGTCAGCCATGGTTGTGTTATTCTCCCCCTGGAATCTTTCTTCCTCTTTGGAATGAAATTACACAGTACCTTCCGTATTATCTGCAGAAATTCCTGCAATGCCGCCATTCCTACTAAAGCCCCTTTCCAGTCAATTTTTGCCAGCTCCCCCCCGTCATGCCCCGATAGTCCCCTTTGCTCAGCTGTAATACCGACACATCCAATTTCACCTTCTCCCTTTCAAATTGTACGTTAAATCTTAAGTTTTGAAGAGACACCACATCACTGTAGTACTTACAGCGATATTCCAGACAGATTGTCCAGCTACATGGATGGAATTTCTAAATAAGAATGGGGTGATGAGCTTAAAGGGATTGTACTACAGGACTCCCCCCAAATAGTCACCAGAAATTAGAGTAGCTGTGGATCAGCAGTGCATCCAGCAGAAGGGTCTCGACCCGAAACGTCATCTATTCCTTCGCTCCTAGATGCTGCCTCACCCACTGAGTTTCTCCAGCATTTTTGTCTACATCCAGCACAAGATAGTGTCTTTGTCCATATATTGGATGCTTTAGCCACTGCCAGAGATGATCACCCTGCTTATACCTGATACTTCTTCATGGACTTGGCAAAAGGCTTTATACATTGCAAACAAGACAAGATAACCCTTCCTAACTGCAGATTCTAGCTCGCTTTTTGTTTCCCACCTACTGATTAGGACAACACTACATACATATGTGTAGAGCAGTCTTAACCATTTAAAGATTCTTCTGCTAAATCCATTTGAGCAATGTCCACTGTTTACATGTGTAATATTCTATCAAAGGCTTTCTCCTGGAAGAGACTGACAGGACAAATGAGTACCAGTCAATAAACACAAGGTCGTTAGACATCTTCCTCCTGAGAATGATACAGGTCTTGTTCAGGTGAATCAGGCCCAGAACAGACTCGATTTCATTATGAATGACCTTGGAAAGAACCTTGTAGTTGACGTTTAATAGTGGGACATCAATTTTTGATTTATTCATTCTCCCCATTCAGCTTGCCTACATCAGAGTGATCATGCCCTTCAAGGACACATGCAGCATGTCTGCTTTGATTCAATCTCAGAGCCAAGGAGAACTCGACGGGCAGCTAGCACTTCCAGGTTTCTTTATCTTGAAAGAATGGTTCATTCTGGATCAACGGTTGGTCTGAACTCTCCATCCTGCTGTCCTTTAAAACCTCCAAGATAGATGACAAAGTTCTGGGAGTTAAAAACTAGATGCTGGAAACCTTAAAACAGAAAATGCTGGAAACAGTCTTCAAGTCAGGCAGCATCTGAGGAAAAGAGCAGCAGAGTTAATGTTGTACGGTCTTAGACGTGAAATGTTAACTCTCTTTCTCTGTTCATAGATGCTGCTGAGCATTTTCATCATTTTCTGATGACAATGCAGAATGTTCCTGGAGACTCTGCTCTCTACAAACTTTAGATCAGGTACTCTGGCATAGAAGAACATGCAGATCCATATAATGTCAGGTTGCAAAGCTGCTATCCTTCCTCAAGACGGTTGATCTCAGAACTTTTTTTCTAAACATTTTGAAAACGTGAGCCAGTCACATTCTACTTTATTGAATGAGCTCTGTAATCGGATAATGATCTTGGAAGAGTCTGAGGCAAAGTCTCCTGACTCTTTACAGCTTGATGTTTCTCCTCAACATCCACCTCCATCAACCATACGGTAGAGTTGCCTGCCTTACAGCAAATGCAGCGCTGCAGACCCAGATTCGGTCCCGACTATGGGTGCTGTCTGTACGGAGTTTGTACGGTCCCCCCGTGACTTTTCTCTGAGATCTACGGTTTCCTCCCACACTCCAAAGACGTACAGGTTTGTAAGTTAATTGGTAAAAAATGGTCCTAGTAGGTGTAGGATAGTGCTAATGTGCGGGGATCGCTGGTCGGCGCGGACACAGTGGGTCGAAGGGCCTGTTTCCACGCTGTATCCCTAAATTAAACTAAAAAATACACCATACAACATTCTTTCTTTGAATTGGTGCAATTCACTCTGACTCTTTATTTCTGAAAAATTTGAAGATGAAGAACTTCTTGATATTCACGTTGATTTTTTTCTCGTGAATCAACGTGCATTATCCGTGTGTTCCTTGTTGCTGTCTGGGATCAGCCGTTTGAAATTCAGTTTCCATTTCTTTCCACAAACCCTTTGGTCTTTCTGTCGGTGATAATCAGCCAGCAGGGAGCAGCGGTCAAAGAACACGCATCATTTTGATGGCAGCAGCAAGAGGTTTTTGGTGATAAGAAAAACTATTTTGGACTGGACTGCCTTATTTAGTTAAGATTGGTAGATTGTCCAGGTACTCCATCTGCAGGATTTCTGAAGATATTGCACAATCGTTGCACCTTTTACCATTCCAATTAGAACATAGAACTTAGAACAGAATACACAGACCCTTCCTCAATTTTCGGACGTTAGCCTCATGTTGGTTCACTTATCCTGCCAATAGATATGGAGGATTTTGTTGAGTCTTGTGGGTATAGCTGCAATGCCACGTTATCTGCTGTCAGCAGTTCGTGTTTCAGAACATAAATGATAACTAGTTCTGATGAATGGTCCCCAATCTAAAATGGTAACTGCTTCTCTTTCCATGGATGTCTGACCTGCAGAGTGCTTGTTATATTTAATATCAGATTTCTTGCATCTGCAGTTTTTTTATTTTCAAGGATCACTGCCTGATAGACCATGTGCTTTGTGTCTGAAATTAGGCCTTAATCTTCTTACACTTTTTTCCCTGACACAACCACATGCTGGTGCAATGAAGGTGATGAATTTAATTTCTGATTCCTATCATTGTTCAAAAGTGGTTCCCAAGATATAGAAATGGTGCATATATCCAGCGTCTTGCCACGTCTTCCTGCATGTCTATGGGATGTGGCAAGAAGCCCATATTATCAGAGCGAGAATATGCAAACTCCACACATACATTACCAGAGATTAGCATTGAATCCAGTTCACTTGAGTTGTGAGGCAACAGCTAAACTAGCTGCAACACTGTGTTTAAGAAGGAACTGCAGATGCTGGAAAATCGAAGTTACACAAAAATGGTGGAGAAACTCAGCGGGTGTAGCAGCATCTATGGAGCGTCAGTCTGAAGAAGTGTTTCGGCCCGAAACGTTGCCTATTTCCTTCGCTCCATAGATGCTGCTGCACCCGCTGAGTTTCTCCAGCATTTTTGTATACCTTAGCTGCAACACTGTGCTGCCCAGTTGCTGAATTATCTGGCAGGTGTGTCTGAATGACATGGCTGCCTTTGTGAAACTTTTCATATACATAAATAATATTGGACAACACCTCCAACAAGTTTAAATTGTGAACCCGAGACAATTTTCAAATATGGTGTTGTATTTAATGAAGACATGGTGTCAATGCACTCCATTTTGCACAGCAGTTTGCCAGATACAGGTACAAATGCAAGAATAGAAATTGCTGAAAATATTCTGAATTTTCAGTGAGAAATACTGGTGAAACTGTCTTTACAACAGAGGAAATATCAGAGCAATTTCTGGACTACCACCACAGGGAGTCAAATCCATAAGTTATCTTCAGTGATTCTTTATTCCTCCATTCATTTTGTGGTTATGGAGCTAAAACCTATGAAATCTGTATAATTTAGTGATCATTGGCCTATCAATTCAATGCTTAGTGTAGAAAATAAAATCAAGATAATATCTGTCTGGAGATACAAGGAATTGCAGATGCTGGAATCTTCAGTAAAACACCAAGTGCTGGAAGAACTTAGCAGAAATAGACCGTTTGACCCATTGAGTCTGCACTCATGGCTGATCTACCCTCCCCTCCCCTCCCCTCAGATATGGAGCCCAAAACTGCTCACAATACTCCAAAATCAGTCCGACCAGAGCCCTATAAAGTCTCAGCATTACATCTTTGCTTTTATATTCTAGTTTGCTCTAAATGAATGATAACATTGCATTTGCATTCCTTTCTACCGATTCAACCTGCAAATTAACCTTCTGGGAATCCTGCACCAGCACTCCCGAGTTCCTTTGCGCGTCCGATTTCTGAATCCTCTCCCCATTTTCTACTTTCCTAAATCCTACTCCCAAAGTGCATGACCACACACTTTGCTACGCTGCATTCCATCTGCCACTTTTTGCCCACTTTCTCAAACTGTCCAAGTCCTTCTGCAGACTCCCTGCTCCTCTATGCTACCTACCCCTCCACCTATCTTCGTATCATCTGCAAACACACAACCATCAATTCCATCATCCAAATCATTAATATATAACGTGAAAAGTGAGCAGGCCCAACACTGACCTCTGCAGAACACTGCTCGTCACTGGTTGCAAACCAGAAAAAGTCCCTGTTATTCCCACTCTTTGCTTTGTGCCATTCTGCCAATCTTCCATCCATGTTACGATCTTCCCTCTAATACTATGAGCTCATATCCTGTTTAGTAGCATCGTGCAGTACCCTATCAAAGGCCTTCTGAAAATCCAAGTAAACAACATCCGCTGACTCTTTGTCTATGCTCTTTACTTCAGTTTCAGTTTAGTTTATTGTCACATGTACCGAGGTACAGTGAAAACCTTTTGTTGTGTGCTAACTAGCCAGCGGAAAGACATATTAATGATTAGAATCGAGCCATTCGCAGTGTAGATACACGATAATGGAATAACGTTTAGTGCAAGGTAAAGCCAGTAAAGTCCCTGGTCAATTCGTCCCTTCCCACCTGAACCAACCCATCTCCGGGCACCTTCCCTTGCAACCGCAAGAAATGCTACACTTGTCGCTTTACCTCTCCTCTTCACTCCATTCAAGGACCCAAGCAGTCTTTCCAGGTGCGGCAGAGATTCACCTGCACATCCTCCAACCTCAGCTATTGCATCCGCTGCTCTAGATGTCAGCTGCTCTACATCGGTGAGACCAAGCGGAGGCTTGGCGATCGCTTCGCCGAACACCTCCGCTTGGTTTGCAATAACCAACCTGATCTCCCGGTGGCTCAGCACTTCAACTCCCCCTCCCATTCCGAATCCGACCTTTCTGTCCTCGGCCTCCTCCATGGCCGGAGTGAGGACCACCGTAAATTGGAGGAGCAGCACCTCATATTTCGCTTGGGCAGTTTGCACCCCAGCGGTATGAACATTGACTTCTCTAATTTCAGGTAGTCCTTACTTTCTCCTCCCCTTCTCAGCTCTCCCACAGACCACTGGTTCCACCTCTTCCTTTCTTCTTGGCCTACTCCTGCACCTATTGTCTATGACTATTTCTCTGGTGTCATTTTCCAGCAGTCTAATGTCTACTCTTGCCACTTTTACTTTTTATATATCTGAAAAAAACTTTTGGTATCCTCTTTTATATTATTGGCTTGCTTTCCTTCATATTTCATCTTTTTTTCCCTTATTGCCCTTTTAGTTGTATTCTGCTGGCTTTTAACAGCTTCCCTAACCTCGAACTTCCTGCTAATCTTTGCAATCTTATTTGCTTTCTCCTTTACTTTTATGCTGTCTTGTAAGTACAAAGTCTGTACAGACAGCACCTGTAGTCAAGAATGAACTCAGGTCTCTGGCACTGCAAAGCACCAACACTACCTGCCGATTGAAGTGGCTAAGGATAGTAAGGACAGAGAGGATGGAATGGGATTGAGAAGGGAATCTAAAATGATTAGCAAACAAGAGATTCAACAGGTCCTGTTAAACATAGCACATGTTCGGTATAGGGGTTTATGCTCGTCTATGCTTGATCTCGTCAAACAAAAAAAAAAAACATATCGAGAGCACCAAACACAGAAGACGGAGTTTCCAGAGGTGTACATGATCCTCTCTCTCACCTGGAAGGAGCAGCTGGAATCCCTGAGTCAGGTGAGAGAGGAGATGCAGGGACAGTGTTATATCTCCTGCAGTTGGAGGACGCAGCTTGAGTGGGCAGTGATGAGCAAACTAAGGAGGTGCAGAGGAAGTGGTCTGTATGCAACGCAGAAAGAGGTGGGGACAACAAGCTGTGACGTGTTGATATCATGTTGAAGGTGGCAGACATGTCAGATAACGATGTGTTGAATGCGGAGGCTGGTGGCGTGAAAGGACCAGGAAAATCTATTGTAGTTCACGCTGGGGGAGTGTGAACGAGAACAGAATTGCGAGACACAAAGAAGACAGATGAGGGCTCCAACCTCAACAACTTGGCGGAAAAGCAAGTTTACTGAAGAAAGGAGGACATCTTGGATGTCCTAGAGCAGAAAGCTTGAAGTAAGAGGATATCTTGGATGTCTGACAGTGGAAAGACTGAAGAAAGAGGATATCTTGGATGGTCTAGAGTGGAAATACTGAAGAGCGAGAAATTTTGGATGTCCTTTAGGAATTTATCATTCATGACAATCTGTGGAAGGTTTAATTGTATTTTGAATTGTTTACAAGGTATAACACCTCAATAACCTATTTTGCCTCAAACATACATATTGTATGAATCATCAACAATTTCAATCGTTTTAAACAATAGACTAAATCTTGTAAGACATCTCTTGGCACCCACTGACTGCAGATGGCTAGTCTCGCTGGGCCTTGGCTCCCTTGATATAGGTGGCAAAGTCTGGATAGCAACCAAGCCTTGGACAGTATCACACTTGTAATATTCCTGACAGGCTTTGACAGAAGGCAAAGCTGGGATGTCTCATTCCCAGTTATCAAAGCTGTCAAGGATTTCAACCATTTTTAAATAACGGAAACATTTACAGGTTATTAAATATGAGGTAAATAACAGTTCAAAAAAAAATATTAAAAGTTAAATTAAAAACAAGAAATGAAATCAAAATAATCGACACATTTGCAGGTGTAGAATCTGTTGGACTCTATGGTGCAAGTTTGCAAATCCTGACTTTGTATTAATTTTAGTTTTAGAGGTACAGCGCGGAAACAGTAGGCTGTGGGCCGAGGTGCTTTTAAGTTTGTGACCCAAATCACGTAACTACCTGAATTTTTAACATATTGCGTAAAAATATTATATAAATCATACTTGAAACTCGTCAAGAACAAAACCTGCATATATTTTTAAAATAAGGGAAAAACCTCCAATTTTCCGAGTAGTAATTGTCCAATCAAGGCTCGTTTGACATTGCGTCGGACGCCAGTTGACCAATCACGCACTTTGTTTCATGGTAGCTAGGCAGTGAGCACTCTGGGATCATGGCTGCCTCCTAATTACATCAAAACAATAGCAAGGTTTCGAAGGAATAAAGGTAATGCTAACCTGGCTGACAATTTTGCTTTACAATTGATTTATCTTTGTAAAGTTATGATGTGAACTGTTAACTAAAAATGATAAATAAAAAAATAGGGTTAGGATTAGGATTAGGGTCGGTCGGTCGGTCAGTCAGTCGATCAGTCGGCCCACTGGTGAATGCTGTGAAGGATCGGTCGGGCTGTCGGTAGGCCAGTGAGTGCTGTGAAGGATCGGTCAGGCTGTCGGCCGGCCGGTGAGAACTGTGAAGGATCGGTCGGGCTGTCGGCCGGCCAGTGTTGCAGCGAGCGAGCGGGCGGACTGATGATACCGGCGCTATGGGGGGGCTGAAGGCGGCCCGGGCGGCGTGCTCCCCACCATCATCACCATGATTATCCAGAAAGGCATGCTGGCCGAGGTGGACGCGCTGAGCGGCCACATTTACGAAGCCCGCAGCCAGTCCCAAAGCAGCTCCAGCTCCTGTGGGCTGCTCTGGAGGGGGGGCGAGTTAGGGTTAAGGTTAGGCATTTACCTCTTAGTGGAAGATGCCTTTGCCTTCCCCCAGCCTCGCACTGTCCCAATCCCACTACTGCAGTGACCCCCACTTTGCACACTGGCAGTCAGTGGGGTTCAGTAAACGAGGAAACCCACAGGAACTGCCCTCACCCATTAACCAGGCGAGTTCAAGAGCTGGACCTCTGCGGCAGTCTCATTCAAAATACATACTCACAATTATATTCAGTATATTATTTTCATATAATATAATTATATATAATTCCAGTCATATTCGCAAGTAATATATATACACATATATAATTATTATATATATATTATACCACATATTATTATAAATATATATGGTATAATAATAATCTAATAATAATAATATTGTTTATTGTCATTGCACATCAGTGCAACGAGATTTGGTTTGCAGCTTCCAACCGATGTCAAAAATAAATTAAAAAAATTACATCAAAACAATACAAGGTTTCGAAGGAATAATATATAGTTTAATTAGCAATGTTACAAAATTTTGAGATTTAAAAAATCAAGTCTGTAATTTATCCCATCAGATAAAGCATAAAAAGAAGTTTAATTTGACACCTAATTCACTTTCATATCTCAAGTATTTAAAAAGTTATGGCCATTTTCATACTCGGAAATTAGCATCTTGTTCCCTATTGATTTTCTATGGACATAACAAAAAAGCTGTGATCGTGTGCAGTCAAAAGCCCATAACCTTCTTAAAAATTAAGAGAACTGAATGAAATTTTCAGTTATCGTGGATTGAACCATTCTGAAACAAATATAAAATAATCTTACTTGGATGACCTGAAATTAAAGCATATAATTAGTTAGTTACCCAAGTGTAGCTAATTTCAAACTTCAATTACTAGATCTAAACATCTATCCATTTCTTAATAAATGATTAACATTTTTAAATAGCCTAAGTGTCCAAATAATATTCATAAGTAATTCACAATAAAACATGATTTTTAAATCTAATTTACATTAATTTATAGGCCAAATGGAAGGAATTTAGTGTTCAATTGCTGTAAATTAAAGTCCATTTTAAATCAGCTTTCTAGTGGGATCCTGTGAACGCGCTGGTTTAGAACGTTCACATTGCGGTAGATTTATGCCCTCAAATGCCCAGAAAAATACTGCGGGATATAATTGGCCCAAAATGAGCTACTCGCAATATTAAACTTTGTATAAAGGGATCTTAAGAAGCCCTTTTTAATGTAAAAATAAGCAGCATACCTTCTATTATTTGCTCTATGCGACCCTGACAGCTGCCGGTGGTCGCGGGTTTAGAGATTGATTTTTAAACTACTAGAACTATTATACGAGGCCTTTAAAATAGCTAACAATAGCTTTTGCGACGGGGTCTTCCAGCGATTTTTCGTTAATAATTAACTAGGCTGAACATCTTCGATTTGAACAGCCTAGAGAAAATCGCGTTTTAAACCCGCCCCCCTCTAAACGGCGCCAAAATCGCGCACACCCGCAGCAACAGATTTTCAGCGACGCTTCAGGTAGGCTTTGCAACATACCTAGTTTAATAGACAGCAGCATGGAATTAGGCTCCCCATGGGATAATATGAGCATTGAACACTAGATGCTGCTTACTTTTTAGATCTCATTTTCTAATTAGCTTAATTAATTAATGTGGAACTTTTGGCAATGACGAGTTATGACTTCCCTTCTCAATTATTATATTTTATCTAAATCTGTGCCAAATTTCAAGTAGATCCCAAAGATGGGCCACAAAAGTCAAATTCTAGACACATTTTCGATGCTCGGCCCGCAGCCTATAAGCCCTTTGGCCCACCGAGTCCACGTGGACCAGTGATCCACGCACATTAACACTATCCTACACACACTAGGGACAATTTAAGGGCCTGTCCCACACGAAAATGATGGAGGACTATTTGTTGTATGTGATGGCTAGTGGGGTGAAAGGTGAGGACTAGGGGGACTCTGTCCTTGTCTTACCAGGGTCTCTTCAATTGCTCCCAGGATGAGGTGTTCCACACCAGGGCATCGGAAATGTCCTCATTCTTCAGGGAATAGGGGTTCCCCTCCCCTACTATAGATGAGGCTATCACCAGAGTCTCTTCAATACCCCGTAACACTGCTCTCTCTCCCCATCCCCCCACTCGTAACAAGGGCAGAGTCCCCCTAGTCCTCACCTTTCACCCCATTAGCCGTCACATACAACAAATAGTCCTCCGTCATTGTCGCCACCTCCAAAGTGACCCCACCACTCGCCATATCGTTCCATCTCCCCCCCCCCACCCCTGTCTGCTTTCCACAAAGACCGTTCTCTCCGGAACTCGCTGGTCAATTCTTCCCTTCCCTCCCGCACCACCCCCTCCTCCCCGGGCACTTCAAACACATCAACAATTTTCACGGCAGATCAAGTTATCTGCATTAGTAAATATTTGGAGGGCCTGATATCAAACACCAAATAGATTCCAAACACTTCCAGGAATGAGTCAAGTGTACAACCTTTGCAGCCATTATCTGGGAAAAGCAGTAGACATTTAATTTTTTGGCAACAATTTTTTTTTTACATGGAACTGTGTCCAAGACCATAAAGATTATCAACATTTTGAAGTATGTTACTGTTCTAAATGAAAGAAAATAATGGTTAGAATCTTTCGGACAAGACAATGAGAAATAATATTGGCACATTCAAGCTTGCAGGTTGGCTGCCAAATGGTAACTTTAAAAAAGGAAAGGATTTCTTTGTTTCGTTTTATATTATTCTTCAATGTTTTTTTGCTACCTTAGATTTGTTCATATTTTCAGCCTGACTTAAGTGATAGTAGTAGTATTAGGCCATTCGGCCCATCAAGTCTACTCCGCCATTCAATCATGGCTGATCTATTTCTCACTCCTAACCCCATTCTCCTACCTTCTCTCCATAACCCTGACACCCATACTAATCAAGAAAGTGGTGGTTCAAGTCACAGAGAACATCTGAGTTAAACATGGTATTATTCATTATTTAATTAAACACACAGCATGCAAACAAACCCTTCGGCCGAGTCCATGCCAACCATCAATTATCCTTTGCTCGACGGCTGTATTTATGTAATAGTATTATTTGATCTGATTGGATGGCGTGCAAAACAAAGCTTTTCACTGCACCTCAATACACGTAGCAATAATAAACCTGAACCTAAACATTATTCCATATTATCTTACTCACGTATCCACTCCCATCACTCCAGAGGCAATTTTGTAGCGGCCAATTAACTGATAAACCCACAGATCTGTGTGATGTGGGAGGAAACCACGTGGTCACCGGGAGAAAGTGGAAATTCCACGTGGACAGTACCTAAGTATGTATGTGTGTGACAGCTGCTTTACCAGCTACGCCACTGTCACACTATGTTCTTAAAGCCAAGTTTCCATACTATGATGCTTTAAGTCAAGATGCTGTGCATTTAAAAGCTGAGATATTAATAAGGTTCATATATGTTTTCATCTTATGGCATCATCACACATTGAAGACCTACCTTGCAAGAGCCATATTTATTTTTTGACTCTTACGCAGCATAGAGAAAATGGCACAATAGCAGAATATTGATCCTACAAGTGAACTGCAACTTTAAACAATTATTACATCTGCTGAATTCTGATATAAAATCCTACCTCCATGGAGATTCGTCTGTGTAGGTGATTTCTCATTCGAACACGTGTGGGCGACTGCACCTCATCAGACGAAGTCCCAGAAGCTTGATCACTCTCACCATCTGAACCTATTTTCAGATTCTCATGCACTATATCTGAACACGAAGGCAGAAAGAAAAATTAACCAGACGTTCACAAAAATTGGAACAAAGATACAAAAATCAGGTTTGCATGCTAACAGAGAGGGCTATTGTAAAAATATAAAGAGAGGATTGCAAAATGTAGCAACATTCTGTCTCAGTACCTAATGGCATAAACCTCATGTAATTCCCGTATTTTTATTCATTTAAAAAAAATTAATGATTTGAAAGTTTCAAATAATATGATGTTCAACAACCAGCATTTTCAGTTTAAGGGATTTTATTTCCTGTTAACACTTCTTATTGGTCAAATCCATTTATATGCTTAAAATTACTTCAAATAAATATACTTAGTTATTATGTTTAATTTGTTTCACTTTGAATAAAACATTTTTCAAATACTTTGTCGTGTCTACTAATACTGCTGACTTCAAATTTGAACAATCTTCAAAATTGTTTTAGAATTTATGCAAAGCGGTCAATGTGATAAAAACTCATTACACTAATTAATTGGCAACATAAATATCTTACTAATGGTTTTATTTTTAATTGGGGAACAATTATAAGCAAAATGAAATTAAAATATCTGCTAACTATTCTACTTAATAAAAATAATTCAATGCTACTATGTAAAGGCTAGATTAAGGAAGACATTTATTCTTCACATTCCAAATCATATGTTGTTTTATTTCTTTCGTCTCTCTCCTACATTGTATCACTGTTACAACCAAGACCAGGTATTAAGAGCAAAACATGCAGAGAAGTTCATGTGTGGTAGCACACAATGCTACAATCAATGTTATTCATGGACTGATTTTCTGAGGTGTTTACTCCAACAGGGTTTATTTTTCAGGAAACTGTGGGCAAGAGGGCAGGGCAACATTTGGGAAACAGCAAACATAATTACAAGATTCATTGAATGAACAAAAAATAATATTGAAGAGTCAAAAACTTAAACTGAGTAAACTAGTGAGAAGAAAATGAGGAAAAGGCTCCTGGCCCCTCATACCTACTCTGACATTTTCATTATGATGATGCCCTATCTCACCTGTGACGTATATTCTTTAGAAAACATGATGTCAGGTTTTAAATTACTAATAGATTACCCTCACTCCCTATTTGCCCAAGAGCTTTCTAAACAGTTAATATTTGTTCTGAAAAAGGGTTAGATGTGGAAAAGTTCAAATCGTTGCAAAATCTTAAGGACCTTCTTAAATACTTCAGTCAAAACAAGCTTACTTCTAAATTCTTATTTTAAATTGATAAATAAATTGGAAATAAAATGAAAGTTAAAAGGAATGGCATTCAATTATTTTGCCCTGAAACAATAATTGACTGAAGAATATCAGGAAATAAAATTAGAAGGTTAAAAGGGAATCTACAAAATTCTTGAAGTTGAATCCCAAAGAAACTTTGTTGAGCCCCTCTCCAGTTTCAGAAGTTAAGAAGGAGAATTATGTGATCTCAGGGTGGTCTCCAATGCCTTTTACAGACTATAAAAACTGGAAGACAATGAAGTAAATGCAGGAGAGTTTGAGATTCTTGGGGAATTTGATGGACCCTTTCAATTACTTACTTTTTTTTATGACACAGGGGTTGCTAATTAGGTCATCGGGTCTTGCTATCTTCCAAAAGAGCAATTCCATCAAATGCACTCCCCGTCTCTTTATTTTTCAGTAGCCCTTTAACATATTCTCTTTCGTATACTCATCAACTCGACTGATTTTTTTTTGTTGGGTAATTTGGTAAATCCTCAAAGTGTGATTTACAGCGGTTACCTAATCTGGTATAGATGTGAAAATGTCAAGAGCATGCATTTGCAAACCTAAAATTGATTACTGAAGAAGCCAAAGGAAATCTTCATGTAGTGGCAAAAGATATCAGTAAAGTGTTAAGAGCATCTTGCCCATGCGGGCATAACAATATAAAAATGATAAGAGAGGAAAGGTGTGTGTATGACAGTAATAGGAAGAGAAATGCTTTAAAAAAACTGGTAAGTTTAAGAGATGGGTTCCAAGAAATGTGGAATGCTTGTTTACACATTTATAAAGGCCAAACTGCGGGTGCAATGGGAAATAGGAGAGAAACTGGAATGTCAGCCTCCAAAACAAAAGGGTTTGGTTACTGGAATTATGAAAGCCTTATTGAAATTGGACAGAGCCTTTGTAAGATTGAACATCGAGTATTGTGCAGTATAGAAAGGATGCACATGGAGGGGGTGCAGTGAGGATTCCGTAGACTGATTCCATGTTTGCCACATGTGGAGGGACTGACTCGACTCGGACTGTATTCTTCACAGCTTAAAAGAATGACAGTGATTTGGAAACAGCTAAATGCAGATGTTTCCTTGATAGAGGACATAAGGGCCAAGAGGCACAGTTTGAGAATTAAGGGATGGGCCACTACGGAAGGAGATAAGGAAACAATTCTTCATGCAGAGGAAGGACCATCTTTGGAATTTTGTAACTTGAAGGACTGCGGAGGTCATTACGTTCATTCAAAATGTGGATTAATATGAAGGGAATGGAGGGATACGGTGATGGTGCTTGAAAATGAGTCTTGAGTGGTCTGCTATGATCTTGGTGAATGGTTGATCAGGTGCAAAGCACCACATGGCCTACTCTTGCTTCTTATGAACTAAGGCTGGTAAATGGTTAAGTGTAGGTTGCTAAAAGTAGCAAATTAGAAATAGCAGAGACTTTCAATTCCCATCAGCTAAAGCTGAAGTGGAAAACTGAAAGGCTGCTAAAGATAAACCACTATTTAAGTTCAAATATTAGATTCATTAGTCACCTCAAAACCCACAAAAAGTGGACTAGAAGTCATCGTCCATCTCAAGATACTCACTAAAAAGACTTAAAAAAATATGCACAAACCAATCAACCCAATAACAGTAGTGCAAAGTTCAGCATAATTGGGTAGAAATAAATATTTATTGGAAAATCAGCTCGTTTGAATAAATTCAATGAAAGTGAATATGTGCTTAAGTGCCATGATTCAAGCACCATTGGATGATTCAACATATAATGTTGGTCAAAGTAATGAAGCTACTTTTGAGGAATATTAATTGATCTGAAACATTAACTGCCTAACCGAGTGAGTATTTTCAGCATGTTCTGTTCTGGTGAGGTTGATGTTATTTATATGGACATTGAGCTGGCATTCAAAATGCCAAGCAGAAATGTAGTTAATAAAATGAAGTCCATTATTTTTAAATTGCAGGATAAACATTGTACCTTTTTAAGGATCAATCATTTTATTTTTAATATAGCTGTTTAAAAATAATTTGTTTTATTTAAGTCATATAATTTACAATGTAATTGATAAAGCCTAAAATCTATCATTTGTGCACTTTAGCACAAATGTTAGCATGTGTAAATCAAAATTCACAAACAAATTACCCTTGAAATTACTTTTGGACTTCAATAGCTCAATTATCTGTAAAGCAGATGATTACGTTATCAATTTGTTAATTTCAATCAACTCAGTTCAAATGCTATCACTTTTGTAATTTAGAAGGCGGAATGACCAAAGGAATCAGCATTTAAGAATTTACAATTAAAATTAGGCTGGTGTGATATCAGTTGAATTCTTTGAAAATGTGATCAGTATAACCACCAAATGTTCAGGTAAAATTAGCAAGCTTTTCAAATGTAAACACGGCTACATTTAAAATTAGTGTACTACATTTTAAGACTAAAGGGAATTTATATTGCTTATAATCTATGTTTCTTCAAGAACAACTTTAAGGCAGGCTTGTAAGATATTAATCATGTTCAAACTGAGTATTTTTTCAAAAAGCTGCACATAAAAATATTTCTCACTTGATGATGCCTGCTTCAGAATATGGCGTCAAATATTACCAATGATTAAGAATTTTTGAATATTTACAAATCATTTATTTTTACAGTCAACTACATTCAAAATAGTTTTGTGTTCTTGCCAAATTATGCAAGTCTGTTTCATTTCCAATTAATATTTCCAAGTCTGCTCCATGTCCAATTATATACAGGTTGTCTAAGTAGCACTCTTGGCAAGGAGTAAACTTAAAGCTACAATATACACATTTGCTTACATCTTTTATATTAACGGGTATGCATTAATTTTACCAGCACTTACCTGGAAGACCAGAGTTCAGATTTTGCAAACAAACAAAAAACATGCAGAAAACAACAAAGGGAATGCGTTTTGACAATGTTACAGCAAGTATATGCACAAAACAATGGTTATGATAGCAATCTACCACATGCACAAGCTAAGTTAATATTGTGCAAAACAATTAGGTGTAACAGAACTATACAGACACACAATCTCTTGGTAATCACCTAATCTACCACCACCATTCCTGGGCATGGAAATGAAAGAGCCAAGGCTCCCACCAATCACGCTATGGGGTCTCCGTAGAGGAGGCTTTTTGAAAGAGCCTGCATACTGGTGGAGAAAGGAGTGCATACTGTGCGATGTTGCAGGCCTGCCATTCTTCACAATTGGCTCTGTGATTTTTTGAAAGCCAACAGGTTTGTCCCAACGAGGCATTCCATAAAGCAGAAACAAAATCAGAAGGAGAGGTGAAAGGGTGTTGATTGAAACAAAAGAAAACAAAAACAATATAAACATACTGTTTGGTGTCTGACAGGAAATGCATCGAGCTTCTGTATCAAGTTAGCATTTTCAATATTTTTTTAAGAAAATCCACTTCACGTTAACATATATTGTATCTGACATACCTCCAAACTTTACCTCTGTTGTTGACTTCTATAAGAGCTACTTAAATATAATCATTAAAAAATAGTTAATTTTATAAATCAGCTGACTTTACCGTCAAAATTGCAAGTCCAATGCAGTCTTGGTCATCAAAAAAACACAAAACGTTTTTATGGAGAGCTCACTTTTGTTCAACAGACATTTTGATACAAAAGGTTGACAAAATGTATTTCTGAAGAAAATCCTTTTGCCATTATATGGTTGCTGGTAGTTATTTAAAAACAAAGTTCTAATTAACAAGAACGTTTCCTTTTCAAGTTTATCATGAAAAATTTGTAATACACAATACTAATGAGTTACATCTTGGAATCTTGGAAACTTTATTGTCAGCATTGCATTGCAGCATTTAAATGACAACTACATTTAGGATTTAAAAATGTCTATTTTTATTTATTCTATTATACTTAGTATGTTCTTTGAAGTAAATACGATGAACTGATAAACTGATTTTAGAGTCAGAAAATGCCAAGCAAAGTCAAGCAAGGTTGCCCACCATCCTGTTTTTATTGGTATGTTGCTGAGGCTTGGCGTGCATAGGCATTGGCATTGGCTGCAACCGTCCCTCCATTGATGAACTGTACACTGCAAGGGCCAGGAAGCGAGCGGGCAAGATCATCTCTGACCCCTCTCACCCTGGCCACAAACTATTTGAATCACTTCCCTCTGGAAGGCGACTGATTGTCAAAGCTGCCACAGCCAGACATAAAAACAGTTTTTATCCACGAGTAGTTGCTCTTTACTCAACAGCCAAAAATCTGTAGCCTCCCTTTGATCTGGTATTTTGTTGGTTCACATGCTTGATCAATGATGTTTTATCATTAATGTTTTATTATTATTAATGTTTAGTGTTTTCTGAATCATTCGTAATTGTCACTGTATGTCATGTTGTTACTTGTGGGCGGAGCACCAAGGCAAACTCCTTGTATGTGAATACTTGGCCACTAAACTTACTTCCTTACTTACTTACATAGCCAACAAAAAATATAAATTTGGAGCAGGCAGGAACTAGGTTATCAAGTGCAAGGTGATCTTGGCATTACTGTGCAAGGTCCACCTGCGACCTATACCAAACTTCATCACTGTGGTAGTCACCTAAGCCACCTTCAATTTCGGCTGGGGACTCCAGATGGAGCACCTTCAAAAGGTCACAATGCATATTTCTCCTAAGAACCAGCAGGGAACAGTGCATCCTGGTGGCCACCTTTGTGAAACAAAGTGCACCGTGTCATTGCTGAGATTCTATCTGCTGCTCGTGGTGCAAGAGATGGGCCTGAACTAACTGTCACGGGATGTTCCGTTTGACTGTCAGTTGGACTTTGCCACATTATCTGTCCTATGTGGAAAGGTTCCATCAGGAAAACCCATCTGACTATATCCATCAGACAGCGGTCAGCATGGAACGTGCAGCAGGCCTATGCGAGAAGAACACAAAGGATCCCTGAGCAGACCATCAAATTAATTTGACAGAATGCCTCATCGCCGGAACTCACCAACAAGCACCACAATCTCACTTGGCTGGCAATGACAGGGTCCCTCCCTCTCAGGTACTTTCTTCATGGTCAGAGTCTCACTCCCAAGACTACAATCATTCACCTCTCGGATCATGCGTTTGCAGAGGTCTGGGAATGGGTGTGAAGACCCTTGTCGAGATTCACTCTAAACAACTGCATAACAGAGGACTTTCTCGTCTATAGTCTGCTCCCAGGATGCATAGCAGGGCAAATGGAGTGCTATGGAGTGCTACTACAAGATCTCCAACTCGGTGGAAGACACATCTGGATCTTCCCGAAACCTGCTTATTTTCTAGTACAATAAGATGTCCATAGGGAATGCTGCCATTTGGCACAATCCAGGTTGAAGCGTATATGTACTAAAGGAATATCAAACCTGGTGCGGCATACACTTTATGGAGAAGTGCTGCAATCTGGTCCTGCTGCTACTAGACACCGAAACTAAGTCCTTGAGAAATGTACTCTCCAAAGCTGCCACGAGTGACATTGGTGCTTTGAATATATTATTTTGATGACATTACAAATATATAGATGTGACATCATCATAAATGTATATGGACTGGATGACTCTTTGAATGTAAAGAAAGCAATGTACTGTTTTATATATCTTGCATAATTTTTATGAATAAAGTTTATTTTTGAAAGTAAAAAACATTGTTCCATCTCCTATCTTAATAATGATGAAATGGAGCAGATTAGAGCAGCTTAATAATGACGAGTTCTGGTACCTTTATGATAAATTATTCTACAATTTAATCCAAATGTATTTAATACTCAAGCTCCCAGAACAATAAATTAAATAAACTTGATTTCTTTAGGAACTTAGTTCCTTTTGCAGGTTTGAAATTGACAAAGTTCAGTGCAATTCTTTGCACGTCTCTGAACTTTCACATTTTCTCCACGCAGACTTTCAGTTGTAATAAACAATTAAAACCCTTGTCTAAGACAATGCAGGGAAATTACAGAGAATATGGTATGATTGGAATTTCACTATGCCTTTGAACATGTTACAATACATGCACCATTGAACGATTTCAAATATCGCAATATAACTGGGATAATAATAATATTAAAAGAAGAAAGAATGATGCATTTAGAAAATTGTGATCGGATAATATTCCAAAGCAGTGTTTCTGGTCCAAGGAGAAAGGCTGGATTTGGCTCCAGAGAATTGGATCAGGTTTTAATTAGAAATCTCCCCGTTGGATTGCAACCTTGTCGTGGTCAGCGAGCTTGTGTGTGTCTCAGTGACCCCTAGAGTTATGCCAGCGGGAGATTCATCTCCTGTTAGGGTCTCACATGCTGGACAGGTCGACGGGTAGAGGCGATACGAAGAATGATCCAATGGTCCTCCAGGTTGGAGGTTGAGCACAGGGCTAACCACCCTGTCTCGTAAAACAAATATGTTACGGAAACAGCAACTGAAGGAATCAACACTACTGGGCGTGGTGGACTTGCAGGGCTATCGACAGATGCTAGGATGAATGTCAATGGTGAAAGCCGAAAGGAAGCCACTGGCAGGAAGGTGGAAGTTCTAAATGCCAACATGAGAAGGCACTGGAACTGGATTGGCCATATACTGAGAAGAGAACCAGACAACATCCCAAGAATAGCCCTGCACTGGACACCAGAAGGGAAAAGGAAAAGAGGGAGACCCAAAACCACCTGGCATCGAACTGTAGAGGAGGAAATGAAAACAGTGGACCTGACCTGGGGTAGTGTCCAGAAGCTAGCCCAGAACAGACAGGAGTGGAGGACCTTAGTTGCTGCCCTACACGCCAGGAGGCATAATAGGCAGTAAATATGTAAGTAAGTTAGTTAGAAAATATTAAGAGACAATGTTCGTATCATAAGATGTAGATTGAATAGAGAGGAGCGGGAGAGATCTTGTCAAAATAATTAATTGGACGAAAATCAATTCCAGTGGGTTGAGAAAATAGGACTAAGAATTATCAGTCAAAACAGCAACAGATCGATCATAGCGATCTGTAAGGAGGAGATTACTCAGTACAATCGCAATATACTACCACAGGGACTAAGGAATTATATGCAGATCCAAAGGTCAATGATTGATGAGATTAAAAAGAAAGCTATATAAGGCTCAATATATGTATTGGATTTTAATAGTACTGAGAAATAGTCATAAACAAATCAAATGGAAAGTGAGAAGGTAAAAGACACTGGTTATCTAGCATGCCTGTGCCCCTCATTATACATAGCTCTATAATGTCACCTCTTAGCCTCCTGAAAAGCCTTCGATAAAGTGCCACATTACAAGCCTATTAACAAAGTAAAAGACATAATAGTTGTATTCTCCAGGAATTTCCAGGCAGCCATTGTTTTTTTATTTTCTTAAAGACTTAGACCTGTGGCGCAAGTCACAATTTCTAAATTTACAATCGAGACAAATTGTGGCAGCATTATAAATTGTACAATGATAGATCACAGTGGCACAGCAGTAGAGCTGCTGCCTTAAGTACTAGAGGCCCGGGTTCGATCCTGACTAAAGGTGCTGTCTGCATGGAGTTTGTATGTTCTCCCTGTGACATCGTGGGTTTTCTCTGGGCGCTCCGGTTTACTCCCACACTCCAAATCCGTGCAGGTATGTAGGTTAATTGGCTTTGGTTAAAGAATTGTAAATTGTCCCTAGTGTATAGGATACTGCTAGTGTACGAGGTGATCGCTGGTCAGCGTGGAGCCGGTGGACTGAAGGGCCCGTTTCCATACTGTATCCCTAAAGTAAAGTCTAAAGACAGACAGAAGCAGGCACGGAGCAAGGAAAGGCTGTTGGATTAAATTGCATTTACTTCAATGCAAGAGGCCTGACAGATAAGGCAGATGGATCAGGGATGAATAGGTACATGCAACAGGGATATTTTTGCCATTAAAGAAAACTGGCTAATTAACAGGAATAGCAGCTTAATGTTTCTAGTACAAGTACCACAGGCAAGATAGAGGTAGGGTTTAAAGGGGAGAGGAGGGAGAGTTGCTTTAATGATTTAGGAGAAAATCACAGCATAGTCCAAGATGACATTACACTGGGATCATCCAGTGACGTTATATGGGTGGTGCTGGGAAGGTAGACACAAAATTGCTGGAGTAACTCAGCGGGACAGGCAGCATCACTGGAGAGAAGGAATGGGTGATGTTTCGGGTCGGGACCCTTCTTCAGACTGATGTCAGGGGAGGGGGCGAAACAAAGATAGAATGTAGTCGGAGACAGTAAGATTAGTGGGATGAACTGTGAAGGGGAAGGGTATAGAGAGGGAAAGCAAGGGCTATCTGAAGTTAGAGAAGTCAATGTTCATACCGCTGGGGTGTAAACTACCAAGCGAAATATGAGGTGTTGTTCCTCCAATTTGTGATGGGCCTCACTCTGACCATGGAAGATGCTCAGGACCAAAAGATCAAATTGAAAATGGGAGGGGGAGTTGAAGTACTGAGCCACCGGGCGATCAAGAAGGTTAAGACGGACTAAGCGGGGGTGTTCAGTGAAACGATTGCTGAGCCTGCACTTGGTCTCGCTTGGTTCTGCTGGGAAGGGATGATCACCTTGCAAGTGCCTAGAAGTCATGAGGCCTCCAGTCCTCTCCATAAGGTTTGGGACAAAGACCCATCATTTATTTATTTGCCTCTGTACTCCACAATTTGAGATTTGTAATAGAAAAAAATCACATGTAGTTGAAGTACACATTGTCAGATTTTAATAAAGGACATTTTTATACATTTTGGTTTCACCATGTAGAAATATCAGAAGTGTTTATACATAGTCCCCCCATTTCAGGCACCATAATGTTTGGGACACAGCAATGCAGCACACAGTAAATGAAAGTAGTCATGTTTAGTATTTTGTTGCATATCATTTGCATGCAATGACTGCTTGAAATCTGCGATTCATGGACATCACCAGTTGCTGGGTGTCTTCTCTGGTGATGCTCTGCCAGGCCTGTATTGCAGTCATCTTTAGCTTATGCTTGTTTAGGAAAACAGTACCCTACATGGGACTGTAGGCCTCATGACTTCGAGGCACCAGCAAGGTGATCATCCCTTCCCAGCTAGTCCCCTTCAATTATCCCTTCAGCAAATAAAAGACGTGCTCAATTGGGTTTAAATCGGGTGATTGATTTGGCCACTCAAGAATTGACCATTTTTTAGCTTTGAAAAACTCCTTTTTTGTTTTAGCAGTGTTTGGGATCATTGTCTTGCTGTAGAATGAACTGCTGGCCAATGAATTTTGAGGCATTTGTTTGAACTTGAGCAGATAGGATGTGTCTATACACTTCAGAATTCATTATGCTACTATCATCAGCAGTTGTATCATCAATGAAGATAAGTGAGCCAGTACCTTCAGCAGCCATACATGCCCAGGCCATAACAGCCCCATCAATGTGTTTCACACATGAGGGGGTATGCTTTGGATCTTGGGCAGTTCCTTCTCTCCTCCATACTTTGCTCTTGCCATCATAGTCTCATCTGTTCACAAGACCTTTCACCAGAACTATGGTGCTCTTTTTAGTACTTCTTGGTAAACTGTAACTTGGCCATTCTAATTTTTTGGCTAAACAGTGGATTGCTTCTTGCAGTGTATCCTCTGTATTTCTGTTCATGAAGTATTCTGCGGACAGTGGCCATTGACAAATCCACACCTGAAGAGTGTTTCTGATCTTTCGGACAAGATTTTGGGGATTTTTCTTTATTATAGAGAGAATTCTTCTGTCATTAGCTGTGGAGGTCTTCCTTGGCCTGTCAGTTCCTTTGCTATTAGTAAGCTCACCAGTGCTCTCTTTTTTCTTAATGATGTTCTAAAAAGTTGATTATGGTAAGCCAAAGGTTTGGCTGATGTCTCTAACATTTTTATTCTTGTTTCTCAGACTCATAATGGCTTATTTTACTTTCATTGGCACAACTGTGGTCCTCATGTTGATAAACAGCAATAAAGGTTTTCAAAAGTGATGGAAAGACTAGGTATCTGATACCTGCATTAAGGAGGCATTTAAACACACCTGAGCAATTACAAACACCTGTGAGGCCATGTGTCCCAAACATTATGGCGCCTGAAATTGGAAGACTATGTTTCAACACAGCTGTAATTTCTACATGGTGAAAACACCCTTTAATAAAATCTGACAATGTGCACTTTAACCACGTGATTTTGTCTATAACAAATCTCAAATTGTGGAGTACAGAAACAAATAAATAAATAATAGGCATTTGTCTCAAATATTATGGAGGGCACTGCGTATGACTTTTAGGCCTCAAATAGTCAATGGGAATTAAGAGGAACAAATATGCCAGGAGACTGCAGACAGCTGCAAGACTAATGAGATTGTCACAATAGGGAATTTTAACTTTCCCAATATAAACTGGACTGCCATAGTGTTAGGGGCATAAATGGGGTGGGATTTGTCAAGTGTATTCAGGAATATTTCCTCAGACAATATGTAGAGGACCCCAAACAAGGGAGAGGGCAAAAATTGACCTACTCTTAGGATATAGGGCAGGACAAGTAACTGAAGTGTCGTTGTGTGAGCACTTTGGGATCGGCTATAACAGTTCTTTTGGTTTTAAAGCAGCTAATGCAAAAGGACAGGGTTGGTCCACACGTTAAATTCTAAATTGGTGCAAAGCCAACTTAGGTGGTATTGCACAGGAACTTGTCAAAATTAATTGGAGTAGGTTGCTTGTCACCACTGGAAAGTGGGATGCATTTAAAAACACGCTTGTCACCACTGGAAAGTGGGATGCATTTAAAAACACGCTTGTCACCACTGGAAAGTGGGATGCATTTAAAAGCACGCTTGTGAGAATTCAAAGGAAGACACCAATGCTGGAGAAACTTAGCGGATGAGGCAGCATCTATGGAGCGAATGAATAGGTGATATTTCAGGTCGTGACCCTTCTTAAGACTGATGTGGGGGTGGGGGGGGGGGGCGGGAAGAAGAAACGAAGAGGAGGAGACAGTAGGCTGTGGGAGAGCTCGGAAAGAGAGGGGAAGGAGTGAGAAAGCAAGGACTACCTGAAATTGGAGAAGTCAATGTTCATACCGCTGGGATGTAAACTCCCCAGGCGAAATATGCGGTGCTGCTCCTCCAATTTGCATTGGGACTCACTCTGGTCATGGAGGAGGCCCAGGACAGAAAGGTTGAATTCGGAATGGGAGGGGGAGTTGAAGTGCTGGCCCAGGTTGGTTAATGCGAACTGTGCAGAGGTGTTGGGCGAAGCGATCGCCAAGCCTGCGCTTGGTCTCTCCGATGTAGAGCAGTTGAAACCTAGAGTAGCGGATGCAACAGATACGGTTAGAGGAGGTGTCGGTGAATCTCTGGCACACCTGGAAAGACTGCTTGGGTCCTTGGATGAAGTCGATGGGGGAGGTAAAGCGACAAGTGTAGCATTTCCTGCTGTTGCAAGGGAAAGTACCAGGGTAGCGGGTGGTTTGGGCGGGAAGGGACGAATTGACCAGGGAGTTACGGAGGGAGCGGTCTCTGCAGAAAGCAGAAAGGGGAGGAGATGGGAAGATGTGGCAGTGGTGGGATCCCGTTGGAGGTGGCGAAAATGTCGGAGGATTATCTGTTGTATGTGACGGCTGGTAGGATGGAAGGTGAGGACAAAAGGGGGATTCTGTCCTTGTTACGAGTGGGGGGGGGGATGGGGAGTGAGAGCGGAGCTACGGGATATAGGAGACCCTAGTGAGCGCTTCATCTATGGTCGAAGAGGGGAACCCCCATTCCCTAAAGAATGAGGACATCTCCAAAGCCCTGGTTTGGAACACCTCATCCTGGATGCAGATGCGGCGTAGATGGTGGAATTGGAAGTAGGGGATAGAGTCCTTACAGGAAGCAGGGTGGGAAGAAGTGTAGTTGTGAGAATTCAAGATAGGCATGCTCCTGTCAGAGTGAATGATAGGGCACAAAGAGTGAGGAATCAGGAATCATAAGGTCATAAGTGATAGGAGTAGAATTAGGTCATTCGGCCCATTAAGTCTATTCCGCCATTCAATCATGGCTGATCTATCTCTCCCTCCAAAACCCATTCTCATGCCTTCTCCCCATAATCTCTAACACCTGTACTAATCAAAAATCTATTCACCACTGCCTTAAAAATATCCACTGAATTCACCACCCTCTGACTAACGAAATGTCTCCTCATCTCCTTCTTAAAAGATCGTCCTTTAATTCTGAGGCTGTGACCTCTCGTCCTAAACTCTTCCACTAGTGGAAACATCCTCTCCACATCCACTCTATCCAAGCCTTTCATTATTCTGTATGTTTCAATGAGGTCTCCCCTCATTCTTCTAAACTCCAGCGAGTACAGGCCCAGTGCCGACAAACGTTCATCATAACCTAATCATTTCTGGGATCAATGCGGCCTTACCAGAGCCTTATAGAGCCTCAGCGTTATATCCCTGTTTTTGAATACAAGCCCTCTTGAAATAAATGCTAACCAACCAGAAAAAGCCCCTTTTTATTGCCACACTTTGTCTTCTGCCATCCTGCTATCGATGCTGGTATCTGTCCTTTGATAACGTGGCCTCTCTTCTTCCTTCGCAGCCTCACGTGTGGCAGTTTATCAAAGGCTTTCTGAAAATCCGGGTAAACAACATCTACTGACTCTCCTTTGTCTGTCCTGCTATTTACTTCTTCAAAGAATTCCAGCAAATTTGTCAAGCAAAACCTCCTCTTCACAGAGCAATGCTGGCTTTTATTGCGTACTTCTAAGTACTCCGTAACCTCATCTTTTATGATGGACTCTAAAATCTTACCAACCACCGAAGTCAGACTAACTGGCCTTTAGTTCCCACTATTCTGCTCTGCTCCCTTCTTGTGCAGCGGGATAACATTGATAATTTTCCAATCATATGGGACCTCTCCTGTCTCTAGTGATTCTTGAAATATCACTGTCAATGCCTCCATAATCTCTAAAGCCTCCTCTTTCAGAACCCTAGGGTGCAGTCCATTCGGTCCAGGTGATTTATCCACCTTCAGCCCTTTCAGCTTCCTAGTAATAGCCACTCCACTAACTTCCAACCCCTGACTCTCTTGAATTTCAGGCACGTTGCTCCTGTGTTCCACTGTGAAGACTGATGCAAAAAAGTCATTCAACTCCTCTGGCATTTCTTTATTCCCCATTATCACTTCTCCTGCATCATTCTCCAGTGGCCCAATTCCACTCCTGCCTCTGTAGTACTCTTTATGCAACTGAAGAACATTTTGCTATCATTGGCTAGCTTACTTTGGTATTTCATCCTTTCTCTCCGTATTGCCTTTTTAATCACCTTGACAAGATGACAAGAGAAATTGAGGCTCTGGTCAGCAAAAAGGAGCCATGGATCAGGCACAGGCAGCTGAGATCATGTGGAGCTGTATAGGTGATTGAACAGCATACTCGAGGAGGAATCTCTACAAGATCTCCCCTCATCCTTCTACGCTCCATGGAATAGAGACCCCCCCTACTCAACCTCTCCCTATAGCTCACACCCTCTAGTCCTGGCAACATCCTTGTAAATCTTTTCAGAACCCTTTCAAACTTGACAATATCTTTCCTATAACAAGGTGCCCAGAACTGATCACAATATTCTAAATGCAGTTTCACTAACGTCTTATACAACTGCACATGACCTCTCAACTTCTATACTTAATACTCTGACTGATAAAGGCCACAGTGCCAAAAGTCTTTTTGACCACCTTATCGACCTGACTAGACCTTCAAGGAACCATGCACTTGTGCTCCTTAATTCCTCTGCTCTACACAGTACTCAGAGGCAATAGACAATAGGTGCAGGAGTAGGCCATTCGGCCCTTCGAGCGAGCACCGCCACTCAATGTGATCATGGCTGATCATTCACAATCAGTACCCCGTTCCTGCCTTCTCCCCATATCCCTTGACTCCGCTATCTTTAAGAGCTCTATCTAACTCTTCTTGTGCAATGAGGTAACATTGATAATTTTCCAATCATATGGGATGTCTCCCGTCTCTTGTGATTCTTGAAATATCACTGTCAATGCCTTCACAATCTCTAAAGCCTCCTCTTTCAGAACCCTAGGGTGCAGTCCATCCGGTCCAGGTGACTTATCCATTTACTGTGTAGGTCATGCCCTTCTTCGACATCCCAAAATGCAACACCTCACACCCTCTGTATTAAATTCCATTAACTATTCCTCCACCCACCTGGCCAATCATAGAAACATAGAAATTAGGTGCAGGAGTAGGCCATTCGGCCCTTCGAGCCTGCACCGCCATTCAATATGATCATGGCTGATCATCCAACTCAGTATCCCGTACCTGCCTTCTCTCCATACCCTCTGATCCCCTTAGCCACAAGGGCCACATCTAACTCCCTCTTAAATATAAATCCAGATCCTGCTGCAATCGTTCACAACCATCTTCACTCTCTGCAAACCACTAACCACTATTTAGTTTTAATTTGTTGGGTTGTGTTAGGGGGGGGGGGGGTGTTCTCTGTCTCTTCCTTCGGGGGAATGCGACTTTTTCGTGTCGTATCCCCCTTCTCTGCCTCCGTCTGCGCTGAGGCCTAATGGCGGAGCTGGCGGCCTCCAGCCTGCGACCGACCCCGAGGCTCCGGAGGCAGAGCCAGCCAGGACTCACCAACGAGAGGCTGGCCGTCTTCGGGGCTGAGGCAGCGGTGGCCCCACTTGCTGGTGCGGCGTTCTGGCTTTCGGCGGCGGCCTGGAGCTGATGCAGCGGCCCGGAGCGGAGACTGCAGGACCCGGAGCTGGGGCGGCTGCCCGGAGCGGAGACTGCGGGACCCGGAGCGGAGACTGCGGTATCCGGAGCTGGGGCGGCTGCCCGGAGCTGATGCTGTGGCGGGCCGTCTCGGAGCGGAGACGGCGTTCCGGCTTTCGGCGGCGGCGACATCACCACGGAGGTCCGCTGGACTGGAGGGCGGCATCTCCGGCCTGGATCGATCGCCTCAGCGCAGAGGGAGAACAAGGAGGGAAGAGACGGAGACTAAGACTTTGCCTCCATCACAGTGAGGATGTGCTTGGTGAACTCACTGTGGTGGATGTTTAATTTGTGTTTATTGTATGTTTTGTTTTTATTGGTTCTGTGTATGACTGCAGACAACATAATTTCGTTCAGACCGAAAGGTCTGAATGACAATAAAGGAATCTAATTCTAATCTAATCTAATTCTAATCATCAGCAAACTTGCTAATCTTGCCCTGTACGTTCTCATCCAAATCATTGATGTAGATGACAAACAGTAACAGGCCCAGCACCGGAGAAAAGGAATAGGTGACATTTCGAGTCGAGACTTCATCAGACTGAGATTCTGGGGAAATGGATATGACAGATATAGACGGTGATATAGAGAAAGAGAACACATAAATGATAGATATTCAGAAAGTAATGTTGATCAAAGAAAGATGGAGCCCACAATGGTAATTGTTGGCTGTGGGTAGGTGATAATGAGTCACTGAGACAGTGAAACTCAACAGGACAATAGTAGAACTACTATGATGACTAGGGTGGGAAGAGATAGAAAGAGACAGGAAGCAAGGGTTAATTGAAGTTAGGGAATCAATATTCATATGCTGGTTTGTAAACTGCCCAGATGAAATATGAGATGCTGTTCCTCCAATTTGCGTTTCGCCTCACTCCGACAACGGAGGAGGTCCAGGACAGAAAGGTCAGTATGAGAATGGGAAGGGGAGTTAAAGAGTTTGGCAACCAGGAGATTATACAGGACAAGGTGGACTGAGCGATGGTGTTCAGCGAAATGATCACCCAGTCTGCGGTTGGTCTTGCCGATATATTGGAGTCCACACCCGGAATAGTGGATACAGTAGATGAGGTTCAAGGAGGTGCAAGTGAACCTCTGTTTAATCTGAAAAGACGATCAGGTTCCCTGAACAGAGTCGAAGGAGGAGGAGCAGGAACAAGTGTTGCATCCCCCTGCAATGCAGGGGAATTAATCTGGGGAGGGATTGGTTTGAATGGGAAGGGATGCAATAACCAGGGAGTTGCGGAGGGAACGGTCTCTGTGGAAAGTGGTGCAGATGGGAAGATGTGACCAGTGGTGCAATCCCGTTGGAGGTAGCAAAATTATCAGACGTTTATGTATTATATGCGACTGTGAAGGGGTGAAAGGCGAGGACTAGGGGGACTCTGTTCGTGTGCGGCTGGGTGGAGGGGGTGCATGTGCGGAGCTGCGTGGTACCGAGGAGACAAGTGAGGGAATCTTTTATGATAAAAGTTCCTGGATGTTCTGGTATGGATCACCTCATCTTGGGCGCAGATGCCACGTAGACAGGAGAATTGGAAGAAGGGGTATAGAATCTTTGCAGGAGGCAGGGTGAGAAGATGTGTAGTCTAGATAGTTGTGGGAGTCAGTAGGTTTATAATAGACGTTAGTCGATAGTCTATCTCCTGTAATGGAGACGTCGAGATCAAGAAAGGGGAGGGAGGTGTCGGAGATGGAAACTGGAAGTGCGGTTAATGAATACTACATGGGTGCAGGAGGGGATAGGGCCAGTGTATGCCTGGAACAGGGATTATTTAACTTACCCATCAAAGAGGCAGGCATAGTTGGGGCCCATGCGAGTGCCAAATGCTGTGCCTTTGATTTGGAGAAAGTGGGAAGAGTCGAAGGAAAAGTTGTTGAGAGTGAGGACCAGCTCTGGTAGGCAGAGGACGGTGAAATATTGCTCCACTCCTATTTCTATTTGTCACCTTCTGAGGATATATCTGCATCACCTCTTGTTTTGAGGCTACCTTTTCAAGATGTTACAACTTGCAATATTTAATTTCCCATTTTCTCCATTGATGCCTCAATAATCCCTGCTATATTTAATTCCATACAAATTAGTTCCATAGTCCCCACTCAATTTTAAAAAATTATTATTGATGTAGCTGGCAACATTATTAATATACCCATCGTTTACAGGCCTTGTATTTAAAACTATATTCTCTATCATATTCAGTCCTTGTCCTGCAAAGAGGCTGAAATATAGATGAGAATGCTTCAGTTGTGAATACCTTTAATCTAAACACATTCTGAATACTGTATTCAATTTTGAACACCACACATCCCACAAGGTGTCCAACAGAGAATTGAAATTGAGGTCATTAAAAAGATAAGGATTTTTATTGGGTATTAAGTGCACCAAGATGGTTAAATCTCCTTGTTCAGTGCAAGGGTATTAACTACAAATTAATGCAAGAAAGAGCAAAGATAAGTTAATACAATTTTTTGCATTAAACATTACTGAATCAGTTGATGCATTATCACATGTGGCTACTAAGCAATGCCAGCTGTAAAATTTAACGGGGGTGTTACGAAAAACGTCAAGTGTAAAGAAATCTTATTTATTTCCCACAATGGCAATTCATACAACTGAATTCATTAAACCTTTCAATGGACAGTAAAAAAAAATCTAGCAAATGTAGTTTTAATAAATTAGAAATAATTCAATTATTGCTTGGTTAACAAAGTTAATAGCATAGAAAATGCTGAGAAGCTGCAAATAATAAACATTCAGAAGTAGCTGATGGTATTCTGGTTTACATAGATCTTTGTAGATTAAGTGAAAAATGTCAAGAGTCCCACAGAACAAGCTGTAACTCAATGGGGGAAAATGAAGGGCAGCCACAAGCAATGTAACACCAATGTTGGTGGTCTAGGGGCAAAAAAAGATTAGTCATATGGAGTATGGTTGTCAATCAGTTCAGACAACAATGTGGTGATAGCATGAAGCAAGGACAACATGAAATATATCACCAGCAGGATATAAAACTCAATGTACAAAAAGATTGAAAGAAAATACTATATGGAATTATTATTTCACAAATAATTTTTAATTTTTCCTACATTCTTACATCCATCTAAATCCTGGACAATCAAATCTATTTATATGGAGTGTGAAGCTTATTCTGATATAAACATGTTTATGAACAAAATAATTGATAGTAAAATAAAAACATTTAAAAGATTAAAATTAAACGTAGTACAGAATACAGATAAGTAATCAAAGGACATGGCAATAATTAAGTGAACAGTGATTGGCAGACTACCAGCAACCATAAATTTGTTATTTAAAGAAATGCGTAGCTTTCAAACTTAAATTGGCACTTTGAAATATTATCTTTTGAAAATATTCTATAACAGAGCGATGGAAGTGGATTAAACCTGGTTAATTTCCAGATTTTGGTCAGATATGCTACAGTTAAAGCAAAAAGCCTGTCAGCAGACCAAAGCAGTATTAAAAAGGTACATACAGTGCCCTCCATAATGTTTGGGGCAGAACAGTCATTTATTTATTTGCTATGTAGTCCACAATTTGAGATTTGTAATAGAAAAAAAATCACATGTGGTTCAAGTGCACGTTGTCAGATTTTATTAAAGGGTATTTTTATACATTTTGGTTTCACCATGTAGAAATTACAGCTGTGTTCATAAATAGTCCCCCCATTTCAGGGCACTATAATATTTGGGACACATGGCTCTACAGGTGTTTGTAATTACTCAGGTGTGTTAAAATGCGTCCTTAATGCAGGTATAAGAGAGCACTCTGCACCGAGTCTTTCCTCCAATCTTTCCATCACCTCTGGAAAGTTTTATTGCTGTTAATCACATGAGGACCAAAGTTGTGCCAACAAAAGTCAAAGAACCCATTATGAGAAACACAAATAAAATTAGTTATTGGCTGTAATCTTGCATATTTACATGTAAATGTTTATCAATATGCAAAATTCAATTCAATTCAACCTTCAAGCCTTACAAAAATCAACTGTTTGGAACATCATTAAGAAGAAAGGGGGCACTGGTGAGCTTACTAATCTCAAAGGGACTGGCAGGCCAAGGAAGGCTTCCTTAGCTGATGACAGAAGAATTCTCTCTATAATAAAGAAAAATCCCCAAACACCTGTCTGACAGATCAGAAACACGCCTCAGGTGTGGATTTGTCAATGACCACTGCCCACAGAAGACGTCTTGAACAGAAATACAGAGGCTACACTGCAAGTTGCAAACCATTAGTTAGCTGCAAAAATAGGATGGCCAGGTCACAGTTTGTCAAGAAGTACTTAAAAGTGCAACCACAGTTCTGGAAAAAAGTCTTGTGGACAGATGAGACAAAGATTAACTTATACTAGAGTGATGGCAAGAGCAAAGTATGGAGGAGAGAAGGAACTGCCCAAGATCCAAAGCATACCACCTCATCTGTGAAACACGGTGGTGAGGATGTTATGGCCTGGGCATGTATGGCAGCTGAAGGCACTGGCTCACTTATCTTCATTGATGATACAACTGCTGATGGTAGTAGCATAATGAATTCTGAAGTGTATAGACACATCCTATCTGCTCAAGTTCAAACAAATGCCTAAAAACCCATTGGCTGGCGGTTCATTCTACAGCAAGAAAATGCTCCCAAACATATGGCTAAAGCAACAAAGGAGTTATTCAAAGCTAAAAAATGGTCAATTCTTGTGTGGTCAAGTCAATCACCTGATCTAAACCCAATTGAGCATGCCTTTTATATGCTGAACAGAACACTGAACGGGACTAGTCCCCAAAACAAGCATAAGCCAAAGATGGCTGCAATACAGGCCTGGCAGAGCATCACCAGAGAAGACACCCAGCAACTGGTGATGTCCATGAATCGCAGACTTCAAGCAATCATTGCATGTAAAGGATATGCAACAAAATGCTAAACATGATTACTTTAATTTACATGACATTGCTGTGTCCCAAACATTATGGTGCCCTGAAACAGGGGGACTATGTATAAACACTGCTGTAATTTCTACATGGTGAAACCAAAATGAAGAAAAAAATATCCTTTATTAAAATCTGACAATGTGCACTTTAACCACGTGTGATGTTTTTCTATAACAAATCTCAAATTGTGGAGTACAGAGGCAAACAAATAAATGATGGGTCTGCGTCCCAAACATTATGGAGGGCACTATAGCAGGATGCAGTTCACTGCAAAAAAAGAGAAAGTATGCATAATAACAGAATGTACACAATGCAAATATTTTAGCACAGCCTTTAGAATGTTAAATCATCAAGTACATAGCCATAAGGAAGCTATTGTTTAATGCGTATACAGATTAGTTGAAAAATTCAAGACATCAAAATAAAAGGTTTAAAACATGTAAGGGAAGTTAATATTTGTTAAAATTTAAGTAAAGATTTTAAATTTCCATTCCGTTCTTCCAATAAAGAGGCAACAGATTTATGTTTTAGTTTAGAGAGGCAGTGTGGACCATGGGAAAGTTGCACAGGGGCATTAGATGGAATACAGGCAGGCAAAATAAATTAGCACAGTAGATTGAATGCAATGTGGAAAACAGCAAGATCATCCATTTCTTAATGGATTTCTTAAATGGCTCGAGCCTCAGTAAGTTGAAATTTTAGATTGAAGGCACTTGATCTGATGAAGAATGTTTGTCCTGAAATGTTACTCTGTTTCACACTCCACAGATATTGCCTGATCTGCTGAGTGCTTCCAACATACAATGTTTTCCAGCAACAGCATTGATTTTTTGATTTTCATTTTCTGAGAGATTGAAAGATTTTCAGATGACCATGGTGCTTCTATGGACAAATCCTGTGAAAGTTAACCTGGAGGTGCAAAAATCAACTAGGAAGGCAAATAATGTTTGTCTTTATTGCAAGAGGTTATGAGCATAACCAGATCCTACGTAAGGACGGATAATACCTGTAACTAGAGGTCACATAAATTCATACATTGACAGCAGGGCGGGTTTATCATAGAAGTAAAATTTAGGCAGACTGGGGCTATAATCTTTGGATCAGAAGAATGATTGGGGGATCTCATTCAGACAAAACAAGTTATAGAGTTTGACAGGGCAAATGGCAAGTCAATTATCTTCCTGACTGGGATTTCAAGATTAAGGTGCAGGAATCATAACGAAGTGTCACGCTCATAATAATAGGGCTACAATTCAGGACAGATATGCGAAAATTTCTTTTCAGCAGAGTAGTGATTAATTCTCTATCGAAAAGGGCTATGGAATCTCAGCGGTATCTAGACAGACAGATAGAATTTCAGATGTAAATGGATATGAGATTAGGTCAGGAAGAGAACCAAGGTCAAGGATCAGCCATGAGCTCATTAATTGGCAGGACATCAGGGGCTGAATGATCTGCTCCTGCTACTTTTTCCTTTGTTAAGAAGCTTCAAGTTTCTTTTACTGAGAACTGTTAATATTGTACCAATTTATAATAAAGAACACAACCTATGATTCTGCTGAAGATTAAACCCCTTCCAACATGATTTTGGTTAGAATCTGAACATTCTTGTCAGAAAAGGCTAACAATTCCCATCAAGTGATTTCAATGTTGGTTAGACAAAGCCTTTTGCAACCTTTCAATGTACAATAAACTGAATGTACAATGAACTGAATGTTGTAAAACATACAATCTTGCTTTGCTGAATTTGGATTTACAGCATCAAGCCCACAATGGAAATCAAGCCCACTCATCCCATACAGCATCAAGCCCACTTATCTCATGTGTTTATTTTTATCTCATCCCACTCAGGTTCTAGTTAAATGCTGCTGCATATTTAAGATACTTCAAAGCATTTACAAAATCCTTTACAATTATTTTATACTTCAAAGTGGAATTCTTTAATTAATGCAATATCCAAGAATCCCAGCACCAACTGGCACTTCATTCTACAATAATGCACTTTCAACAACTTGAGCTAATTTAAAAATTACAGCAGGAGATGAGAGCATGAAGCCAATGTCAGAAAATCTACAAAAAAAGCCATAATTTTATGAAATACAGTATCACCCCAAAAGAGAAACACATTGATAAATATGTGCGCATTTCTACAAATATGTTGAATGGGTGAGTAGCATAGAGGAAACGTGTGTAACTGTATTGGGAAAAAATTAATTTGTTCTCATCATCAACACTATTTCAATTTTTTTATTGATGGCATTTTCATTCACTTGAAATAGTTATGATAAATTCAAAGAGAGAGTCACTTAAATCCATCAGCCATGAATCTGCAGAACATTTACCAAAGTCACAGTTTGAAGGCATACAGATTGGTTTGCGCTTGAAGATTGGTTTGCGCTTGAAATATCTGTTTGCACTGGTTTTGATGTTGGTTGAAAGCTAGAGAAATTGTCATATAACTGGATTTATTATTCACACAGAAATTAAATAGTCTGAACCATCATAAACTACCATTCAAAACAGTCTACTTGCGTGTCACATTTTGTACAGACTCACTTATACTTCAGTTAAATGTTTTCCAAACCTATGCTGACACCAAAACTTTGCTCCTTAAATCAGACACTCCAAGAACATTTTATTATTGTTGTTGCATAATGACTCAAAAACTTCAATGGTGTTTATTGAAGAGATAGTACTAAAACCAATGTCTTCTAATACTTTTAGGTTAAAGCTTTGGCAACCAGTACATTAAACGTAAAATAAGGGACAGCAACGTGACTGCAAAATACAGACTTTAGGCAGATCACAACCACAGTCTTATGCACCATGGCATTACAATCAAACATACTTCTGGGGTACTCGGCAGGTCAAGGTGCATATGTAGAGGCATCAGGATGCATGCTCTCAACCCAATCCTCTACTATCCATCTGCCTCCACAGATGTTGCCCGACGTATTGAGTTCCTCCGGCCATTTGCAGAGCGGAGTGCCGACTCCATGTTGGAGATGAGCTCGGTTGGGATAATGGTACTGGAAGCAGAACTTTCATAAGTTGGGTTCATAAACTGGAGGGGACCTGTGCGTTTCTTGGTGTGTTTTGGGTTGTAAATGGTAGGGCATTAGAATATAGAATAGCACAGCACAGGAAAAGGGCTTTAAGCCCATGATGTCTTTCTTGATCATGATGTATATTTAAAATAGTCCCATTTTGTTGCACATATTCTGTATTATTCCATTTTCTGTCGATTCACGTGCATTGTTTAAATGCCTCTTCAATGTTCTTGGCCTATCTGCTTCCACATCTCCCCTGGTAGCATATGCCAGGACCAACTAATCTCTACGTAAAAATTACCTTGCAACATAAATTTCCTTTAAAGTTTCTTCCTCCTTAAGGCTGTGCCTTTGAGTATTTGACATTTCCACCTTAGGAAAAAGACACTAACTATCCACCCTATCCATGTCCCTCATAATTTTATATACTTCCATCAGGTTATCATCCAGCCTCTGACACTCCACAGAGCGCAATTGAAGTTTGTCCAACCTCTCCTTATAGCTAATATTATCTAATCCAAACAACTTCCCATGGAACCTTTTCTGCATCCTATCCTATCCAATACCTCCACATCCTTCCAGTAATGTACAAAGCAGAATTACACACATTGTGATGTTTTTTTTAAAAGAGGAATAGAGAATTGACATTCAAAATCTCAAGATGCCAGTAATACTTAATAGATAAAAAGAAATATCACTTCCAATCAACTGGACCCTACCTCAACAGAAAACTATGAGCTTCAGAAAATAACAAGATGCAGAAAATTACATGGCAAGTGAATGTATCCAGAATCCTAGGATCAGTGGAAAATATTATCAAACAGAATTAAAAGTTTAAAACTCAATTATTCTGGTTTATTAATCATGTAAATTTGAAGACTTTACATTAACGAAAGTGCTTGACAAAAAAGTGCAGCATTTTTACCAATTTAAAAAATGAAGCTGACAACAGTCCCAAAAGTAAAACAAATTTGTAGTAATTTGCAGTGTTCATTTAACATTTAACAAAAATAACTCACCATTGTCTTTACTGCTGTTCTCTTCCACAGTCATTTGCTCTGCAAGCTCCGATAGAGACTCATCAATTGTTTGGCTGCCACGCAATGTTAGGGAAAGCCGGCGCTTAAATTTTTTCATCTTTTCCATGAAATCCTCCACTTTAGAGAAGCCTAAAATTAAACATTAACATCGTTCAATTAGACTCATTAGGAGGTACAATAATAATAATAATAATGGATGGGATTTATATAGCGCCTTTCTAATACTCAAGGCGCTTTACATTGCATTATTCATTCACTCCTCAGTCACACTCGGTGGTGGTAAGCTACTTCTGTAGCCACAGCTGCCCTGGGGCAGACTGACGGAAGCGTGGCTGCCAATCTGCCCCTCCGACCACCACCAATCACTCACACACATTCACACACAGGCAAAGGTGGGTGAAGTGTCTTGCCCAAGGACACAACGACAGTATGCACTCCAAGCGGGATTCGAACCGGCTACCTTCCGGTTGCCAGCCGAACACTTAGCCCATTGTGCTATCTGCCGTCCCAAATGAGGCTCACCTGCACATAAAGTATGCAAATGTGAATCTCCTAAGAATTATAAATAGTAATTTGAAAATTGCTACATATTAGCAGAGCTACTATTAGTCAAATAACTCTCAAGTTCAAAGACGTTTTCAGTGAGTAAAGTAGTTCAAATGTTACCTTACTTAAATTGGAAACATCACAAAGACAAAATCTGTGCCCACTGATATATGTAACAACATGGGTATAAACTGACTAAATCTTTCCTATATTTAAGAAAGAACTGCAGATGCTGGAAAAATCGAAGGTAGACAAAAATGCTGGAGAAACTCAGCGGGTGAGGCAGCATCTATGGAGCGAAGGAATAGGTGACGTTTTGGGTCGAGACCCTTCTTCAGACTGATGTGAGGGTGGGGGGGGGGGGAAGAAGAAAGGTAGAGGCGGAGATAGTATGCTGTGGGAGAGCTTGGGAGGGGAGGGGAAAGAGGGAGAAAGCAAGGACTACCTGAAATTGGAGGTCAATGTTCATACCGCTGGGGTGTAAACTACCCAAGCGAAATATGAGGTGCTGCTCCTCCAATTTGCGGTGGGACTCACTCTTGCCATGGTGGAGGCCCAGGACAGAAAGGTCGGATTCGGAATGGGAGGGGTAGTTGAAGTGCTGAGCCACCGGGAGATCAGGTTGGTTATTGCAAACTGAGCGGAGGTGTTCGGCGAAGCGATCGCCAGGGCCTACGCTTGGTCTCACCGATGTAGAGCAGCTGATACCAAGAGCAGCAGATGCAACAGATGAGGTTGGAGGAGGTGCAGATGAACATCTGCCGCACCTGGAAAGACTGCTTAGGTCGTTGGATGGAGTCAAGGGGGGAGGTAAAGCAACAAGTGTAGCATTTCCTGCTGTTGCAAGGGAAAGTACCAGGGGAGGGGATGGTTTGGGTGGGAGGGGACGAATTGACCAGGGAGTTACGGAGGGAGCGGTCTCTGCGGAAAGCCAAAAGGGAAGGAGATGGGAAGATGTGGCCAGTGGTGGGATCCCGTTGAAGGTGGCGAAAATGTCGGAGGATTATCTGTTGCATGTGACGGCAGGTAGGGTGGAAGGTGAGGACAAGGGGGACTCTGCCTTTGTTACGAGTGGGTGGGGGGGGGGGGGGTTAGTGAGAGCAGAGCTATGGGGTATAGAAGAGACCCTGGTGAGAGCCTCATCTATAGTTGAAGAGGGGAACCCAAGTATCCTAAAACATGAGGACATCTCCGATGCCCTGGTTTGGAACACCTCATCCTAGGTGCAGATGGGGCGTAGACAGAGGAATTGGGAGTAGGGTATAGAGTCCTTACAGGATGCAGGGTGGGAAGAAGTGTAGTCCAGAAAGCCATGGGAGTCAGTGGGATATGGATAGCTCCAAAAATGTCCTTCAATTTTCATTATTTTAAGCTCTAATTCTTATTTGTGTTAATATTGCAAATTATCATACTGGTTAAAGGACAAACTTCATTAATACTCTCACACATTTTCTTATCTCCACATTATATTTTCTGAACTCGGTAAATCTGACATGAAGAGATTTTCCTGCTTCAAACAGTAATATCGTGGGATAGTTGTCAAGCTGATTGATTGATTGATTGATTGATTGATTGATTGATTGATTATACCTTTAATAATCCTTTACAGGAAATTACAGTGCCACGACAGCTTCAAGACAGACATAACACCACACATTTCCTCAAATGGCTTCCATACTTAACAAGTTAAAATACAAGTTAAAATACAAGTTAAAATACAAGTTAAAATACAAGTTAAAATACAAGTTAAAATACAAGTTAAAATACAAGTTAAAATACAAGTTAAAATACAAGTTTAAATACAAGTTTAAATACAAGTTTAAATACAAGTTAAAATACAAGTTAAAATACAAGTTAAAATACAATTAATTTAAAAAAAAGTGCAGTTATTTATGCGCATTATATAACCTTATAGCAGCTGGTAAACAGGACTTCCTATGTCTCTCAGTTTTGCACATTGGTGCAATCAGCCTCTGACTGAAGATGCTGCTCTTGATCACCTTCAGGGCATGGAGTGGGTGAGTGGGGTTGGTCATTATAGAACCTAGTTTGTTCAGAGTTCTGGCCTCTGCCACCTGCTGGACCGTTCGTTGCTCAGCCCCGACCACTGAGCCGGCCTTCCTGATTAGCTTGTCCAGTCTGTTTTTATCTGCTATACGGGCGCCATCTCCCCAACAGGCCACAGCAAAAAACAGAGCACTGGCCACCACTGAATGGTAGACACTGCACAGTAGGGGTTGGCAGATGTTAAATGCCCTCAGCCTCCTTAAAAAATACAGTCGGCTTTGTCCCTTCCTGTACACCGCCTCCATATGACACTTCCAGTTCAGCTCACTGTCAAGCTGCACCCCAAGGTACCTGTGATTAGCGACCACCTCCACCTCAGTGCCCTTAATGGTGATTGGTGTTGCTTGAGTCCTCCTCCTCCCCCTCCTGTGTATCCTAGATTTGACAAACAGAATGGAAGGGGTAATAGAGACAAGTAAAAAAATCTGAGGTTGGAAACAAAGTGCTGGAACATCTCAGCTGTTTGAGACTGAAAAGGAAAATGACCCATACTAAGGAGTGAAGGAAAAAGTGGGGTGAAAAGAAGGAGTTGATAGGTGGACCAAACTGAGGATGCAAAGTGTGTGAGAAGACGTGGATATATAAAATCAGAAAGAAGAGAGAGGGGTGGGGGCGTCAGAGGATGTGCATTACTTGAAAGCAGGCAAAATGAACGGGCTTGTCAGTGGGCTGTCGACTACCCAAGTGGACAATGAGGTTCTCTGGCTCCAGGGCGCGTCTGTTGCATGTGACGGCAGGTAGGGTGGAAGGTGAGGACAAGGGGGACTCTGCCTTTGCGCTCTCTCTCTCTCTCTCTCTCTCTCTCTCTCTCTCTTCCCCCCCCCTTAAATACACCAAAACATGACCAGTATAATGACTTTCTCCAAAGTCACCATGTGTCAATATAAATTCCTCTTCATATCCTTTACACACAATGTTCTTTGTCATGTGATAGTGGGGCACAATAACATCACAACCAATACTTCACACTACAATTAGTACAACACCGTGTAAAATGAGCCAGATCATGCTTTTAGTTTCCACAACATCCATATAAACTCCACCCGCACGGCATCTGATGTCAGCGTGTGTTCTGCTTTGCAAGCCAAAATATAGGTTTGTTTATGAAAGTCATGAAAAGTTTAGAGAGACCAATTGTGGGCAAATGGGGCAACTTGGTCAGTATAGGCGAGCTGTGCCCAAGGGCCAGTTACTGTGCTGTAAGACCATTTGCAGAACTGCATATTATCTACGATCTCATCTAAAATATTTGACAAATAGTTAAGAGATTAAGCGACTGTGATGGGGTGATCCTACCAATTGAAGAGTTAAAATTTGTTGCCCAAGGTCAAGTTCATTTCAAAATAAATTGTAATTGCAGGAACTATCACCGCATAAATCTCTGGGTTGAATCATTTAGGGATATTTATAGCAGCGTCCAGCAACACAACAGAATCTTATTTTATTTGGTGGAGTCTCATTTAGGAATCGTTCTCACAACCAACTTACCAATAAATGAATTAAGAGATAAAAAAAAAACAACACGCAATGAGTTTATATAATCTTTTTCACAGTCACTTCAGAACATTCATAATTGGCTATATGAAATGTGTGTATTTCTAGATCACATTAACTGTTGTGCTGCAAAAACTGAGCAGACAATTTAAGTGCAGAGGAACATTGCATATGAGTCATAGAAAGATACATCATGGCAACAAGTGTGTAGGAAGGGACCGCAGATGCTGGTTTAAACAAGTCAGATTTATTTGTCACATACACAATGAAGTGCAGTGAAATGAACTTGCCAGCAGCAGTACAATAAAAAAAGAACACACAATACACAATAAAAATTTAACACAAAAACATCCACCACAGCATTCAATACTGTGGTGGAAGACACAAAGTTCTGTCAGTCCTCCTCCATTTTTCACCGTAGTTGGGACCACAAACCTTTGCAGATGTATAGGCCCTCATGTCTGGAAGGTAAGTCCCAAATCGGTGCTTCCCTACCGGAGACCGTGGCTTCAAGATGATGTAGGCCGCAGGCTGGCGGTCGAAGATCTAAGTCCCCGCCGCGCCGCGGCTAGAAGCACCGCAGACCTCGGCTTCAAGATGTTGTAGGCCGTGGGCCGGCGGTCTGAGCTCTTCTCCTCCGGGGTCCCCAACGAGGGATCCCAGGCTCCGCAGACCGTGGCTTCAGGATGTAACAGTCGGCGGGCCAGCGATTGGAGCACTCCCTTTGGCGACCCCCAGCTCGCTCGCTCCACGATGAAAAGTTCACGCTACGCCCGCTGCTGAAGCTCCGGGCCCGACTCCGGGAAAGGCTGCACCAATCCTTGTTGTTAGGCCGCGAGGGAGGCGAAATGGAAAAAGTCGCCACTCCATGGAGGAGGCGACCGAAAGATGTTACTACTCCCCACACAAGACACACCAAGAGACACTAAAACAAAGATTTGGACATACTAAAAAAACTAAAAAGTAGAAATGACTAACACGCTGCTGGCAGGGCAGCCGTCTCGCAGCGCCCGAAGATAGACACAAAACGCTGGAGTAACTCAGCGGGACAGGCACGGAGAGAAGGAATGGGTAATTTTTTGAAGACCAGTCTGAACGGTCTCGACCTGAAACGTCACCTATTCCTTTTCTCCAGAGATGCCACCAGTCCCGTTGAGTTACTCCAACATTTTGTGTCCACCATGGCAACAAGCTATTTAGCCCAACAAGTCTGCACCAGTGACGTGCGGTGAGGTCAATGGCTGGGGAGGCACTGGCTGGTATCAGTGGCCCGGCCCTCCCTGTATTGATCACCGTGTCTCCCCGAGGAGGGGGAGAGAGAGAGAGAGAGAGAGAGAGAGGGGGAGAGAGAGAGAGAGGGGGGAGAGACAAGGGAGGGAGGAGAACGAGCAGACGGCGAGAGCAGGCACGAGAAGGGTGGAGGACTCGACGGAGAGCGATGACCGCGATGCCCAGGGACCGCGAGCAAGATGTAGGTGAGGGAGAGAATGCGGGAGAGGACAGAGTAGCCGACAGGGAGGCTGAGAGAGCCGCAGAGCGGAGAGGGGAGAACTGAGAGGGGCAGGAGAGTGAGAGGGGGAGAGAGGGGAGAGAGGGAGAGAGAGGAGACGAGGAGGTGGGAGAGAGAGGAGACGAGGGACGGAGAGAACTAGAGCAGGAGAGAGAGAGAGGAGGGGAGAGGAGGAGAGAGAGAGAGAGAGAGGAGAGAGAGAAGGGAAAGGAGAGAGACAGAGAGTGAGGAGGGAGGAGAGGAGAGAGGAGAGGAGAGGAGAGAGAGCGAGATGACGAGAGAGAGGGCGAGAGGGGAGGAGAGAGAGAGAGAGGGGGAGAGAGAGGGGGAGAGAGAGGGGAGAGAGGGGGAGAGAGAGAGAGAGAGAGGGGAGAGAGAGGGAGAGAGAGGGAGGGAGAGGGAGAGGGGGAGAGAGAGAGGGGGAGAGAGAGGGAGAGAGAGGGAGAGAGAGAGAGAGAGAGGGAGAGAGAGAGAGGGGGAGAGAGAGAGGGGGAGAGAGAGAGAGAGAGAGAGAGAGAGAGAGAGAGAGAGAGAGAGAGAGAGAGAGAGAGAGAGAGAGAGAGAGAGAGAGAGAAAGGAGAGAGAGAGAATGGAGAGAGAGAATGGGAAGAGAGAGGATAGAGAGAATGGAGAGACAGAGAAGGGAGAGAGGAACGATGGCACGTTATAACCTGCAGCCGCCCCATTCTGACCGCCGCCGAACCCCCCCACCGCTCCATTGCACCCTTCTTCACGGCGGCCTAGTGATGTCTCGGCTCTGACAATTCGAGGGATCTAATCGGTAATAACAGTAAGAGCAGCCCTGGGTCGCCGCGCTCCCCGACTCGAATCTGTGCTTGAAAAATCAGGTGGAGGGCCTGATGTATCCCTGCGGGCCATATTTTGGAGACTCCTGCCTTACATGAACTAAACAAAAATGTACAGAAGTACAAAAAGTGACGACTTTATTATTGTTATAAGTATAGATCTATTTTTTAAAAATCTAATAACTTTCTAATGTACCTTCCCAAGTGGCGTATCTTGTTCCGCTCCATGATCTTTGGTCTGTGGCGCCGCTGCTGAAGCTAGTTAACGTGGAGGGAGAGTAAGGTAGCGTCAATTACGGGGGCCTATGTAATTGACGCTCGCTCTTCCTCCACTGGGATCAAGACACGCCCCCTTGTGAGGCAGAAGTGATCGCTGCCTCCCCTGGAGCTTTTTCAATGCAGTTTTATGTTCAACTTGACAGTCGCCGGCAGTCACCTGAAAATTCACCTAAGTGGGATAGGCTCATTAAGGCGATGTTGGATCTCGTCATCAAAGTCGACGTTGGAGGAGAGGTGACTTCTAAGGTACGGAAAGTGATCCACATTTTCCAGGGCTGCTTCACCAAGTTGAATTGCTGGTTCTTTTCGATTTATCTCAGTTGGTGACGATTGGTAGATAACCTAAGTCTTCTTGTAGTTGATGGTAATTCCAAGTTTCGTGTATGCACTGTTGAAGGCAGTCAGGATCTGTTGCAGATGATTTTCTGGGAGAGCTGCAACACAGTTATAGTCTGCATATTGGAACTCGATGAGGGAGCTCATAGATGTCTTAGTTTTGGACGTGAGACGAGCAAAATTGAAAAGTTAATCTGTTCTGCAGACGATTTTGATTCCTGGGGGTAGGTCGTCCTTAATGATGTGGATGGTTCTTGCAATAAATATGGTGAACAGTGTTGGGGCAATCACGTATCCCTGCTTTACTCCTGATCTGACTTGAAACGGCTCACAGTTGCTGGCCATGACTGTGGCAAGCATGTCATCGTGCAGGAGTCTCAGGACTCAAATATACTTTTCAGGACATCCATTGGTAGATAGGACGTCCCATAAGAGTAAGGGGCCAGCAGGGATACTGCTTCTATGGTAAAAATCATTGCGGCTGGCTGATGAAATAATTGGCCTCTCTCTGTTTTTAAGGGGATAGCCCCCTTTAGAACTTTTCTATATTAATCAGAGGCACAAATAATAGTATGTTGCAATGACTATTCTTGTACACCAGAATCAGAAACAGCTGTGTATTCCCCATTACGTTATTTATATGGAGAATAACCTGCATTTGGAATAACCTGCGGTGGAATTGATTGTAGACTTTAAGAGAGCTCCCCTTCCCACAGTCACATCTGTGAGTCATTTAAGTTCCTTGGAACCATCATCTCCAGGGACCTTAAATGGGAAGCCACCATCGACTACATAGTCAAAAATGCCCAAAAGAGGATGTACTTCCTGCGGCAGTTGAGGAAACACAATCTGCCGCAGGCAATGATGGTCCAGTTTTATACTGCCATCATTGAGTCAGTCCTCACCTTGTCCATCATGGTCTGGTTTGGCTCAGCCACTCAGAGTTTCCAGCGCATCGTTCGATCAGCTGAGAAGGTTGTTGGCTGCAACCTTCCCCTCATTAACGAACTGTACACTGCAAGAGCCAGGAAGTGAGCGGGTAAGATCATCTCTGGCCCCTCTCAACCTGGCCACAAAATCTTTGAAACACTTCCCATCAAAGCCGCCACAGCCAGACATAAAAACAGCTTTTTTCCACAAGCAGTAGCTCTACTCAACAAGTAGCCTTCTTTTGCTCTGGTATTTTATTTAATTCTTCACGTGTTTAAATTATAATGTTTTATTTTTAATTGTCCATTGGATATCGTGTTGTTACTTGTGAGCAAAGCACCAAGGCAAATTCCTTGTGTGTATACATTCTTGGCTAATAAAATGTATTCAATTCAATTCATTTCGCAACATTCCACTTTCAGATTTAACACAACCTTTCATTAAATGTGTTAAAATACAGCAGCCAATTTGATCATGGAAAGGTCTTACAAACAAGAGAAATAATTTTGTGTTTTCGAGAAATAACCAAAAAATACTCAGGCCATAAGCATTCTGATTATTGGGTAATTAACTCTTTTTCTTTCCTTAAATACATTCAACTCAGATATTTTCAGCATTTTGCATCTTTATTTTGGCTATCCAACCCCTTCTGTAGGAAGGAAGTGCACATGCTGGTTTAAACCGAAGATAGATACAAAATACTGGAGCAACTCAGTGGGACAGGCAGCATCTTTGGAGCGCATGAATGGGTGACGTTTCGGGTCAGCCTGAAGAAGGGTCTCGACCTGAAGACCAGTCTGAAGAAGGGTCTCAACCCGAAACGTCACCCATTCATTCTCTCCAGAGATGCTGCCTGTCCGCTGAGTTACTCCAGCATTTTGTGTCTCCCGTAGTATTTTACTTTAGTATGAGTATTTTTACTATTGTTGTTTGAATAAAAATTGCATGGCTGGACTGCACAAATATCTCTCAAGGTATTGAGTCTCTAAGGAAGGAGGGCCATCAATTAACAAGCAAATCTCACACCAACAGTTGTGTGGCCTTTGCAGAGGAAATATAATTACTTAGAAGCATTTGGAATGTTTAAAGCATTAAATAAATTGAATGCCTCTGCTAATTCAATGCTTGAGCACTCAATCCTTTGACATGGAAGCTGGTACATGCACCAACCAGGGGATGTTACTCCACATTTCATTATCACGTTTCTGTTGAACTATTAGTTTGTATCACCATCACCATCAGCACAGCTCTGAATTAATTTCACAAATTATAGAGGGAGTGAACTCGGTAAAGAAGCTAAGAAATAGGTCAGTGGATGAATAGTGGCAGATATTTAAACAGCTAGGTCATGACACAGTAACATTTATTCTAGAAATAGAGACCCCATAAGTAAGAGGATTCATTCGTGAACAGGTCATTAGATTATACATCTAATCAAAAGGTAAGGCATGCAAAGTAACAAGGACTACACCAGAGAATTAGGAATCAGCAGTGAACAGAAAAGAGAAAAACAAATTTGTCAAGGGAGCTGATTATGCTAGTTCACAAAAAAAATTACAAATAGCTTAGAAAAACATGTGAAAATCCCAATGACAAAAGAAAAATCTACAAGACTACAATTAGACAAATCACCTGGACCTTGTCTCAGTCATCAGTCTCACATCATTTACATGGTGTAGAAGTGGGATGTGAACTGTTTACCGGTTTTTATTTGTTTACTGAGTTTTTATTTCTCACCATCATGTCCTAGTGCAGAAAGCCCGACCCTCTAATCTTTGATGCTGATATCAGCGAACGCTGGGCCACCTTTTAAATAGACTACCGGCACTTCATCAATGTTGCACACCGGACTGACTCCGATGCTGTAAAGGCCTCCCTCCTACTCAATCTTGCTGGGCCAGGAGCTCTACGCCGCTCCAGAACCTTCAGATATGCTCCTGCGGTTCTTGATGACAACGACCAGGTAATAACTCCAGCGGAATCTCCCGACGATTATATGGTGTAGAAGTGAACGATGGAGCAGTTGTTTGCAGACCTACCTTGTGCCATCATTGTCGATGACATCCTTGTGTACAGGAAAGACGTGGCAGAGCACGACCGCAACCTCAAACTCGTTCTGGAGCGTGCACGAAAAGTCAATCTCAAGCTGAATCCGGATAAGTGCAAGTTCAGGGTCCCGGAGGTCACATATGTCGGACACGTATTCACCTCTGGCGGCCTCAAACCAGACCCTCAAAAGACTGACGCCATCACCGAGATGCCAGCCCCCACTGATGTGAAAGCCTTGCAGCGCTTCCTGGGTCTGGCGAACTACCTCGGCAAATTCATCCCGAACCTCAGTGAGCTGAGCTCTCTACTACGACAGCTTACGAAGAAAGATACCACATGGATGTGGCTCCAGCAGCACCAGGCGGCCTTCGAGGTACTCAAGTCCAAGCTGAGCAGTGCGCCGACCCTGGCCTTCTTTGACCTTGATTGTCCGGTGACGATCACCTGTGATGCCTCAAAATGTGGTCTTGGCGCAGCCTGTCTACAAACGTCCTCTGATGGCACCTTACAGCCCGTATCGTATGCATCTCACACCATGAGTGAAACGGAGCAACACTACACGCAGATCGAGAAGGAACTGTTGGCTGTCGTGTTCGCCTGCACCAAGTTCCGCGACTTCCTCTATGGGAACACATTCACGGTAGAGACGGATCATCAACCCCTGGTAACGATCCTTAATAAGCCCATTCATGCCGCTCCCGCTCGCCTTCAACGCATGATGCTGCAAATGCAGGGTTACGACCACGATTATTTACAAGAAGGGCAAAGACATGCACCTTGCCGATGCCCTCTCTCGCACCCCACGGGCTTCCTGCGGACAACACCCACACGAGCGAGAAAGCTTCACAGTCCTCGGTGTCGACTTCGGCTCCAGCAGACAGCTACGCACCCTGGCTACACACACTGCCGCCGATGAAACACTTCAAGTCCTATCGTCCGTTATCAAGACAGGGTGGCCTGACAATATATCCAACACATGGCGGTGCAGCCGTTCTTCCTCATCCGTGACGAACTGGTTGTGCAAGACGGCCACAAAGCGGTGGTGCCCTCATCATCAAGGGCCACAAAGTGGTGGTGCCCTCGTCGCTAAGAGACGAGTACTTCGCGGAGGCACACAGCGGACACCCCGGAGCTGACGTCACGCTCGCGCGTGCCCGCGATCTCTTTTACTGGCCGGGGATGGCAAAATACATCCAGGATCGCGTAGCCTCATGCCCCGCCTGCAACAGCCTCGCGCCTCATCAGCAGCGACAACCGCTCCTACAACAACCCCCGCCAGCACTGCCCTGGATGTCGCTGGCGGCAGACATCTTCGAGTGGTGCGGAAAGCACTATCTCGTTCTCGTCGACTCTTTCTCCAATTGGTTCGAGATCGACCAGGGAGTGCACCCTCACGTCCGGGTCTGTCATACGGAAGAGGAAACGACAATTCTCTGCCTATGGGACTCCGGTAAGCCTGCAAACCGACAACGGCCCCCAGTTCACCAGCCACACGTTCAAGCTTTTTGCTGATCGATGGAACTTTCAACGCATCACAAGCAGTATAGATTATCCACAGAGCAACGGACTCGCTGAACGCGCCGTCAGAAGCGCAAAGCACTTGATGGAGCATGCACGTATTTCACATTCGGACATTTACCTGGACCTGCTGAATCTCCGGAACATTGCCCGGGATGGTGCCCTGGGCTCACCGGCTCAACGCTTGACAAGATCTCCGATTCCCATTGCACTACAACAGCTGATCCCCGAGTGCTCAAACCCGCTAACGTCCAGAGACGCCTCCAGGAGAAGAAAGACATACAGAAGCGGTCCCATAACCGTTCTAGCAAACCGCTCCAGCCTCTACTGCCTGGGTAGGTCGTCCGCCTTCGCACCACGACTGGTCACTCCCGCTTAGCCACTGTGATAAACTCGGCTGACGAGCCACGGTCGTACATTGTTGATTGTGATGGAACTGTTTACCGCAGAAGGAGACAACATCTTCTTGCTGTGAGAGAGCCGCGACCGTCACCCACTGGTCCATATGCTCCACCGCTCCAGTTGCCATCTCCTGCGTCCTCCCCTTGCTCCCGCATGCCTCCCACCCCTCCGCGGCTCACGTTTACTACTAACAACGGGGCCTCGCCCGTTAAAATCCTCTCCCTTTCGGTCTCCACAGACGGGTTCGGTGACGTCCTCGCCTCCTGGTCTTCGCTCTCCTTTTCTCGATGAGGGGGGGGGAGGGTTTGGTTCGCACGCGCTCAGGCCGTGTGAGTCGACCCCTGGACAGATATGGGGAATATGTTTAACATGTGCATGCCACCCCATGTTTGGCGAGTGTGTTTCATTTTAAAAGGGGAAGGATGTAGATTGATGCTGTTCAGCCACTAACCACATGTTGCTAGCTTTACTAACTCCACCCCATCACCAGAGCTATAACAGCACTCCCCTCCTCCTGCAGTCAGCCAGATGCTGCACGAGGTCCCAACGGCAACAGCTTCCAATGCTGTGCTTGTACAACAGTGATTAAAGTTGTGTTTGATCTAATGATCTATTGTCATCAGTCTCACATCATTTACAGACCTGATGCCCAGCATCAGGGGAGTTTAAAAGAATTGCCTGCAAAGATACTGGTTATATTAAATTAAAATTTTCAAAACTCACCGAATTGTGGGAGGTACTAGATGATTGTAAAATAATAAATGTGCCTCTCGTGTTTAACAAGGGTGGAAGAAAAAAAGTGGGAAACTAAGCCACTTAGTTTTACATCTATTGTTGACAAGACACTCGAGTCAATAATCAAGGGTTATCATTTTGAAACGAGCTTTGGCATCAACGTGGGTTTATGAATGGCAAATCGCGTCCAACAAATTTGCTTGACTATTATTTTAGGAAGTAACAAGCAGTGTAGATTAGGAATATTTCAGGAACTAGCACTGCCCCCCACCGGCCCCTGCCTGAAGCCGTCCCCCTCCCCAGCTGCAGGACTAGCCCAAGAAAAGTCCATTCGGCTAAAAATGTCTGTCCTAGTCCTCCAGAAACAGCCCCTTTGGCCCACAACACCCGTACTAGCCCCCCAGAAAACCTCCCTCTCACTAGCCCTCGCCTGAAGCCCTCCCCTTCTACCCGCTGCAGGGCGCTTCCCTGCTTCCCTGTTTCGGGTCAAGACCCTTCTTCAGTGGAGTTACATTTGCGATTTTCCAGTCCTCTCGAACCATATCTGACATGTGATTCTTGAAAGATCATTACTAATGCATCCACAATCTCTACAGTGTCTCACAAATTTGATTTGAGTTTTTTTTAAGTAACCAAGGTCATTGAGGGCAGTGTGCTATACATAGCTATAAATAGACTTCAGCAAGGATTTGATGTGGCTCTACATGGTGGGCTGCTTTAGAAGGTTAAATTGCATGGTATTCAGGGAGAGCAAGCTAACTGGAAACAGAATTGGCTTAATGGTAGGAAGCAGAGGGCAATGGTTGAAAGTTGTTTTTCAGACTAAAGGCCAGTGACTAGTGGTGTTTCAGAGGTTGTTGCTGGGCTCATTGTTGTTTGTGTTCTATATCAACTATTTGGATGAGAACGTACAAGGCAAAGTTTGCAGATGATATCAAAATAGGTGGCAAAATGGACAGTGAAGATGGTTATCAATAATAGGTGGGATCTTGATCACCTGGGCAAATGGATCAAGGAATGGCAAATGGAGTTCAATTCCGATAAATTAGGTGTTGCACCAGGGAAGGCAAACTAGGGTGGTACATTCACAGTGAATGTTGGGCTCTGGGGAGATCTATAGAAGAAGTACAATTTATACAAATTCCTGAGAGTGTTATAATAGCTGTGCACAGCGGTGAAGAATACTGTAAGTACGCTGGTCTTGATCAGTTAGGGAACTGAATATAGGTTGGGATGTCATGTTGCAGTCCCACAAGAGGTAGTGTGATCAGTTTTGGTTACCCTGCTCTAGGAATGATGCCATTAAGTGGAAAACATTGTAGAAAAAATTTACGAGTATGTTGACAGGATTCATGGAACCGAGTTACAGGGTGAGATTGTGCAAGCTCGGACTTTATTCCTTGGAGGTTAGGAGACTGAGAGGTGTAGAAAGGTATGAAAGGAAAATCGCTTACTCGCTTAAGTTTTATGAGATTCAAGCCCCACATCAAAGGAGATGAATCTTACAGTCCTTTAACTGAGCAATCATCAGTCCATGAACTTTGTACAACATCACAACTAAAATGTGTCGGAAGAAACTGCGGATGCTGGTTTACACCAAAGATAGACACAGAAGATACTCCAGCATTTTGTGTCTATCACTATAAAAATGTTGGATATTTTGAAACATAAAAGACTTCTGATGTTGGAATCTGGAACAAAACTGTTCCACTGTCCCTAGTGCAACTTTCTTATTCAAGCCCAGCATGTCACATGTCAAGACCAGCAGACGGTGTGAGCCGTCTCAGTTTAGACAAAGGGGGAGCAGTTTGAAGGAACGACCCGAAACATCACCCATTCCTTCTCTCGCCTGTCCTGCTGAATTACTCCAGCATTTTGTGTCTATTTTCAGTTGAGACGGAGTTACATTCACTGAACCTCTGACATCTGTGAGGCCCCACCCAACAGACTCAGACTGTCAAAGGCCTTTAAACTTTGCCCCTCACACCACAAAGCCATGCTCTGTAATCTTTGCCAATTCCACCCTTGGAGAAAGGTTTATACTGTCTACCCTCTCTATGCCTCTCGATATTATATATTTCCATCATGTCAATTCATGGCATTTCGGAGAAAATAATCCAAGTATGTCCAACCTCTACTTGTAGCTAATATCACCTAATCCAGGTAGTATTCTGGTAAACCTCTTCTGCACAATTCCTTAGATGCGTTATTAATTTTAAGGATAGTAATTCCAATAGGGTGTGGGCCGAGGAGTTTTATTCCAGTGTTTCGTGACCCAAGTCACAGAATTACATGAAATTTTCACATATTGTGTAAAAAAATTATATAAATCACCCCTGAAACTCGTCATGAACAAGACTTGCACATTTTTATTAAATTAAAGAAAAACTGAAAAATGTTGGGTATTTTTAGTCCAATCAAAGCACGTTTAACATTGAGTTGTATGCCAGTTGGCCAATCACGCGCTTTGCTTCAGGCTAGCACACAACATGGCTGAGAGTGCCTCTACTGATGCCTGTTTTACTGGAGATTCCGATGAAGGTTCTTTGTCGTGGAAACTTGCAGCAGGGTAATTGAATTTAGTGAGAAAAGCATTAGGAAGTCTGAAGAATGTGCAGCTAAGTAGTTGAAGTGGAAGAAAGTCTTGAAGGCAAAGTCCCTGCTGAGGTGCTGCAACACAAAGTTGTGAAACTTTGTGAATCAACTCAAACTGAAAGGTAAGATCTAAAGTCTGAATTTATGAAAATTAATCTGTATAGACTAATTAATTTAATTGCACCCTTTATAATGTGAAAAAATGAGATTTGGAGGCTGTACATTCACTCACTCACTCACTCATTCATTCATTCATTCATTCATTCATTCACTCATTCATTCATTCATTCACTCACTCATTCATTCCTTCATTCATTCACTCATTCATTCACTCATTCACTCACTCACTCATTCATTCATTCATGAAGTTGAGGGCCTAAACTATATGTATCAATAACAAGGTAAATTAAACATTTTCACTAATGCCAGCTTGTTGTAGAGTAATAAGTCTTAACCATCTAATCTCGGAGCTGCCTGTGATAACTTACCGGGAAAAAGTGCTCCGATCGCAGGGCCTATGTATTTAACATAGTGAAGCCGCGGTCTCAATTAAAAAGATTCGCGAACGCGGATCATCTCCGCGGGCTGGGGGGGGGGGGGGGTGGGAGGCTGGACATAGTGCCGTCTGTAGCGGCCATTAAGAAAAGGTTGAAATGTTATGAATTGAAGTCCATGCAGACTTAATGACTAAGATGGTTTTTTTTGTAGCCTCTGCCTGACCCTCCACATGGGGATGGCCTCCCCTGCCATTAATATATTTATATATAGGTATAATAATATATAGTTTAAATGGACTGCAACACAGAAATAGGCTGCCCATCGTGTAATATGGGCATTGGCCTCTAGATGGCGCTTACTTTCCCGATCTCATTTTCTATTTAGTTTATTTAATTAATGTGCAACTTTCGGTAATGACGAGTTATGACACCCTTCTCAATTATATTTCATGTACATCTGTGGATAATTTCATGTAGTTTGGTGACTTGGGTCACAAAAACTGATTTCTAGACACATTTTGTGCATTCTATGCATAGATGATGCTCGGCCCGAGCAAAAATAATGCTATTTGCTTTATGTGTTCCGAAACATTTTCAGCCACACCTGTCGAATCTTGACAATTAAGGTTACTCACATATTTTAGTCACAGTTTCCAGTCTTTGAGTTTGGTCATCCTTTTACATTAATTTCTTCGGTTTAATTCGATGGTTTTATAATCAACTCCACGACCTACTTTTCTTTACAGTTCTTCAATCTTCCAGTGAATTACTTAGTGATAGATGGATTAATGACAAAACTGTTGTTCGATTCTTGTAGGTAAAAACGTGCTGTAATAAGAAACGAACAGTGGTAGAATTGTCAGTAGGTTGGTTTCTTATTTAGCAATACAGAGTAAAGATATCAATGATTAAGATAATTTTTCAGTTAGTTTTATTAGATTTTGCTGAAAAAAATAGAATGCAAAGTTACGATACAAGTGTCAAATTTTGAGTTCACAATAGTTTGTCACCTTAGGTTCTGACACTTGGTGCTCATGCTACAGAAATACACAGGTCACAATGACACAGGTCACACAGGTCAACAAAGCACTTTGACGGAGCACTACACACAAACATCCATGAACAGTTAACGCCACATAAGAGAAAAGGAAACAATTTAGAAAATACAGATGAATAAATATCTTTTGGAAATTCTGAACAGAAAAAAGTTAAATTTCAGTGTCAATACGTATGTTTAATTATAATCTTTAGATATGCAAGACATTAGACATCATCCCACCACCTGAAACAAGTAATTGAATTCAAGACTTTTTTGAAATTTCTGACTGAATAAGATAGGTTTAGAAGAATATAGGCCAAACACAAATAGGTGGGACTATTGTAAATCGGCATCTTCGTCGGCATGGGAAAGTTGGGCCGAAGGACCCGTTTCCACGCTATATGACTCTCTGACTAAGTATCCAGTAAAACAAAAACACCACAAACAAATCAGAAATTTTAAGCACCACAATGTCTAATTAATGCACAAAGCAGTCTTGTACTTGAAACTGGCATGTTCAACAGAAAGACATTATAATGCAATTTTAAGATATTAAAAATATGGATACAACTGCAATAATTGTGATGCAAACACCAATTTATTTCAATGGGGTTAAATCATTTCCACCATTACAGGACAAGGCCAATGATTCTGCAAATGCATTGGAAAATCACTCATGTTGTGGCATAATTGCAATTTGGTACATATTTTATAATTAAAAAACATCAGAGCAAAAAAAAAGTGGCATTGGTTTATTATTATCATGTGTAGTGAGCTACAATGAAAAACTCTCTGTTTTGCATACTATCCTGGCAAACTTACCATACATATGTTCATCAAGATAGTACAAAAGAGAAAGAGTGCTGAATACTTTCATACGCATTACTCCAAGGCAACAATTTGATGAATGGACATGTTCACTTTTCCTTTCTAACAATTGGAAAAAAAGAATGGCCTTGGGGGATGCCCAAATTAGTATCTACTCTTCTACAGAAATCAACAATAGATTATCTTTTATGAGAATTTAAGTATCTTTGCTTCAGTTATGTTTCCAACCTCACCCTATTCAAGACCCCAAACAAGGTTATGCCAAGATTACATGACTGAAAAAGTGAACAATCATTTCAAAATGTAATTCAGTGTGAACATGACGGATCGTCCTTATAATCTTTGCTGGCCTGCATACGTCTCTTTCAACTAAAATACACATTTTTTTCATGGATCTATATTGAGCAATCATCTCTATAACTGCAATAGTAGCTTTACACATCTTCATCATTTGTACAGCAGCCCGTGCTAACACTCAAATTCATCTGGACCATTTCCGACATCTCCCTACCGTTTCTAGACCTCACTATCTTCATCGCAGGTAACAGACTACTGACTGACATCTACTACAAACCCACTGACTCCCATGGCTATCTGGACTACACTTCTTCTCACCCTGCTTCCTGTACTGTACTCTACTCCCAATTCTTCTGTCTACGCCGCATCTGCACCCAGGATGACGTGTTCCAAACGAGGGCATCGGAGATGTCCTCATTCTTTCGGGAACGGGGGGGTTCCCCTCCTCAACTACAGATGAGGCTCTCATCAGGGTCTCTTCTATATCCTGTAGCTCCGCTCTTACTTCCCATCCCGCCCACTCATAACAAGGACAGAGTCCCCCTTGTCCTCAACTTCCACCCCACCAGCCGTCACAAACAACAGATAATCCTCCGATATTTTCACCACCTCCAACGGGATCCCACCACTGGCCACATCTACCCATCTCCTCCCCTTTCGGCTTTCCGCAGAGACCACTCCCTCCATAACTCCCTGTCCCATCCCACCCAAACCACCCCCTCCCCTGGTACTTTCCCTTGCAACCGCAGGAAATGCTACACTTGTCGCTTTAACTCCCCCCTTGACTTCATCCAAGGATCCAAGCAGTCTTTCCAGGTGAGGCAGAAGTTCACCTGCAACTCCTCCAACCACATCTATTGCATCCGCTGCTCTAGGTGTCAGCTGCTCTACATCAGTGAGACCAAGCTTATGCTTGTCGACCGCGTCGCCCAACACCTTCGCTCGGGTTCGCATTAACCAACCTGATCTCCTGGTGGCTCAGCACTTCAACTCCCCCTCCCATTCTGAATCCGACCTTTCTGTCCTGGGCCACCTCCATGGCCAGAGTGAGTCCCACCGCAAATTGGAGGAGCAGCACCTCATATTTCGCTTGCGCAGTTTACACCCCAGCGGTATGAACATTGACTTCTCCAATTTCAAGTAGTCCTTGCTTTCTCCCTCCTTCTCCTCTCCTTCCCAGCTCTTCCACAGCCTACCGTCTCCGCCTCTTCCTTTCTTCTTCCCACCCCCCCCCCCAACCTCCACATCAGTCCGAAGAAGGGTCTCAACATGAAATGTCACATATTCCTTCGCTCCATAGACGCTGCCTCACCCGCTGAGTTTCTCCAGCATTTTTGTCTACCCGTGCTAACACCATCTTGTAAGATTAAATCAGATCGGAGAAAATAGGATTATTCTTTGGTAAAACAAGATTAAAGAGGAAGTGTAATAGGATGTGCTCAACTTAATAATGGGGTTGGGTAGAGAAATGCAGAAACTTTGTTCCAGTTGCAGGATCAATAATCAAATTTAAGTCACTCAGCAAACAAAAACTTTTGAAAAGAAACGTATTATGTGAATGAATGCTCTGAGCAGATTCAAAATTTGAAAAAGGGAACCGATTGAAAGGGAATGAACACTGTAGGGCCTGGGGAAAGTGAAGGGAAGAAAAACTAACTAGATAGATGTTTTAAACAAGCTGAATGGAATCATTTTATGCCACGTCTTTCCATGGTCAGGAAATACTTTTTTTTAAGTATCACTCTCCCCAAATGCACATAAACATTTAATCTAACTGTTCCAGAAAATATTTTAAGTTTGTGACCTCTTTGTGCCATTAACTGTGGCAGAAAATTGAAGTTTAACAAGCAGAATATACTTGTGGGCAATTTGTACAGCTCCAGATTACAATTAATACAGAAATACAATCCTAAAAAGGTGCTGCTCACTGTTATTCTGTACCAATAATTCTTAACTTGAAATCCAAATTATTTTCTCATCAGATTTGCTAATGCATCCATAAGCATCCTCTGGATGATAAGCATGGACTGCCAAGGAGATCAATAAGAAAATCTTTAACTATTCTTGATGTGACTGATTTAGCTTCAGTAATAATAATTTATAACAGGATGTCGCACTACAATTCTGAAAAAAAGCTGTTGCTGCCTTTGACGCCATCCATGACGCGCTGCTAATTCGGCTTCTCTCTATTCTCTTATGTTTGAAACACATTCATTTGACCCTATGAAATCAGCATTGATTTTGAATCCCAGTGGAGCTGTGCTTCATTATTCAGCCACGTGAACATTATATAGATTATTATCAGCCAGTTTGTTAGCTTCGAACTTTAACCAATTTGTCAGTCAGCGTTAAAATTGATTTCGGGAGAAATGATATGAAAAATTTGCAAAACACAATACTTAACATAGTTTATCCGAGAAATTATTAATATGAAGAAAATATAATTTATACTTGAATGAGATCCATTTAAAATTCATGCACTAAGATGAAAATGCACAAATACAAACAGTAATTGCCAAATGTTTCCAGCATTGTACTTTAACATTTCTAAACTAGGTATGTTGCAAAGCCTACCTGAAGCGTCTTTGAAAATCTGCCGCTGCGGGTGTGCGCGATTTTGGCGCCGTTTAGAGGGGGGCGGGTTTAAAACGCAATTTTCTCTAGGCTGTTCAAATCGAAGATGTTCAGCCTAGTTAATTATTAACGAAAAATCGCTGGAAGACCCCGTCGCAAAAGCTATTATTAGGTTTAAAGGCCTTGAATAATAGTTATAGTAGTTTAAAAATCAATCTCTAAACCCGCGACCGCCAGCAACCGCAGGGTCTCATAAAGCAAACCACAGAAGGTAGGTTGTATATTTTTACATTAAAAAGGGCTTCTAAAGATCCCTTTATACAAAGTTTAATATTGCGAGTAGCTCATTTTGGGCCCATTATATCGCGCAGTATTTTTCTGGGCATTTGGGGCACAAATCTACCGCAATGTGAACGTTCTAAACCAGCGCGTTCACAGGGACCCACTGGAAAGCTGATTTAAATGGGCATTTATTTACAGCAATTGAACACTGAATTCCTTCCATTTGGCCTATAAATTAATGTAAATGAGATTTAAAAATCATGTTTTATTGTGAATTATTTGTGAATATTATTTGGACATTTAGGCTATTTAAAAATGTTAATCATTTATTAAGAAATGGATAGATGTTTAGATCTAGTAATTGAAGTCTGAAATTAGCTACAATTAGGTAACTAACTAATTATATGCTTTAATTTCAGGTCATCCAAGTAAGATTATTTTATATTTGTTTCAGAATGCTTCAATCTATGATAACTGAAAATTTCATTCAGTTCTCTTAATTTTTAAGAAAGTTATGGGCTTTTGACTGTTCACGATCACAACTTTTTTGTTATGTCCATAGAAAATCAATAGGGAACAAGATGCTCATTTCAGAGTATGAAAATGGCCATAACTTTTTAAATACTTGAGATATGAAAGTGAATTAGGTGTCAAATTAAACTTATTTTTATGCTTTATCTGATGGGATAAATTACAGACTTGATTTTTAAAATCTCAAAATTTTGTAACATTGCTATCTAAACTCTAACTATTGTGTAAAAATTAAGAACCAAATTATAAAATTCAAATTTAATCATCTCTCTTATTTTCTCTCCATATCAAATGGAGTGAACAGTATTAGTTGATTCATTCCAAAGTATAAAATGTACATACATATTACATTTAGTCATTTGGATACAACAAACCAATGGATATCAGCAGATAGGTCTGTGTAGTTGAATAGAATGTCAACATTGAGCAGGAAGTGCAACATTCATGGCAAATGCTGATAGTATGACTGAAGGTACAACTCACAATTCTTTTAAGACAAGATGTCAGACAAGCTGCTGTCCCCAAATTGTGGAACGCTTTGAGGACAGGTCAAACAGCATAAAACCTTATTCCCTTCAGGTAGGATGGCTACGTCTGTATTGATCGTTCAGTTCTAGTCATGCAGGGCCCCCGAATAAAAATACCAAGGAAAAGCAGTATATGGTGAACTAATGATGGACTTCACCCAAATGGGCTGCATTCTGAGTTCCAACCAAACTATCAAACTCACTACTGTGGAATAGTGATGAAACTTTTAAGCTATTAAGTTGCAGTGAATGGCATACTTTGGTTCCCTATGAATTGCTAACAATGTTGCGACAGCACAGAAAACAGCACAATGTTGGCTCCCAAAGCTCAAAAATCAGATATATCGTTTCAAAATCTGCACAATTTGAACAAAGTTATCACATTTCTGCAATTATGTCCAAAGATAGCGACAATGCCAAATTTCTCAGGCATAAGCTTTCTCTCCCTGTCCCACTTAGGAAACCTGAACGGAAACCTCTGGTGACCTTGCACCCCACCCAAGGTTTCCATGAGTCGCCAGAGGTTTTGGTCACTCGCCTGGAAAGCCTCGAACGAAGCGTGAGCTGCATCTACTGACCAAAGATCCTATAGGATCTTTGCTACCGACCGCACACACACACACATCGCGATGGTGGGGGCCAGGGACAGCGGAGGAGCGCTGTCTGCGCGATGAAGAGGAAGGCAAATGACTGCCACAGAGCACGGTAAGTCCTTTAGACAGCGCGGGAGGGAGGGAGAGAAGGGGGAGAGGGAGAGAAGGGGGGGGAGAGAAGGGGGGGGAGAGAAGGGGGGGGAGAGAAGGGGGGGAGAGAAGGGGGGGGAGACGCACGGGGGAGAGAATGGGGGGGAGAGAAGGGGGGGATGACAGAAGCGGGGGTGAGAGAAGGGGGGGAGAGATAGGGGGTTGAGAGAAGGGGGGGGAAGATGAAGGGGGGGGAGAAGGAAGAAGGGGGGGGAGAGGAGACAGGGAGGGGAGAGGAAGTGGGCGGGAGAGAGAAGGAGAAGGGGGGTGGAGGAGAAGGGGGGGGAGAGAAGGGGGGGCGGAGGAGAAGGGGGGGAGAGAAGGGGGGGAGAGAAAGGGGGGAGGAGAGAATGGGGGGCGAGAAGGGGGGGGAGGAGAAGGCGGGGGGGAGAGAAGGGGGGGGAGAGGAAGGGGGGAGAGAAGGGGGGGGAGAGAAGGGGGGGAGAGAAGGGGGGGAGAGAAGGGAGGGGAGAGAAGGGGGGGGAGAGAAGGGGGGGGAGAGAAGGGGGGGAGAGAAGGGGGGGAGAGAAGGGGGGGAGAGAAGGGGGGGGAGAGAAGGGGGGGGAGAGAAGGGGGGGAGAGAAGGGGGGGGAGAGAAGGGGGGGAGAGAAGGGGGGGGAGAGAAGGGGGGGTAGAGAAGGGGGAGAGAGAAGGGGGGGAGAGAAAGGGGGAGAGAAAGGGGGAGAGAAGGGGAGGGAGAGAAGGGGAGGGAGAGAAGGGGAGGGAGGGAAGGAGAGGGAGAGAGAGAGAGGGAGAGAAGGAGAGAAGGAGAGGGGGAGAGGGAGAGAAGGAGAGAGAGGGAGAGACAGAGAAGGAGAGAAGGAGAGAAGGAGAAAGGGAGAGGAAGAGAAGGAGAGAGAGAGAAGGGGAGGGAGAGAAGGGGAGGGAGAGAAGGGGAGGGAGAGAAGGGGGGGGAGAGAAGGGGGGGGGGAGAGAATGGGGGGAGAGAAGGGGGGGGAGAGAAGGGGGGGAGACAGTTTTAAGAAGTTTAATAAAGTTAGCGGGCATTTTACCTTCCAGCGGAACTTCTTGGTCCTATAGGATCTTTGCTGAAAACTCCAATGAGACAATCAAAATGGCCGGTCAGCGAAAGAGATTGCCTTCGACTGCCTGTAAGTAAATAGCAACCCCACTCCACGAGCTTCGACCAAACAGCAACCTATTTTTAGTCGAGGCCAGTTTTGAATTTGTTGAAATAATCGCAGGAACATAGAAGATGCCTCGACTACGCGGAAACCACTTTCGACTATTAGGGAGAGTGACCAAAACCTCTGGGAAACTCACGGAAACCTTGGGTGGGGCGCAAGGTCACCAGAGGTTTCCGTTCAAGTTTCCTAAGTGGGACAGGGGCTTAAGGATACACAACTGAAAACAAAGTTTTCCCTCCATGATCATTCAAGATTAGGAAATGAATCAGTCCACTGAATAACTTTATAAGAATAACCAGACTTAAAAATGCTATTGATGATTCATTCATCTGGGACGCATTTATACTTTGGTAGACAGCAGCTGTTAATGCAGAAAAGCATCATGCTACCATTGAAATATTCTGAAACAAAACAGAAACTGTCTGTGCGTTCTATTTGCCATATGTCAGGTGTGGGTATATTTAGGAGTAACTGGCGATATAGATCTTCAGTCTCTATGCTTACCCATGTCAATCCCTGTTCAGCCAGCATCCGCCAGGGATGAATGTCAGGACCTATAATTGGTCTCAATAGCTCATCAGAAACTACAAGCAGTCTGACCCTCTTGCCTGCTGATCTGCCATGGCCAATGCAACTTCAAAGTAGTGCAGCTGGAGCTTTTCACAAGTAGAATTGAATTGAATTGAATAAATGTTATTAGCCAAGTATGTATACATATAAGGAATTTGCCTTGGTGCTTTGCTTGCCAGTAACGACACGATATACAGCAAGGCTGCCAACTTTCACGCATTGAGCGTGAGAATCACGTTATTTCGCCCAAATCTCACGCTGATCACAAATTTTTCACGCTCTGTCATGAAAAATTCTGTGATCAACCAAAATTCTGTGATCAACCAGAATTTCAAAACTAATATCAACTGCATGGGCCGTTGGAGAGCCGTGGCTGAACGAGCAATGGAAGCAGAAGCAGCGGCAGGGGCAGATGCGGACGGGGAGCCGTGGCTGCCGAGTGTTTGCCAGGCTGGCGAGTTGCTCGCTGCAGCTCCGGCCATGGAGCAGCCTCAATGCAAGAGTCCCGGGCCGTCGGATGCATCGGAAACATTGCGCCGCTGCCGTGAGAGTCTCTGTGCCGAATTCGCCCTGGTGACCGGCATGGACCAGGCTGCGGCTTGGTGCATCCTAGAGGACAACCAGTGGCTGCTGGAAGTAGGTACCAAGCACTGGGTAGAAGCGGTGGAAGTTAGTGGACTTCAAATGGGGGTAGTTGGAGAAAGCATCATGCTTGCCTGCTAGATTTTCACTTACTGTAACTGCAGGAAAAAAAATTCCCGATGTTGGGGGGGTTCAGAACCAAGGGTCACAGTTTAAGAATAAGGGGTAGGCCATTTAGGACTGAGATGAGGACAAACTTTCTTCACCCAGAGAGTTGTGAATCTGTGGAATTCTGTGCCACAGAAGGCCAATTCACTGGATGTTTTCAAGAGAGAGTTACATTTAGCCCTTGGGACTAACAAAATCAAGAGATATGGGGGAAAAACAGGAAAGAGGTACTGATTTTATATACACAGCCATGATCATATGGAATGGCAATGCTGGCTCAAAGGGCCGAATGGCCTATTCCTGCACCTATTTTCTGTTTCTATGCTTGAGTATATGGCAATAAAACTCAACCATTTGATTTTGAAGCATTCATGCATGGTGGAGGTATAATGTACTCATAGAGTGATACAGTGGGAAAACAGGCCCTTTGGTCCAACTTGCCCACTCCCGCCAACATGTCCCAGCTACACTACCTGCTTTTGGTCCATATCCCTCCAAACCTGTCCTATCCATATATCAGACTTCTTGTTTCTTAAATGTTGGGAGAGTCCCTGCCTCAACTACCTCCTCTGGCAGCTTGTTCCATACACCCACCATTGTTTGTGTGGAATAAGTTACCCCTTAAAAAGTTACCTCTTAAAAATACTTCAAACAAAAAACATTTAAATCATACTTCTACAATGCACTAAAACATGATTTTAATACATCAAATTTCAAAAAGTCCCTACCCTGGGAGGGGGGTCTCCCCCTCCCATACCCTCCCCTCCACTCAGTTGCTCCACTACCTCGCCAGGTACCCCCATGGTGAGTGAACAATAATCGCCTAGCCCCCCCACTTTCAAAAAACACCCCGCAGCCCCTGGTTCAGACAGAGAGCACTGCCAGATGTGAGTGGGGAACTGAGGCCAGTTGTCCGTGATGTCTGGATCCCAACGCCTCGTGTTTCGGAGTTGGCTAATGTTATTGATTTGTAATTAGCCTGATTTGTAATTAGTTTACAAAACCGTAATTTATTAATCCGGAATATCCAAGGGGTTGGGATAAGTGTAAAATTAAAATGACATGCAAGGTGTCAGGCTGTCTGTCGTAACATACAGCCCCGATAACCCTTTATTACCATTGGGAAGGTAGCACTATTGTCATTTGCCACTCAACTATTATGTTTTTTTACCTCACTGACTATTTCTAAACCCCCCCCCCCCCCCCCCAAAATTCCTTAGAAATGTCCCCAATCTCGTTGTTTTATTAATTGAACATATAGATGAACATCCTCAGGGAGGGCAATGAGATGGAAACTGATTCAGATGCGATGTTTAAGAGCTTGTTCAAAGAAGGAGCATATTTTAAAGGAGTGACAGAGATACTTGCAGGAGAATGTGTGAGGAGGTTATTATTTGTCTTTAGTTTTAGCTTCAACCAGGCCATCTGAATATTCAAAGTTTAATATAGTAATTGTGCTGATACCGACTACACCCAACCACGTTATGAATATCATCCATTCCGGAGGTTTTATTTTTCTGATGCCATTTAAATTTCACTTGGATTTCAATCACTTCAATGTAAAAGTAATTGGGAATGGGGAGCATTGAAACAAAAATTTGCCCTCGGTACATATTAACTGTAATATAATAATGTATGCATGCTGGTAGGTGAAATCAAAACAAAGATCTTTTTATCATTGTTGTGTTATGAATACCACAGAAAATATTATGTGCTCTCAAGATCACATTAAATAGAATATTATTGTTTAAATATATAGTTATTGGACTTTGCATTTCGGAAAAGTCCCAGCTGAGAGGAAGACAGCAAAATACTGAAAAATACTGGGGGTGAAAATGACTTCAGAACAGTTTGTTAGGAAAATGATGGAAATGATGATAGAATACTTATACAGCTAAGTGAGTATAATTTTATGGATGGGAAATTGAGTTCAACCAATTGATGACTTCTTTGACAAAGTAACTAGCATGTTAGATAACAAGAAAGCCAATGGATGTAGCAAATTCTGTTATACAAAAGCAAATTTTGTTATACAAAATTTGGTCCGTGAAGTGCCCCATAAAAGATTACCGCATTAGATAAGCACCTGTGGACTTGAATGTAATAGGTTAAGTCCAGGGTGTCAGAAATATTATCAGAGCAGAGGGGCTAGGAGCAAGGCCAAGTGTGCATTCAGAGTCAAGGTCTGGAATAGTACTAGGTGTACAGTCAAAGCTGGGACAATGGGAGTGTTCAGCACTAGGAACCTAAGCAGGTAAGCAGCTATGATCAGGGTAGAATACGGGGCCAGGTGGAAGGCTGAACTCGGGTTCAGGAATGAGAGAAGGTATGCAACTGGAGTCAGGGTCAGGACTAGTACCAGTTGTGCAGTGAGACCCAGGTTGGTGAACATGGGCCAAGTGTTTGATGATAATCTGATTTCCATACATTAATATACTACGATCATTCATGTGCTGCACCTGTTGATCAGAACCTAGCTCTACTGTAGAATGTAATTAGGAATGTAATTTAGCCTAACCTTATTCATAGCTTAAATGTTGAATTCAAGTGCAAGTTAAGACTCACTACAGTATGCACCAAATTGCACAATTTCAAGCTGAAAAATGCAAAATCTCCGTACTATGGGAGGAGGGGACAGTAAACAATTCAAAATAAAATGTTATTAATTAAACATGTGAAGAATGAAATAAAATACCAGAGCAAAAGGAGCAGGCTTTTGGCTGTTGAGTAGAGCTAGTGCTCATGGAAAAAAGCTGTTTTTATGTCTGTCTGTAACGGCTTTGACAGTCTGTAGTCACCTCCCAGAGGACAGCACTTCAAATAGTTTTTGGCCGGGGTGAAAGGGGTCAGAAATGATCTTACCCGCTCGTTTCCTGGCCCTTGCAGTGTACAATTCATCGATGGGGGGAAGGTTGCAGCCAACAACCTGCTCGGCTGATATCCGGATGTTATTTTTGGTGGCTGAGGCAAACCAGACCATGATGGAGAAGGTGAGGACAGACTCTATGATGGCAATATAAAAATGGACCATCATTACCTGCGGCAGATTGTGTTTTCTCAGCTGCTTCCGGAAGTACATCCTCTGTTGGGCCTTTGTGACTGTAGAGTCGATGATGGCCTTCCATTTAAGGTCTCTGGCTCCAAGTTGTGACTGTGGTGTTGTTGATGGTGAGTGGGGGGAGGAGAGGGGGAGCTCTCCTAAAGTCTACAATCAATTCCACTGTCTCAAGAGCATTGAGCTCCAGGTTGTTGCGATGGCACCAGGACACCAGCTGTGTCACTTCCTGTCTGTAGGCAGATTCCTCCCTATCCTGGATCAGTCCAATCAGGGTTGTGACGTCCACAAACTTGAGAAGTTTGACAGAGAAGTCTGTGGAGGTGCAGTCGTTGGTGTGGAGAGAGCAAAGGAGAGGGGAGAGTACGCAGCCTTGCGGTGCTCCTTTGCTGAGGGACAGCGGGTCCGAGATGTGCTTTTCCAGCCTCACATGCTGCTTCTTGTCAGTCAGGAATTTGGTGATCCACTGACAGAGGGATTTTGGCATTGTCAACTGGAAGAGTTTGGAGTGCAGTAGCTCTGGCACATTGGTGTTGAATGCAGAGCTAAAATCCACAAACAAAATCCTTGCATGGAGGATGCTGGAGGATGAAGTGCAGGCATAGGTTGACTGCGTCAGCCACTGATTGATTGTATGCAAACTGCAGAGGGTCCAGCAGGGGGTTTGTGATATTTTTCAGGTGGGCCAGCACGTCTCTCAAGGGTTTTCATGATTACAGAGGTCAATGCATTGTTGGGTCAGTATGGTCAGTATGTTGAGCAGGCCACACTTTAAAATGATCTATTAATAAATATTAACCAGAAATATTAATTCTGTTCTCCTAACTAATGCTGAGCATATGCTGGTGTGTGCTCAAAACACTTGGGTTTCATTTAACTGATCAGGTAGGCGAGAAGTGTGCAGGAACCAAATGCTATTTCTGATTAATACACTCTGCATTTCAGTGAAAATGATTTTCTGTGCAGATGTACAAAACAACAGGGAATTTAGACACCACCTTCGGAAAATCTGTATAATACATTACACATCTCCTGTGGTAAAAGTGTGCTAATAAGTCCACTCTCCACAATGCACATCATTTCTAAATTAGGCATTCATGCATGCAAGAATTTGTGAGATTCCCAGTGGCGCTCAGATAAAGAACAGAGAACAATACAGAAGGCAGTTAGCAGCCAATTCAACTCACTCCACATTACATTAGAATTTCAACATTTCAACATACAACATTTCTACTGCAAATGCTAGAGGATCACACATTTCACCTGCAGTACTGAAGACATGCACTCCAGAGGCATCTGCACCTAGAGCCAAATTGTTCCAATACAGTTACATCACTGGTATATATGTGCCAATGAGGAAAATGTAGCAGGTATGTGTTGTTCACAAAACACAGCACAAATTCAATCTCACTACTTATCATCCAGCCTATTTCCAATCACCAGGAAAGTGATAGAATTTGTTATCAAGCTACACTTACTCTCCAATGCCAAATTGGGTTTTGTAGTACTAATCGCCAGGTCTCAACACAATATTGGCCAAATAGGCAAAATCCAAAAGTGAGATCAGAGTGAATAATATTGACACCAAGGCAGCACTTGACCATGTCCAGCATCAAGGTAAAGCTGAAGTCTTTGGGCATCACAAAGGGAACCAATTCCAATAGCTGGAGTCATAGCTCACACAAAAACAGACAGTTATGGTTGGTGAACGATCGATTATCCTAGTCACAGGACATCTGTGCATAATTTTTTCGGGGCAGTACTCAACCTACTTCAACTTGGTCATCAACTACATCATAATGCCAGAAATGGAGATGACACATAATGTTCAATTCCGCAAACTATCCCCTCAGAAGTGTCAGGGAATAATTATTTCCAAGAGAGTCAAACTATCCACCCTTGCTATTCAATGGTGTTGTGATAGCATCAACACCATTGTGATCACCAGTGACCAGAAACTCTGGACTATCTACATAAACACTGCAACTGCAAGATCAGGCCAGGAGGCTGGGTATCCAGCAGGAAGTATCTCACTTCAGTGCCACACTGCAACACAGTGGTAGCTGGTGGAGCAACTGCCTCACTGCTCCAGAGACCCAGGTTCGACCCTGACCTCCGGTGCTGACTGTGTGGCATGTGCACATTCTCCCTGACCACTGAGGGAGAGCTGAGAATGGCAGGAGAAAGCAGGGGGACTACCTGCTTTCTCCTCCCCTTCTCAGCTCTCCCTCAGCCCATTGTCTCCGCCTCTTCCGTTCTTCTTACCTCCCCCCCCCCCTCCCAATACTCACATCAGTCTGAAGAAGGGTCTCGACCCGAAACATTGCCTATTTCCTTCGATCCATAGATGCTGCCTCATCCGCTGAATTTCTCCAGCATTTTCATCTACCTTCGATTTTCCAGCATCTGCAGTTCCTTCTTAAACACTTGAGTTTTCATGAGGTCTTCGGTCTTTTCCTCACATCTCAAAGACGTGAGGGTCTGTTGGTTAATTGGCCTTTGTAAATTGTCCCTAGTATGCAAGTGTGATAACATAGAACTATTGTGAGATGGTGATCAATGGTCGGCGTGGACTCTGGTGGACCGAAGGGCCTGTTTCTATGCTGTATCATCAATCAATTCTGATACCGTCTACATTGCATGAATACTCACTGGTGAGTATTCTTTTGTCACTCCTAACTAACCATTGCAGATTGTGGCAGGAGACGTCATTATCTCGACTAGTACTGTTCCAACCATATTCAGGAAGCATAGTATCATCCTTGACAATACAACTCCTCAAATTCCACACCTCCATTGTCCTAAACATTCAGTTCTTCCACCACCATCACTGCAATAGGTGCTCTCTTTAAACAGTTAAGGGCCTGTCCCACTTGGCCGTCATTTACGCAACAGGCCGGTAGTGACTGACGTGCGACGGTCGCACGCGTCATTATGCGTCCACACAGCCATCTGGAGCACGTGATGTCATTTGAAGATAGACACAAAATGCAGGAGTAACTCAGCGGGACCGGCCAGTCTATGAAAGTAAGCATGCAGGTACAGCAGGCAGTGAAGAAAGCGAATGGCATGTTGGCCTTTATAACAAGAGGAATCAAATATAGGAGCAAAGAGGTCCTTCTGCAGTTGTACAGAGCGCTAGTGAGACCTGGAGTATTGTGTGCCGTTTCGGTCCCCTAATTTGAGGAAGGACATTCTTGCTATTGAGGGAGTGCAGCGTAGGTTTACAAGGTTAATTCCCGGGATGGCGGGACTGTGATATGCTGAGAGAATGGAGCAGCTGGGCTTGTACACTCTGGAGTTTAGAAGGATGAGAGGAGATCTCATTGAAACATATAAGATTGTTAAGGGTTTGGACACGCTAGAGGCAGGAAACATGTTCCCCATGTTGGGGAAGTCCAGAACCAGGGGCCACAGTTTAAGAATAAGGAGTAAGCCATTTAGAACGGAGACGAGGAAACAATTTTTCTCACAGAGAGTGGTGAGTCTGTGGAATTCTCTGCCTCAGAGGGCGGTGGAGGCAGGTTTTCTGGATGCTTTCAAGAGAGAGCTAGATAGGGCTCTTAAAAATAGCGGAGTCAGGGGATATGGGAAGAAGGCAGAAACGGAATCCTGATTGGGGATGATCAGCCATGATCACATTGAATGGCGGTGCTGGCTCGAAGGGCCAAATGGCCTACTCCTGCACCTATTGTCTATAGTCACCAGGAGATTAGAAAAAGCATCTTAAGAGACAGCAAAAGTCCCCCTTCTCCTTATTACCATATCAGATCAGACCCAAAAGTAGAAATGTAGAAAGTTACAGTGTGTAAAAAAATAGATGTTACGAGCTTTGTAGTCTCCTTGTACCAATCAAACACCAAATTCAAAATTCTATATTTTGAAAATGGGCAAAGCAAAAAGTAGCATGTTCTCTAGAAAGGTTTATCCTAAAATATTTGATCGGAAGGGTGTGATTTTCAGTCAAGGCATCTACCATTCAGTCAGTGAGCTGTAGATGTAGATGTGGACGCCATGACGGTAATCGCGAGCACATCAAGATGGCGCGAAAAATTACCCATGATGTACTACGGCTTTTTCGTCGAGTGGAGTATCTTGCTCTGCTCTATGATCTTTGGTACTGACCGAAAATATTTCACCATTTCTTCATTGTCACTGGAACCCCCTAGCAGTGTTCAGAGGAGTTTCCACCGCCACCTCCAGGGCAATAAATTAATTCCTCGCCAGCATTGCATGAACCTTTAAAAAAGATTCCAGATTTGCTGGCTAACTGACCACTGTAACCATCTGTGATATCCTGAAAGTCATATTTTTGTTCCAAGGGTGGTGCCTCAGAAATGTTAATTTCCAGCTGATGATTGGATCCTCCTGGGCTGTTAAAACAAGCCACTTCCACAAGAGACTCCAAACTATTATTATTTCTAATTTCCATGCAAACCATACACTTCTGGTTCAATCTGGACTCTTCCATTTTACTTCATATTTGATGCGAGCTTCTCGGAGGTCTGCCAAGCATTTTGCTATGGTCTCTAAACCATCTCACATCAAACTGCTTACCCAAGTCTCAGAAGCAGAATTTGTGAGCAACCTTAATCTCTAGGAAGCTCAAACCTCTTCTATTGTTGCAGACTGCCCTTGCAATTAGTCTCTCACCACATACAGATCCCATATTGAAAATACCCTGCACAATACACCAACGTGTCTTCTTTGCTGCCGTGTTACTGTCAGCTAGATGGAATTCTCAGCTATCTAGTACTAAAAATGCATCCGGATGGGGTAATGGTAGACGGTAAAAGGCAAATAGAAAATGCATGCCCTCTCACTCCAAATTACAAATGTGAAGAGGATGTGGAGTAACGGTCGAGTGGAAATGAAGAATTAGGAAGTGCATATCATCTCCAGGACCATTGCGATTGCTGCACTTCCACTGTTTTCTCCGGGCAAGATGTATAAACCTCTGCTGCAAGGAGTAGTTTTATGAAATAAATGTGCTCCAATGTGCCTTGAAGTGGGTGCCACTATTGAACAGATCACAACACATTGGAGTTTTGGAAGACTGGCTGTCTCCCTGAAGGATTACTGGCAAATTTATTTGCCAGACAGGATGGTTTGATAGCGATTGCTTTTGGACAAATTATAGGAATCTGTACCATGGGGAAACTTCGTAAGACACTAGATTTGTTATGAGTGTGGGATTTGATGATGTCCTCACTAACCCTAACCATGTCATGTTGTGGAAATTGTGTAACTTCCCCTATGGCTTCCGGCCAATTCGTTATGGTTTTGGTGCAATCTCTTCCCTTTGAAACTTATTTGATTCGTGAGGTCCTGAACTTTTGCAGATGAAATAAAAATCTCCTCCCCAAGTCTTCAATTATTTATCTGTGCTCTAGTATGGCTTGCTCAAGCTCCTTTGTAGGCAAAAAGCATCTCACCTGAAAGGATTTAATCAGCACTTGCAAACTTGCTTCAAATGTTGAGCTCCATAAGTATGCCCTCATGTAATAAGTAGCATTGTTAGTATGGTCTGTGTATTGAAGCTCTGATATTGAAATAGAACTTCAATTTTGAGTACATCTGATCAAAAGGAAATGGGTTAATCATAGATCACAATCCCAGTGTATGTTTTCCAGAGCCATTCAATTCGGCCCCTTTCCACAACAGTTTACACAGGTGTTAACTACAATTGAACATGGAGTGGAAGTGGCGGCGCTGCCCAAGCAGCTGCGGCTCTCCTGCAGTCTGTCTGTCTTAGTATGTTTTAGTTTATTTTTAGTTGTGTATGTGTGGGGGGACGGGGGAAACTTGTTTTAGTCTCTTCCTTCGGAGGGATGCGACCTTTTCTTTGTCGTATCTCCGTCTCCGTCTCAGTCTGCGCTGAGGCCTAAGCGCGGAGCTGGCGGCCTCCAACTGGGACCGACCTCGAGGCTCCGGAGGCAGAGCCAGGACTTACCATCGTGAAGCTGGCTGACTTCGGGGCTGTGGTGGCACTGCGGCGGCGGCCCGACTTCGGAGCCTCGGAGGCTTCGGCCGCGGACAACATCGGGAGCTCGCAGGTCCCAGGTTGGTGACTGATTCTCCAGAGCTCCTGCAACAGCTTCGTCCGCTGGACTGGAGGGTGGCAGCTTCGTCCGCCCCAGGCCGCGGAGTTTGAACCGGCCCGTTCGCGGAGTTCGGATTCGGCGTGGGACTTACCATCACACGGCGGGGGGCCCCAACATCGAAAGCCTGGAGCGCCTCAACGCAGGGGGAGAACAAGGAAGGAAGAGACAAGGACTTTAAGACTTTTGCCTTCTATCATATATAGAGGCAAAAACTCTTCAATCCTTATGTGCTTTATTGATGCTTCCAAAGCCTTTGACCGTGTTAATCACAGAAATCTGTTTGGTAAAATGAGTCAAAGAGGGGTGCCTGAATGCATTGTTAGAATTCTGGCCTACTGGTATGCCCACCACACTATGCAAATAAAATGGGGCAATAGGGTCTCAGCCCCATTTGGGGTTAGCAATGGTGTTAGACAAGGGGGAATTTTGTCCCCAGTCCTTTTTAATCTATATATTGATGATCTGTCTAAACAATTGAAAGCCTGTAACATTGGGTGCGTGATTGGTAATGTTTTAGTGAACCATATTATGTATGCAGATGATCTTGTGGTCTTTAGTCCATCTAGCGCTGGTCTCCAGCAGCTCCTTACTATATGTTCCGTGTATGGTGTGGAACATGACATTAAATATAATGCTAGTAAGAATGCTGTTATGGTCTGTAGAACCAAAGAGGATAAATGCCTAAAAGATCCTGTTTTTAAATTGTCTGACAACAATCTTAGTGTCTGTAATAAGATAAAATATCTAGGGCATATTATTACAGAACAAATGACAGATGATGAGGATATTTATAGGCAACGACGCATGCTGTATGTACAGGCAAATATCCTCTTGCGTAAATTTGGTGCGTGTGCAGATGTGGTGAAGATGTCGCTATTTAGAGCATACTGCACACCCCTCTACACTGCGCACCTGTGGTCGAACTATTTAAAGACAAGTATGCAGAGACTAAAGGTGGCATATAACGATGCCATGAGAACACTGCTAAGGCAACCTAGATGGTGTAGTGCCAGTAATATGTTTGTGGCTGCAGGAGTCAGTACTTTAGAAGCTATCCTAAGACACATGTATAAATTCATTTGCAGGATAAATGACTCTAAAAATGTGCTTATTGTGGCCTTGACAAACATAAGGGTTAGCACTACACGCTACGAATCCCAGTTGTGGAGACACTGGTATCGTTGTCACGTTGTAGGACATTGATCATCTTTTAATCTGGATTTTTAACTTAAGTATTGTGGGGTTTTGTTAAATATAAATTATGATGTTTTTATGTGATATATCATGATTTTATATATATTTATGATATTTGATATGCAATGCATTTTTAATGTAATGTTGCCCCTTGTCTGAACCTTGAGTCCGTAATAAAGTTTATTATTATTATTATTATTATTATCACAGTGAGGAGGTGCCTGGTAGACTCACTGTGGTGGATGTTAAACTGTGTTCATTGTGTGTTCTGTTATTTTATTTTCTGTCATGACTGCAAGGTACGTAATTTCATTCAAACCAAAAGTCTGAATGACAATAAAGGATACTTTACTTTACTGGAGTTTGCTTAATAAACCTGCACTATTTAACTGCAGCCTCTAAGAATCGGAGATTTGTAGGAAGCAGTAGGGAATGTATAATCATATATAACTTTAAGCATTTCTGCCATATAGTAATTCCAATGTATGTTCTTTCATCCAACAAAATTTCTGAAGCCATTTCAGTTCCAACTCCCTTTAAAGATTTGCGAAAATTGCTCAAGAGTGTAGATACCACACAGTACCACACAGCTTAGAGAAATGACATGCCTATGAAGTGTTGCCAAAGCTTTTAGCCAAGTGAACTGAAAAGTAAGGGCATTCAAAATAAATGTATATTTATTTGATGATGTGGATCCATAACTCTCTAAAAATTACAAATGCTTTGTGGTAGCTTTAGAAACAAGGTCAATGTCTGGATATGGAGACATGAAGAAAGATTTCCAAAGGGACAAGTTGAAAGAAAAACAAAATGACAAGATCTCAAAAGACCAAAGATATTACATCCAGTAAAGCATTACATGGTCTTCAGCACCTCGTGCAGACCATAATGAGATGGGAAGACCAGCAGGGCATTTAAAGTCAAGTATAAATGCAATTAGCAATGCTGATGTACAGGGAAAAGAGGTGTAGCATACCAATTGCAAATTCAGCATGGGACGCTTGCTTACAAAAACGAATGTACAATATGTAGGAAGAAACTGCAGATGGTGGTTTACACCGAAGATAGACAGAATGCTGGTCACTCAGTGGGATAGGCAGCATCTGTAGATAGATGGAATTCTTTCTCACCCGTCCCCCATTCTTTGTATCTAGAGATGCTGCATGTCCCACAGAGTCACTCCACCATTTTTGCGTGTAATGGACAATATGTTGACCTTCACAAAGTATTGTCGTTCAGAATGGTATTGCATTACTCAATCGCTCACCAGAGCATGAACACACACACGCACGCACACACACGTCGAAGTTATGATCGGTTGGTTCAGCACTTCAGCTAATCCAGCTCTTAAGTACTATTTTCCAATGTGAAAAAGTATCAGGCATCTTTGACTTCATTGCAACAAACAGGAAAATTGATCTTTCAGTTACAACAAATAGTAATAAAGTTATTCTATTTTTTTTTTTTTTTTTTTTAAGATCTTTAAATCTATAAATCAAAGATTACCTATAAATCAAAGATCTATGACTAAACTGTTGGCTACCGTCCCTAACATTGCTTCATGTTAAATCTTGTTTAAAAGCACTTCTGTGATGTGATGAGATGTGATTCACTTTCTGATGTTGAAAATGTTCTTTGCAAGTCTAAAAATAATTTGGTCTTGCTCGGTCCAACATTTGCTCTAACCTCTAATATGTTTATGGATAGGAAAGGTTCAGAGGGATATAGGCCAAACATGGGCAGGTGGAACTAGTGCAGATGGGGCATCTTGGTCAACATGGGCAAGTTGAGGTCAACTTGGGCAATATGGCGTCGAAAGGCCTGGTTCCATGCTGTACGACTCTACCTTATGCAAATTAAACAATGTAGAGCAGTAAGATCAGGGTATGAGCAGGGCAGTTTGCCAAATTAATCTGACAATCTGACTATTGAGAAATCTTGCGGTTCAGCACCTGGCTTACCAGGTGTTGATTCCTGTGCTCCCTTTCACATACCACGGCCTGAGTTTGTAACTTAAAAACTTACTGGGTTAATTGAAAAATGTATTATTCTGTGTAATATCTAAAGTGAATCAAAAGTGTTCTGAAATAATATTTGGAATAACACCCAATAACCTGAAAAAAATGTTTGTCCAGCACTAAATTCCCAAGCAGGCTAATTTAAATGTACGATTATGAAAATATGAAGGCATATTCAGTGAAAGGTGCAGCAATGCCCGACTACAGCATGGTATCACATAATCAGGTCTGCAGATAGAGCTTCAAATGAATACATATAGTTCTACTCAAACGCAACAGCTGCATTCCTATGAATCCTTGCGTTATAGGAAATATTGTTAAAAATCCATTGTGTCAATGACGAAGGTGTGAGGGGCTGGAAAGTTTTGGACTTTTACAATAACAAAGTTATTTTTCCTGTAGGATTTTCCAAAAATAAAGATTTGTTTTAATAGCAGCATTTTCTGATTAAAAATACTAATGTGTTACATTATTTACAGAATATCATTGCACAAGAGTCAATAGAAATTATTGCTTGTCAATTTCAATGAACACCCACCATTAAAGTTGCAGCTGTGTTCTTAAGAGCCAACCATGTCCATGATCATTGCATGCAGTTTCCCAAGACAGCTTTTTATTACTTGCCCATTCCCAAAGTAACCCATATTTTCTAATTCCATATCGAAATTCTGTAAAGCCAATTGGTCCTGCGTAATACAAATAGTGATCCTTAATTTACAGCTCGTGTTAAGGAAAAGTATTGTAGCAGAACTACCTGTAAAAGGTGGAAAGATTTACATTAAAATTATAATTTTAGCTGTCAGGATGAAAGAAAAAAAAGCAGCAATTTGAGTAACATTGAGTAAAGGTAGGAAAGGACAAGGGGTAACAAACAATTGTGAATATTTTAATTAATTTGTGAGAAATGCAAGACTATATCTGCAATGCAAAAATAAAACTAAATAGATAGCGCAAAGGCCTAAAGAGAGACAAATAGTATTGGCCTCTTAGTTGTGAGAGATATGACTACAAGGTGATCTCACAAGATAATTAAATATTCCATGAGCCAGGGTACTTGACATTTAGAAACAACAGACAAAATGTATGGTGCAAAAATATAAAGTACAAGGAGCACAAAATCAAATTATGTACAGGCCTCATAACAGCTGTAATACATGGGATAAAATGTTAATCAAGAACAAATATTCAGGAGTGTGGAGAGAGGGCTAGGAGTAATGGGACTAGCGGATTGTTCTTGCGCACAACTGCCATGGCTGATTGCATGGTCTCCTTCTGAACTGTAGCCTTACTGCGATTCTGTAAACTAGATAATGGAACAGAGGTAATCACGTGGGTGGATATTAATCTCGATAAAGACCCAATCAAATTGTCAAAAGCAATTTGTAGGATGTGGTTACAGAAGGTATTTAGAATAGTGTCCTGGAAAATGGGCTATATTATTACACAGAAGTAAATTACATTCAATTAAACCATGATACAGATGTATAGAAATAAGCCATTTGGCCCAACCACTCATTGCCAGTGTTCATTCCCCCTCTCAAGTCTCACCTTGTCACTCCTCATCTAAATACATTCCTTTCTGCATCTAGTGGTTATACAATCTCAGATTAAATGTACCTATAAAAATTGTTTTCAGCCGTCCCATGGTAGGAAATTCCATATTCCCATCATTTATTCCAGAGGAAAAATATCCTCCAAATTCTCTACTGGACTTCATAATGACCATCTTACAACTGATTATGACCTTGCTAAAACTGGGAACATTCGTTATACAGCCATCCTGTTTTAAAGACGCCAGTCTCAACCACGTTTTCATAAACTAGTTCTGTTCCAGCATCAACATAACGACATGGGGGGGGGGAGCAACATTCACTCTGACAAAATCCTCCAGCTTACTAATAATGGCAATATGACTAACTTTGAGACATCCTGACACCTGTCACATGCTCTCCAGCATAAAATATAGTTATTAACATGTAACCTCTAAGTATAGATAGAGGTTTATAATTACTTTGTTCCTTTTCAACTCCAAAATTTCCTCAAGAGTGTTGTAGAACAGAGGGATCCAGGAGTACTAGTACAGAGTTCCCCCAAAGTGGTGTCACAGATATAGTAGTGAACGCTTTTGGCATGTTGACCTTCATCAGTCAGGAATCGAGTACAGAAATTGGGACATTATATTACAGTTATACAACGTTCAGTTTTGGTCTTCGTGCTATAGGAACAATGTAATTTAGCTGGAAAGAGTGCAGAGAAGATCTACAAGAATGTTACCAGAACTTGGGGGACTGACCTATAGGGAGAGGTTGAGCAGACTAGGATGGAGGGGTGATCTTATAGAGGTGTATAAAATCATGAGGGAAATAGACAGCTTGAATGGCGAGTCTTTCCAAGGCCAAGGAAAACCAAGAACTAGAGGGTATAGGTTTAAGGTGAGAGAGCTGCTCTCAACAAACACAATTTATTTTAACTACACCCAACTAAAAACATCTGTATCTACAGATTTTAAAACACTAAAGCTATAGTTTCCGTTGCCTGACTCACTACCACTTTGCCACCTCTGTCCCACTATTGCATCAATGACTATTGCTCCGTTTGATACATCTTTAATGCTCCTTTCTGACCTCAGAATTCCCATAAGGTTCTGGAAATATGCAGCAGGTGAAAAAACAGATCACTGATCTGAAATGTTAACTCTGTTTCCTCCTTTTGTTGATTAACTCCTGCACACACGAGTCTGATGACATCATGAACTGTTCTTTTTAAGGAGCTAAAGTTGTCTTGGGGATTTCCAAGAACTGTTTGCAATCTTCATGTCAGCAAGGCAGATAGCCAGCCAGACAGGACAGTAAAGGACCTTGGTGCGTTGCTGAGTCAGCAAGAGCTCAGCGGGAGGAACATGCACATCCTTATTGAGGTCTGACAGCCAGTGTGTCAGTTGTCATGTTTTAACTTTTTATAAAACAGCTTTGCTAACAAGTGGCTCAACTTTAATTATTGGTATATTTTGTCTTTGAAAATTCCTCTGATTCTCCACCCACAAGGACTCACGCCACATGCGTATTAAATGAACTATTAATTGCATACCAAAATGCACCATCTCATCACTGAACGACATTGGTCAATTACTAGACTAGTTTAGACATACAGCACAGAAACAGGCCCTTCGGACCACTGAGTCCAGGCCAATTTGCGATCACCCTGTACACGATCACTACCTTGCACATTAGGGACCATTTACAATTTTTGCCAAAGCCAATTAACCAACAAACTTGTACGTCTTTGAAGTGTGGGAGAAAACTGGAGCACCCAGTGAAAACGCAGTCACAATGAGACTAAGCAAACTCCGTACAGACAGCACCCGTACTCAGGTTCAAACCCGGGTCTTTGGCGCTGTAAGGCAGCAACTCTACCACTGCGCCACCATGACGCCATAAAATGCCTGCAAGTTTATTAAAATGCCCTGTAATTTGTATTGCTGTCCTCTTCCGAATTATCTCCAATTGTGGTAAATGCACAGCTGTCTGTTATTGCTAAGGTCCTCCTCAACCTGTTTTTCGGTGGTCAAAGAACTGCTTGCCAAAGTGCTTTCCAGATTCCATCCATCAAGAGGCATCAGATGCGAAATCCATGTGAAATCGAGGGAGTACTAGACATGGCCTTATTTAACCTCAAAATTCGCTCAATCTACCATCGAAAGAATTGTGGAACCCACGACAAAAATCTTCCATGTACGTCATGAGAAAAATATTGAGGAATTAATGTATCTTGCTCACTGCAATACAGTCAATGATCAATTTACTTTATTCTCTATAATTACAAATTGTATTTTTGAATTCCTTAAACTTGCACCTCCTTGTATCCTTTACGACTGCCATTTTGCTCTGCATAATGTCAGTCCACTTGTATTTATTCCTCTAACTTTTCCAAAGATGTTCAATGCCCACTCCTGACCTTTCTATAGCCACGTATCTTGCTTGGCCGATTTCTGCATTAGTGTTCAAGTTCAGAGCTGGCCAGTGGTTCTGTAAAGAACTTGTGATGCAACAGAGGTAATTTATATTTTCATAATTAGAGAACCTCTTCGGCAAAGTGATCACACTGCAATAGAATTTTGCATGCAAAATAAAGAAATTAGTCGTAAAACCAGATGTTTTAATAACTCAGTGACTCAAATTAAATTGACACGAAACAAATGTTTTATCCATCATCGCTGCAGGTGGTTGAGCTCTGATAGAAGTTGAGACTAAACAAGAATCTCCTGAAGATGGTTATTGATAGCAATTAACAATACTGAATATTATGGGCACTGTAACCCAACACACCCACTGCACCAATAACCTGTGTGCCAGGCTTCAAAAAAAATTGACTGCCAAAGAGTGGATACATGAATGATAATCTTTTAAAATTCCAGTGATTGTTTAACAACCCCAGAAGATCAGAAGGCAGGAAATTCAACATTGCTATTCACGAAAGAAATAAACAATCATTACGGGTATTTTTAAACAAAAAATCTTATTATTATACAGAATCAAAATGATTTTATCTAGCCATTATTGTGCTTGAAATGTTGAGTTTTTTTCTGAAGAGGGTAAATGAAATGGAACAAGTGGCTATAGAAAATCTAATTCCAACGTACCATACAAGATGCTGTTGCATAAAGAGCAGAGTAGGGAAGTAGTTTGTGCAGCTCTCACAGCTTCAAGGATCAGGATTCAACTCTGAAATCATGTACTGCGTGTGGAGTTTGCATACTCTTCCTGTGGCAATGTTGGTTACTAGCAAGTGCTCCAGTTTCCTCTCACATCACAAAAGGAAAGCTTAACTGGACACTTTAAATTACCACTCATGTACACACGGAATCAAAATACATTATGGCGTGTATGTAAGAAGGTTTCAGGGGTATTGTGAAATAAGCAAAAGAAGTAGGAAATAGGAATGATAAGATTGATCTGCCAGATGCCAGAATAAATCTGATGGGCTGAATAGATTTATGTCATGTCAAAGGAAGTATCAAATAATAAAGGCTCAGTGCATTGGAATTAACAAATTAGCAGGGTAATGGGTTGGCTGAACAATCGTATAGAGATTAGAAATAAATCATTTTCTGGTTCGAAGTATATTATTCGGGTGTCATAGATCGTTAATGGGCTACAAGTTACACATGAAAACAGTATAATTAGTCTTTTTTGATGATACATATACAAAAAGGAAAGAGAGAAGTGAACAGTATTCAAGAATACAGTGATAGGGACAGATTAAGTACATAGCAATTATACGCTTTGAATAATACTTCTCAAACAATGAGAAACTAACATATGTAGGCGTTAACGTATTTTCGTGTGCTGTTTCAGGAGAAGCATAAAGTAAACAGTCAGGTACAATAAGCCACGGAATGCAAATGGTAAACTGGCATTTACTATAACAGATTTATGATAAGAACGCCTCTCAATAAATTAATTGGGCTTTGTTGATATACCTTGAGTAACATATATAGATTTTGATTCCATGTCCTCAAAGTAATGTACTTGGAGTAAGTGCTAAATGGATTAATTGGATCTATTCTGGTGAGAGGGTGGGGCGTATGAGGAGAGTTTCAAAGAAGGCAAGAAGGCACGCTTCAGACAGAAAATGGCTGAGTATTTGCCAACAAAACCTCTTAATTTAGCTGGGGAGCAGGGAACTACGAGTGAGATGAAGAGGTTATTGTTAGTTTGAAAAAGGATTACATATCTTTGGAACTCTTCACCTCAAAGGAATGTGGATTGGATGCTCAGTTAAGAACATTTAAAACTTGAGATTAACAGGTAGAGCCATACAGTGTGGAAACAGGTCCAACAGCCAACCAACACGTCCCACTACACTAGTCCCACATGCCTGCGTTTGGCCCATATCCCTCTAAACCTATCCTATCCCTGTACCTGTCCATATGTTTCTTAAACGTTGCGATAGTACCTGTCTCAACTACATCCTCCAGCAACTTGTTCCGTATACCCACCACAATTTTTGTAAAAAGGTTGCCTCTCAGGTTCCTATTAAATCTTTCCCCCTCACCTTGAACCCATGTCTGGTTCTCGATTCCCCTACACTGGGCAAGAGATTCTGTGCATTTACCTGATCTATTCCACTCATGATTTTGGTCACTTCCATACGATCAACACTCATCCTCCTGCGCTCCAAGGAACCAAGTCCTAGCCAGCTCTACCGCTCCATATAACTCAGGCCCTTGAGTCTTGACAAAATCCTCAAATCTTCTCCGCACCCTTTCCAGCTTGACATCTTTCCTATATCATGGTGTCCAAAACTGAATACATTACTCTAAATGTGACCTCACCAACATCTTATAATACTGCAACATGACCCCCCCCAACTTCTATACCCAATACTCTGATTGATGAAGTGCCGAAAGCCTTTTTTGACCACCCTACCTACCTGCAACGCCACTTAAGATATTTGGCTTTGATAGAATCAGAAAATAGACAAATCAGGTGTGAAAGTATAATTGAGGTACCGCATCATATTGACTTCAAGTAACCACAATAAGAAATAAATAACAATGATAAAAGAAGATTATATCATGAGATTAGATCAAGAACATGAGCAGACAGTAAAAAAAAAAGGGGGAGAATTGACAAAAATCAACAAATGCAAGACGTGAGAGCATTATCTGTAGACTTGCAAAACTACTGAGAAAGTAGGATAACAAATGTACAGATCATAGAAAGCTATTGCAAAATAAAGTACTAAGAATGAGGTACACTTTAAAGAAAACCATACAGGATGTGAACATTACTGGTAAAGCTATTTTGTGGTCCCTCCCTCGCTGTCTTTTTGAAGATTTTCCTATTCACTCAGGAAAGCAAGTCCCATGGGTTGCAAATTTCTGTTTGTGCAGCAGTTTCCTGAGAAAGCTTGCATTGTAATTTAGAAGAGCAAAGAGTAACACAATGTACTAAGATCTCATGGCCGGGGAAATGGGAACAAATGACATACATGTATTTAAATTCCCCTTCAAAAGGAAGTTACATTTACGTTTGTGCACAATGTTGCGCATAGTCAACTTAACTATACTTCTTCCATCCCAGCATCCTGCAAACATTCATTTTCAGTCTTAGTTTAGTTTAGAGATACAGGGCGGAAACAGGCCCTTCGGCCCACCGTGTCTGCACCGACCAGTGAACCCCATACATTAACACAATCCTCCACACACTGGAGACAATTTACACTTATACCAAGTCAATTTACCTGTATTCCTGTACGTCTTTGGAGTGTGGGAGAAAACCGAAGATCTTGGAGAAAACACACTCAGGTCACAGGGAGAAAGTACAAACTCCATACACAGCACCTGCAGTCGGAATTGAACCCAGGTCTCCGGCGTTGCAAGCGCAGTAAGGCACCAACTCTATCGCTGCGCCATCATGCCGCTGTAATTTCTCATTTCTAATTCTAATTTCTGTCTGCCCTATCTTATTTTTCATTTAGGGAATCAGTGGAAAAGGGCCCTCTTGCTATCTTCTTAGCAAATGATATGTACAGGTATTGAGCATTTCTGATATTAAAAAATGCTAAGGGATAGCAAACTATTGCATCCTCATTAAAGAAAGAGGAAGAAAAAAATAAAAAAGAGAGATAGATCTGGAGAGCAACAAACAGAAGTGGCAAGAAAAGAATATTTTGAATTAGAGAATGTCACTGAAGACAGGCAGGAAAAGTAGTAAAGAGATGATTTGTCATAAATGGAAATGAGCACATCAAAACAAGAAATTTGTTTTATGACAGATCCAATGATTTTCTTAAACATTAGCAGAAAAGCTGAGATTTTGGGTCAGATTATAGACAGTTATTTTAAAAAATGAAGTAAATTTTGTATGTGGTGTTGCGTTGTGTTTTGGCACTCATTCCTCCACTCAAATAAAATTCAACTCTCCCTCAGAGAATGGATTATTTTCTCACCCTGCAGGTACTCTCGCTCTCTCTATGTCGGGTTAATTTTCCTATTTTCGTCCAAACACTAGGCCACAGCGTTCCAATTTTCACACATTGCCTCAATGACTATCGACCAGTGGCACTAACGCCGGTGGTGATGAAGTGCTTTGAGAGGTTGATCATGGAGCAAATCAACTCCTACCTCGACAAAAACCTGGACCCACTGCAGTTCGCGTACCGCCACAACAGATCAACGGTGGATGCGATCTCGCTGGCCCTCCACTCCGCACTGGACCACAAAAACTCATATGTCAGGCTGTTATTCATTGATTACAGCTCGGCATTTAACACAATCATCCCCTCCAAGCTGGTTACCAAACTCGCAGAACTGGGTCTCTGCGCATCCCTCTGCAACTGGATCCTCGACTTCCTCGTCCACAGACCACAGTCTGTTCGTATTGGTGGAAATGTGTCAGCCTCGATAACAATCAGCACGGGAGCACCTCAAGGCTGCGTACTCAGCCCCCTGCTGTACTCACTCTATACCCATGACTGCGTAGCGAACCACAGTGCGAACTCCATCATCAAGTTCGCTGACGACACCACTATTGTGGGGCGTATCACTGATGGGGATGAGTCAGAGTACAGAAGAGAGATCGAGCAACTGTCCATATGGTGCCAGCGCAATAACCTGGCCCTCAACACCAGCAAAACCAAGGAACTGATTGTGGACTTTGGAAGGAGTAGGAGGGGGACCCACAACCCCATTTATATCAACGGGTCGATGGTTGAAAGGGTCAAGAACTTCAAATTCCTGGGCGTGCACATCTCTGAACATCTTTCCTGGTCCGAGAACACTAACGCAATTATCAAAAAGCTCATCAGCGCCTCTACTTCCTGAGAAGATTACGGAGAGTCGGATTGTCAAGGAATACTCTCTCTAACTTCTACAGGTGCACAGTCGAGAGCATGCTGACCGGTTGCATCGTGGCTTGGTTCGACAATTTGAGCGCCCTGGAGAGGAAAAGACTACAAAAAGTAGTAAACACTGCCCAGTCCATCATCGGCTCTGACCTTCCTTCCATCGAGGGGATTTATCGCAGTCGCTGCCTCAAAAAGGCTGGCAGTATCATCAAAGACCCACACCATCCTGGCCACACACTCATCTCCCTGCTACCTTCAGGTAGAAGGTACAGGAGCCTGAAGACCGCAACAACCAGGTTCAGGAATAGCTACTTCCCCTCAGCCATCAGGCTATTAAACCTGGCTTGGACAAAACTCTGATTATTAACAACCACTTTCTGTTATTTGCAATTTACCAGTTTATTTATTCATGTGTGTATATATTTATATCATGGTATATGGACACATTTATCTGTTTTGTAGTAAATGCCTACTATTTTCTGTGTGCTTAAGCAAAGCAAGAATTTCATTGTCCTATACAGGGACACATGACAATAAGCTCACTTGAACTTGAACTTGAACTACTCACACTTTTCCCGTCGAGGAGATAAACATCCTCCTGTGGCATTCCCACGTATATTACCAAACTTTTTAATCGTTTAAAGTTTTAAAAACAGCTCAAAAACTCACCCATTTCTGAAAAAAAACCTGAGTGACGTCACAATGCACTAGTAAGGCAGGACGGGACACTCTGGGAGGGAGGGGCACACCAGCCCTCGCGTGGCGGCTGCCGGCGACCGATGACCGGTGGGGAGGGTGGTGCTAGAGCTTGAGTGAGGGCCGAGCCCGGGGCTTGGGATGGGGCCGGTACCGGGGCCGAAAAAGCCACCGCTGCTGGAACAAAGGACGAGCCTGGGTCCAGGGTCAGGGCCGAGCAGAGTACGAGAACCAGGTCAAGTTCCAGGCCCTGCTCTACGATCTGGGTAGGTCCTGGGGCAGGGAATGGGAGTGAGGGGAGGAGGATGAGGGAAATTAGGAGGAGGGAGATGGGGTGGGGAGTGGGGTGGAGGAGGGAGATTGGGTGGGGAGTGGAGTGAAGGAGGGAGATGGGGAGGGGTGGAGGAGGGAGTTGGGTAAGGGTGGAGGAGGGAGATGGGTAAGGGTGGAGGAGGGAGATGGGAAAGGGTGGAGGAGGGAGATGGGAAAGGGTAGAGGAGGGAGATGGGAAAGGGTAGAGGAGGGAGATGCCCCCGCCTTATCTACCCTCACTCCCACCGTCCCCCCTCCCTCACCCTCTCTACCCTCCCATCCCCCCACTCTACCCCCCCCCTCCTTCTCCCACTACCCCCTCTCTCTCTACCCCTGCCCCCCTCTCTCCCCTCTCTACCCCCTCCCCCTCTACCGCCCACCCTCTTCTCCCCCCTTGAATGTGCACTTTAGTCACATGTGATTTTTTTCTATTACAAATCTCAAATTGTGGAGTACAGAGGCAAATAAATAAATGGGTCTTTGTCCCAAACATTATGGAGGGCACTGTTTCTCATCCAAGCTCAACTCCAAAGTACATTGTGGAACTTGGAGACAGCACTCACCTCTGCAATTAGATGGATGCATTAGTGATAATTTTTCAAAATTTTAGATTCTGGAGTAGTTCCTGAGGATTGGAGGGTAGCTAATGTAACCCCACTTTTTAAAAAGAGAGGGAGAGAGAAAACGGGGAATTACAGACCAGTTAGTCTAGCATCGGTAGTAGGGAAAATGCTAGAGTCAGTTATTAAAGATGGGATAGCAGAACATTTGGAAAGTGGTGAAATCATTGGACAAAGTCAGCATGGATTTATGAAAGGTAAATCATATCTGACGAATCTTATAGAATTTTTCGAGGATGTAACTGGTAGAGTGGATAAGGAAGAACCAGTGGATGCGTTATATCTGGACTTTCAGAAGGCTTTCGACAAGGTCCCACATAAGAGATTAGTATGCAAACTTAAAGCACACGGTATTGGGGGTTCAGTATTGATGTGGATAGAGAACTGGCTGGCAGACAGGAAGCAAAGAGTAGGAATAAACAGGTCCTTTTCACAATGGCAGGCAGTGACTAGTGGGGTACCGCAAGGCTCAGTGCTGGGACCCCAGCTATTTACAATATATATTAATGATTTGGACGAGGGAATTGAATGCAACATCTCCAAGTTTGCGGATGACACCAAGCTGGGGTGCAGTGTTAGCTGTGAGGAGGATGCTAGGAGGCTGCAAGGTGACTTGGATAGGCTGGGTGAGTGGGCAAATGCATGGCAGATGCAGTATAATCTGGATAAATGTGAGGTTATCCACTTTTGCGGCAAAAACAGGAAAGTAGACTATTATCTGAATGGTGGCCGATTAGGAAAAGGGGAGATGCAACGAGACCTGGGTGTCATGGTACACCAGTCATTAAAAGTAGGCATACAGGTGCAGCAGGCAGTGAAGAAAGCGAATGGTATGTTTGCATTCATAGCAAAAGGATTTGAGTATAGAAGCAGGGAGGTTCTACTGCAGTTGTACAGGGTCTTGGTGAGACCACACCTGGAGTATTGTGTACAGTTTTGGTCTCCTAATCTGAGGGAAAACATTCTTGCCATAGAGGGAGTACAGAGAAGGTTCACCAGACTGATTCCTGGGATGTCAGGACTTTCATATGAAGAAAGACTGGATAGACTCGGCTTGTACTCGCTAGAATTTAGAAGATTGAGGGGGGATCTTATAGAAATTTACAAAATTCTTAAGGGGTTGGACAGGCTAGATGCAGGAAGATTGTTTCCGATGTTGGGGAAGTCCAGAACAAGGGGTCACAGTTTAAGGATAAGGGGGAAATCTTTTAGGACCGAGATGAGGAAAACATTTTTCACACAGAGAGTGGACAATCTGTGGAATTCTCTGCCACAGAAGGTAGTCGATGAAGAGGTGGCCAACAACAACCAAAGAGGAAATTTACCCGATCAGTATTACATAATCCCGAAATTAATTGCTTCTGCACTTCAAGTCACATTGTTTTCAGTTTTCTTTCATAAGTTAAGTAGCAGAAAATGTAACATGGCATAAACCTCTTTAAAAAGAATCTGTGCACTAAAAATATATTTGCTTCAGTGTGAATTTGATCTAGAGTGCTAATTCACTAATGGTGACAGATGATACAGTAATCCATTAAGCAGGTATAACACCCACTGATTAATACCAAATATAGAATCTGCTAAAACAAATCTGGTAACATCCAACAGATAAATAATCCGGTTGAGGCTGTGACTGTTTTGAACAAAAGCAAGAGCAATACTGAAGTAGTGGATGAAACCATCCATCTTTCTGGGATACAGATGTTATCCATGCCATATAGATCATTGGTGTTTTAATCAGGGAATAAATTGATGACTTCAAAAGAATAAAGCAAAACAAAAAACAAAACAAAAAACAAAAACAAAAAAATCACATTTGCATTATCCTACATTCATAATTTTATGTGGGAAATAGGACAACAAATTTACAAGTGGCAGGCTTCCAAAACAGAAATTAATTGTTTTTCATTTCAATTTTGTCCAATTCTCCTGAAACAATGTCACACAACAATATCAAAGTCAATAACTTCAATGCCAGCCAATAATTTAAAAATCCAAATCAAAATATTGGGTACAGGTTCTACCATTATCAGCAATAATATGGATATACTAAATACTTCAGACTGGTTAAAAGGAAATTTGAAGCCCGACACACTAAATGCCATTATCCGGCACTAGACAAACACAAGTTCATATACCCAATAAATTATAAGTTATTTTTACCCTGTGTAGAGAAACTAAGAGAACATTCTGATGGTACCGCTATGACCATTTACCAGCATCTGAAACCACAGCTGTTAGCTTGCAACTACCAGATATCTTCAATAATTGAACTCAATTATTGGATATAGTAAACAAGATGGAGAATTTTCCAAAAACATGCAAGATAACAACTCCTACTTGTAAATTTCACTTTACTTCCAAAAATAATTATTTCTGATCATAGAAAAATGCAAGCCTGCATTTAAATAACATATTTTAATTGCACAGGACATCTCAAATAATTTCCTTAACAATTAACACTTTTGACATTGTGGACAGTTATTCTGGAGGCAAATTAGTCAGCCAAGTTGGTACAGCATTTCTACAGGTAGCAATGAAATAAAGTATTCCAGCAGTATAGTTTCAGGATTAAATATTTACCAGGTCACCAAAAGAATTTTCCATCTTGTCTTTATGTCACTGCTTGATATCAAGTTAGCTAAGCTTTAGTGTTTATTTTCTGATTTATTTGAAATGATCCAAATGACTAAAGTTTCCTTTCCAGTGTCAGAGTAGATTATGTTCTCACTCTGGCACATGTGCCTGTCAAGGCTCACGTTCAAATGTTTCATCCAGGGTTTGTACACTTGGAACAGCTATAAATTCAAGGACTTTTCAAGGACTTTCTAGGGCCAAAATCCAGCAAACATTTATGGTATATCGGAGACTTGTATATAAATTGCTTGGTGTTGGATGATTTGATTCTGTAACAAATAAAAAGTAAGGTTGGCTGGTCACCATCTCAGATTTGATTGAAAATCATGTTTTGCACACCATTGGTACAAAGAACACAGCATAAAAATCAACTTTCAACTCAAAGTTCCTTCGAAGTTATGAACCATTGATATAGCTCGAATTATTGCCAAATGCCCATTGGAATTTGGAGTTGAGACCTTGTTTTATGTTGTGCTACGTGTGCTCTGATGTACAGACACTGATTTTCAGGGAAATCTGAGAAGGTGATCAGTCAATTAGTCCAGGTTGCACAGAACGACATTAAACTACATAATAATTATACACAAGATGGTTAACTTATCTATATTCGTACTTCAATAGAGCACTGATGATACTTCAAAATTCCTGGGCGTACATATTTCCGAAGATCTTTCCTGGATTTTAAGATTTTTAAACCTTAATAACTTTTAAAATATACCATCAATCAGAACAAAACGTGTTGCTCTTGTAGCACAGGAGAAAGGCGAGTAAGGTGGCGAGAAATCATAGCGCTATCGCATACTGTTTTTGCGCAAATACAAAAAAAAGCAAAAACGGAAGAGCACAAGATCAGTTTTAGTTATGTACTAGACCAAGTGGGACCCGCTGGATTCTGTCCCCTCAACACGCGGTTGTGGGGGGGGGGCCTGCAACGTCTCACACACACTAACCACCGCACACACACTAACCACCCCCTTTGATATTATAAGTGCTTCAAAGAGCTTGTGGCCAGGGTGAGAGGGGACAGAGATTATCTTACACGCTCGCTTCCTGGCCCTTGCAGTGTACAGCTCGTCGATGGGGGGGGGGGGGGGGGAAAGATTTTGCAGCCAACAAACTTAGCTGATTGAACGATCAGGTGTCGTGCTAGGTGGCTGAGCCAAACCAGACCATGAAGGAGAAGGTGAGGACGGACTCCATGATTGCAGTATAAAATTGACCATCATTGCCTGTGGCAGATTGTGTTTTCTCAGCTGCCGCAGGAGTACATCCTCTGTTGGGCCTTTTTGACTGTGGAGTCGATGGTGTCCCCCACTTAAGGCCCCTGGAGAAGATGGTTCAAGGAACTTAATTACTCCACAGATGTGACTGTGGTGTTGTTGATGGTGAGTGGGGGGAGGGGAGGAGAAAGTCTACAACCAATTCCACCATCTTAAGAGCATTGAGATCCAGGTTGTTGCACCATTGCTCAGGCATAACCACAATGTTTTCTGCTTTGTCTATGTGCTGGAGCTGCCTATTCCTGGACCAAGCAAGGTCGTAAACATGGTGATTCACAATTAACTGACCTCAGCCTTTTATCTGTCTCTCAATCTGCTTTGCTTGATGGCCAAATGATCCATTCCCAGACTGATTGGTGCACTGCCAACCCATTTTCTTACTGTCAACCCAATACCTCCTCCCGTACATCCCTCCAGGGACCCCAGAAGTCCTCCCAGGTAAGACAGAAAATAGACAATAGGCCCTTCGATGTGATCATGGCTGATCATCCACAATCAGTACCCCGATCCTGCCTTCTCCCCATATATCCCGACTGCTCTAGCTTTAAGAAACCTATCTAGCTCTCTCTTGAAAGTATCCAGAGAACACGGCCTCCACCGCCCTCTGAGGCAGAGAATTCCACAGACTCACAACTGTGTGAAAAAGTGATTCCTCATCTCCGTTCTAAATGGCTTGCCCCTTATTCTTAAACTGTGACCTCTGGTTCTGGACTCCCCCAACATCGGGAACATGTTTCCTGTCTCTTGCGTGTCCAAACCCTTAATAATCTTATATGTTTCAATAAGATACCCTCTCATCCTTCTAAATTCCAGAGTATACAAGCTCAGCCGCTCCATTATCTCAGCATATGACAGTCCAGCCATCCCTGGATTAACCTTGTGAACCTACGCTGCACTCCTTCAATAGCAAGTATGTCCTTCCTCAAATTTGCAGACCAAAACTGCACACAATACTCCAGGCGTGGTCTCACTAGGGCCCTGTACAACTGCAGAAGGACCTCTTTGCTCATATACTCAACTCCTCTTGTTAAGAAGGCCAACATGCCATTCGCTTTCTTCACTGCCTGCTGTACCTGCGTGCTTACTTTCATTGACTGATGAACAGGGACCCCCAGATCCCATTGCACTTCCCCTTTTCCCAACTTGACACCATTTAGATAATAATCTTCCTTCCTGTTTTTGCTACCAAAGTGGATAACCTCACATTTATCTACATTAAACTGCATCAGCCATGCATCTGCCCACTCACCCAACCTGTCCAAGTCACCCTGCATTCTCATAGCATCCTCCTCACAATTCACTGCCACCTAGCTTTGTTCATGAGCACCTTCTCCAACATCATCTACTGCATTTGAAGTTGCCAATGTTCCCAAACGTGGAATGACAACCAATTTGCCGAACACTTGTGCTCAGTCTGTCAAGGCCTGCTGGATCTCCCATTTGCTAATCATGTTAACTCCCCTTCCCATTCTGACCTCTGTCCTGAGCCTCTTCCATTACCACACACAAACTGTGGGAACAGCACCTAATATTCTGCTGAGGTAGTTTACTGCCTGAGGTCTAAATTACTCTCTCAGCATGTAACTATAATTTGAAGTTGAAATAGTAAATTTTTCAACTGCAGCAAAAACGAGAAAATCAGAATATTAATTTATTGTAAAATAATTGGCTAGGTTATTCTTTTTTTAACAGTACAAATATTAATTTTGCTCTTCTCATCATCCACAATTTATTAAGACTTGAAATGTGGCACGTCTAAAATGCTCATCTCCCCCACCAAATGGCCTGTTCTGATTACCTTCAGTACCAACAATAACATTTATTAAAAATGATTTGAACTCACTCATCAATTTCTATTTCAAGAAAAAACAATAAAATACACATGTTGGAAGCAACACTTTGCTTCCACTTTATCCCAGCCAAAATTTTTCAGTGTTACTTTTTGCCAGTAACAAGATTGGCAAATGAATCCGATTAGTTTTTAATCCTATCTAAAGCTGGTATCTAACACACGAGATTTTAAAATTAAGGTGGAATTAGATAAGATCTTACCATACACGAGCTAAGCAAAGGCCATCGCCAACATGAAATTAATAAAGTAAGCACCAATTTCCATGGCATCAGCATCATTAAATTTGCAGATGACATTGAAATGGATGGTATTGCAGTCAGCGAAGATGGAATTACAGGGGAATGTGATCATCTACGCCGAGGAATGCAAATGGAGTTTAATTCAATTATGTGTGACATGGTACACTTTGGGAAGTCAAAGTAGGACAGGACTTCTCAGGACAGTGAACAGTTAGATCCTAGGGAGTAATGTAGAGCAGAGCAATCTTTCTTCAGACTAACAGTAGAAGTGGGGGAGAAATAAATTGGAGGCAAGAAAAGGCCATAACAAGGGCCGGAAACAGATGACCTCAGGAAAGGTGGCTGTCCATTGGTGGTTGGGAAGGTTCGAAAACAAGAGGTATACAAGGTTGTGAACAATGGAATTGGTAGGTCGACCAGGGTGGGAGGAGTGAAGAGTGAATGTAGGAGTTACTTGAAATAAAAGAAATCAACGTTCATACCACTGGGTTGTAAGCTGCCCAAGCAAAATATGAGGCTCTGTTCCTGCAATCTGCATGTGGATCTCCACTGACAGTGGAGGCGGCCCAGGACAGCAAGGTCAGTATGGGAATGGAAAGGAGAGTTAAAATGTTTTACAATCGGGAGACCACATAGGCCAAGGTAGATTGAGTGTAAGTGTTCACCGAAACAATTGCCAAGTCTACACTTGGTCTTGCCGATATAGGAACCCACACCGGGAACACTGGATACAGTAGATGAAGTTGATAGACGTGCAAGTAAATCTCTGCCTCACCTGAATAGATTGTCAGGGTCCCTGGATGGAATCGAGGGAGGAGGTAGAAGGACCAGTGCTGCATCTCCAGTGGTTCCAGGGGAGATCCCTGGGGAGGGGGTAGTTTGGTTGGGAAGAAATGAGTGAACCAGGGAGTTGTGGAGGGAAGTCTCTGCGGAAAGAAGGGGCTGAGATAGGAAGATGTGACAAATGGAGAGATCCCGTTGGTTGTTACGAAAATGTCGGAGGACGATGTGTTGTATGCGATGGCTGACGGGGTGAAATGCGAGGACTAGGGGGAACAGTCCCTGTTGCAACAGGAGGGATGGGGAGCAAGAGCAGAAGTACAGGTTACAGCCTCATCTATGATAGAAGGGGGGAACCTATGTTATCTAAAGAATGAGGACATCTCAGATATTCCAGTATGGAACACCTCTTCTTGGGACCAGATTCAACAAAGACAGAGGTATTGGGAGTATTGGAGAGAGTCTTTGCAAAAGGCAGGGTGGGAAAAATGTGTAGCCAAGATACCTGTGGGAGTCAGTAGGTTTGAAATAGATGTCTGTCGATACTCTATTGCCTGCGATGGACACAAGTGAGAATAATAAAGGGGAGAGAGGTGTCCGAGATAGTCCAGGTGAACTTGAGGGCACGGTGGAAGTCCATGAGTTCTGCATGGGTGCAGGGTCTCCCCGATGCAGTTATCAATGTAGCAGAGAAAGAGTTGGGGATAGGGCCAATGTACGCTTAGAACAGGGACGGTTCGAACTACAGAGATCCCTGAACTATATAGTTCCTGAAAATGGCATTGCAGGTATATAGGGTGGTGAAGAAGGCTTTTGGCACATTGGCCTTCATCAATCAGGGAATTGAGCATAGAATTTGGGACTTTATGTTATCATTGTACAAGATATTAGTGAGGTTGCTCTTGGAAGTATTGTGTTTGGTTTTAGTCCACCTGCTACAGGAGAGATACCATCGTTGCAGCATTTCCAAATTACAAATACACTGGAGTCACTTATCTAGGTTACTCCAACAGCACATCACAAACGCATGACCTCTGCAACCAGAAAGGATAAGAGGCACAGGTGCATTGAAAAACTTCCATGTTGCTGACTTCAAATACAGTGCCAGGGCTCTCACTTAACTTTTTTTCCTCTGTTTCCTGCCGGGCAACCTAGGCAGCTTTTTAGGTTGCCAAATGACAGTTTAGGTGGTCATTTAAGACGGCATGTATGACACATTGTAATGAATGCAATTTCTATTATTTCTTTCCATTTCCTAACAAAAATGTGGTTGGATTATTCAGTGTTTGATCAACCTTGGTGAGACCAAGCGCTCGGTGAGACCTCAGTGTGACGCCGCCAGGCCCCCCCCCCCCCTCGACCGCGCATTGAGGGGATGGGACCCAGCGGGTCACACTTGATCTAGAATACAATAAAATTCCAAACATTAACTTGTTCAGATCTTCTGCAAATCTCAAAATAATCATATTTTGGAACAGAAGGTCAAGTCGTAAGTATAAACCTTTTACTTATGCATATACAGGTGCACAACCTTTTATCCGAAATTCCAAATAACGAAAAGCTCCGAATAGCGGACATTTTTTCGGTCCTCGAAGAAAGGTCCTTGAAGATGTTCACCGAGGGTGGCCTGCAGAGGTGACAGCGGAACCTCCGGTCGGTCCTCGAAGAAAGGGGAACTAAATCCCCATTCATAAAAGAGAAGGTGAGGGTATATTGCGCGGGAGGGTTAATAATTGACAATCTGCTGCTGCCTGCCCGCTGAGTTAAAAAGTTCCCACGGTAGACTCACGATACACAGTGTATCGTGAGTCTTGCATGGGAACTTTTTAACTCAGCGGGCAGGCAGCAGCAGATTGTCGCTCCCTTCAGTTTCACCCCACCTACACCCCTCTGCTTCCCGGCCATGTGTGACCCCTTCTCCAGCGCCCCGCCCATTGCACCGGCGCGGGGGCTTTGCACTGTCTTCACGTCAGCGATGCCAGCAGGTCAGTGCCAATCACCGGAGACGTCAGGACCAACGGGACACCGACCCCCAGGCCCACTGCAAGCACGGAGATCCCAGAGACCCACAGCCAGCAGCAGCCCAGCCCCGTTCCAACTCCAGAGGAACACGCTCCCCGTAGGGAAAGAAGCTGATGGTGTGCAAGGTACGTCTTGTTCTTGGGGTTGCGGATGAGGGGGCGCAGCTCGGGCTGTGACGTCTCCGGCCACCCCCCTGTACAGGAGCTGAGACTGGAAACTGTACCGCCCTTGCAGGAGAGTGGGGTTGTTTGCAGTTGCAGAGGGAGGGGGCAAGGGCGGTACAGTTCCCAGTCTCAGCTCCTGTCCCGGGGGTTGGCCGGAGACGTCAGGACCAACGGGACACTGACTGCAAGCACGGAGATCCCAGAGACACACAGCCAGCAGCAACTCTAGCCCAGCCCCTTTCCAACTCCAGAGGAACCTGGGTTGCGGATGAGGGGGCGCAGCTCGGGCTGTGGGCGAACTGCCACTTGTCGCTGTAGCGGCCCATCGGGGAGCGGGTTCCTGTTGGTCCTGACGTCTCCGGCCACCCCCCTGGACAGGAGCTGAGAGATGTCAGGACCACCAGAAGCCGCTCCCCGATGGGCCACTACGGCGACAAGTGGCAGTTCGCCCACAGCCCGAGCTGCACCCCTCATCGGGACACCGACCCCCAGGCCCACTGCAAGCACGGAGATCCCAGATCAGCAACTCCAGCCCAGCCCCGCTCCAACTCCAGAGGAACATGCTCTCCGTAGGGGCAGAAGCTGATGGTGTGCAAGGTACGTCTTGTTCTTGGGGTGGCGCAGCTCGGGCTGTGGGCGAACTGCCACTTGTCGCCGTAGCGGCCCATCGGGGAGCGGATTCCTTCGAGTTGGAGGGACAGGGAGACACAGCGGCTTTTTAGAATGGTGGGCAATCACTTCCAAAGTTCTGCCCACACAGTCAGTACACCTCTCCTACACTTGTCTCCCGCACTAAGATCATCTCGCAGAGAATGATCCCAGCCTAACCCTCCCTATTCTCTCCTATTCTGCAAGAAAAAACTACATTGAAGACTCAAACTCGCGATCGAGTAACTGCCGGGATCGAGGCGCAAACTCGCGACCTTGCGGATATGAGCCGAGCACTCTACCACTGAGCCAGCCATTAAAATCTACACTAAAAATTCAGAATTACGAAAAGTGTCTGGTCCCAAGGCTTTCGGATAAAAGGTTGTGCACCTGTAATAAGATGGCGGACTGCAGGAGTGGGGCGCCATTGTGTATGGCTGCTCTGCCTGCAGTCCGTCCTTTCACCCCTTTTAATTTTTATTTTGTGTCCTGTTAAAAACAAAATGTTTGTTGGAGGTCTTCTTTTATGTGGTGGGTGGGGGGGGGAAGAATTTTATTTCCTAGTCCCTACCTGGTCGGAGAGGCGGCTTCCCTCCGAGCTGCTTCTTCGCCCCTTCCTCGCAGCCTACCATCGGACTGGAGCGGCGCCTCCTGTCGGGACCGGCCGGAACCCCAGCTTCTGCAGCGGCACAGCGCTGGGAGACCATCACGGAGGGGGCGATGCCCTACCCGGGTCGCCATGCAGTAAGCTCCGGAGTGCTGTGACCGCTGACTCCAACATCCGAGGAGCTGTGGCTGTGAGTGTCCAGCTGCGGGCGGGCGGCGCTGGATTTAAAACACTGGAGCATGGGGTCCGAGATCACCAGAGTCGGAGCTCCAACCAGTGCGGCTTGAGGACTTCGGGTGCCACTCCAGACATTTCCAAGCCGCTGAGGAGTGTTCACCCGACGCCGGAGTTCCATCTTCCCGGCAAGAGGCCCTGAAAACAACGGACTGGCTGCGGAGGCCACAAATAGGCCCCGACCTCGGGTGATCACAGAGGAAGAGTACTGAACTTTGATGCCTTTCCCCACAGTGGAAAATTTTGATTCTGTTGAGGGGGGACGTTCATGTTGAATTCTATATATTGTGCCATTTTTCTTTTTATTTTTTTATTTTTCTATGGATGTACGGAAACTTAATTATTTCTTCTATGTAAAGTACTTTGGTTTCAATGCGAGTTGATTTAAATGTGCTATATAAATAAAATTTACTTACAGTTGTTATTGTAAAGAAAACAGTCATTTATTACATTGGATTTAAAGTATTAAATGACACACAATGTACAAAATACCTAAATTGACAACAAACTAATTAATATTTAGCCACAGTTTGGATACAACCAGTTCTGTACATTTAAAATATTTACCATTCTCTACGATAATTTTTAATAATGTATGGACTGCTTAATTAAAGAGATTAACAACATAAAATCAACTATCAGCAGATTCGAAATAAATATCGACATGCTGTATGCCTGGAATTGCCACTAAGGATTTTGCCACTCATACTTGGTTGTTCATTAAACCTGCTCTTAACAAGTCGAGATCCCTGGTGCTAACTCGTCAGATACACAAATTGGCGAGACCTTGTGCTGCAAGTTGATAAAAAAATAGCCCTACACACAAAAATGCATTGACAACCAGTTAAACCAGGTCTTACTCGAAAATAAATAAAAAATTAAACAGCCCACCATCAGTAATATAAACTGATTATTGTTTGAAAAACAAATTTAAAATCTTGGGCTCACTCTACCTCACTCATGAATATTAAGCAAACTTTTCCCAGTAAGTTCATGGTATATCCTTTTTGCAGTCCCTCGTTGGAACTAAATTTATGTTTATTTCCTCGTCTAACAATCAGGAAATCACGAGTAATTTGCTGTGCAAAAATTCGGACAACTGTGCATCCATACAGTTAGAGGTAAATTCTGGCATTTCCACAGAAGATTCAGGTGAGGATTTTCAGACTTAAAGTTCTCAGTGGATTTATCCTTTATTTCCCCTTCCCAAACGAAATCAGTGAGATAAATTTCAAATCGGGTAGGAAATAGCTAGCCTTGCTAGAACTGCAGGGTATTCATTTGAATCAGTCCTTCGAGTCAGTCATTCTCAATCAGTCTACCCATTTGTGCTTGCATACATGTTCCTAACCATTTCCAACAACTTCAACATAAGATTTAACATATAAAGCACCCATTCCATGAACATCCAAGGCAATTATATCAAATTTTAATTCCAAGGTCAACAATGTACTCCAATTACAACTCACGTGACACTGGAACAACTTCCATTCAGGGAAAAAAATACTTGAAATTGGAGAATTCATCGGTCATACCAATCCAATGGTTGGCTTGTATGCTACCCAAGCAGGATGCCGAGGTGCTATTCTTCCAGTTTGCCTATGGCCTCACTCTGACAATGGAGGGGGACAGAAACAGAAAGGTCAGTATGGGAATTGAAAAGAGAGTTAAAATGTTCAGCAACAGGGAGCTCCAGCTCAAGTAATATGCCTCCTGACCTGGCTCTCTTTTTCTTTCCATTGTCCTGACCCTGGTACATTCTTAATTTCTACCACCATTCTAGTCAACCTGTTCCTTTTCCCTCGTCTGTACCCTCATCTTCCATCCATCTCATATTTCTCTTTTATCCCCTCTTTTCCCTCCCCTTCCACCTATCTCCCTCCTTCCGGCTTTACATTGCATACTACTTCTTTCCTTATCTGACATTTTTTCTCAATTCTAATCTCCAACCTTTGTAATTTACTCATCTGACAATCATCCCCTCCACCCCTCCCCCCACAAATGTATCCAACTGTCAATGTGAAGGTATGTCATCTATCCACTCCCTCCATTAATTGCATTTGCCTACATTAGTCCCATATCTCTCAATAACATTCCTATCTATGTATCCATCCAAATGCTTTTTTAAAGTTTGCAATTGTAATCTGCTTCTACCACTTCCACATTCAACTCATTCCAGATATTCACCACTTTGTGAAAAATCTACCCTTCAGGTTTCTTTTAAATTTCAAAACAATTGCTAGAGCCCATTACTTATTAAAAATTCTAATTAGTAATGGAGATAACAATGTCCTAAAGTATGCCATGAGGGAAGCATTTGTGTGAAAATATGGTTACTTTAAATTATGTTTGCCTGAACAGAGTAACTTCCATATTTCATAGAATCAAAATTGTATAGCACAGAAACAAGCCCTTTCGATCCACCTCACCCATGCAGATCCTGATCCTTTGTCCCAAACATTATGGAGGGCACTGTGTGTCTTCTAGTTTTTATAGAAACTTTACCCTGGTGATAAAGACTGAAAATGTACTTTATCCAGGCCGCTCGTGATTTTAGATACTTAAATAGGTTTACCCATGTCTCTGGCACTCCAAACTAAAAAAAGTCCCAGCCTATCCAGCCTCTTTCTACAAGTCCAGAAGTCCCAGTAACATCCTCTTGAATCACATGCACCATTTCCAACTTAATGACATCCTTTCCATATTCAGGCGACCAGAAATAAACAGTATTCTATGTAGGTATCACTGACAACGTACATCATATGATATTTACACCATTTATGCTTGATACCCTTCCCAATGAAGGCCAGTATACCAATCACTACCTTCACCACCCTGGCTACCTGAATTGCCACTTTCAGGAAACCGTGCACCGGTACTTCTAGATCCTATTCTACCCACCTGCAGCAGGGGAAATTTGCATGGCCAATTCATCTACTAATCTGTGGCAGGTGGCCAGAAACTGGAGATCTAATGGAAATAGTGGTCACAGGCTGAACATAAACGCCAGAGAGAGCAAAGGCCGGGGTCAAAAATCAGGTGCTAAAACGGAAGAAGTAGTCTACTGTACCATCCACTGTAAGTGTATTTGTTTGGATACTACTTACAAAAGCAAAAACAAAAAAAAAACTGCTGGAGGAACTGAGCGGGTCAGGCAACATTACAAAAGTAAACTTGGTGAGTGGACCACTGACAAGCATTCACTGCAACTTAAATAGGCAGATAAATATTAAAATGTCAACACATCATACATTTATGTTCACACAGATATGAAGTGGCTGCACTTGTTTAAATGAGAACATCCTCAGGATGTGGATGTCAAAGCAATTTATAGCTCATTTCCAATTTACCAAAAAATGGTGGTCTGCAATGCAATTGCATTCTTCTGGAGGAAAGAAAATGCACACAGGCCAGACCAAGAAAATTCTACACTCAAAGATATTGTAGATTAATTATATTAGCCTACCTTTATTATATCTATCACTGCACATGTTATGCATGTTTCACATTCCACATATAGCCCAGTCCGGATCTTCAGTATAACCAGACCACAGACACTAGTGATCCACACTAGCTTGACAATAAACTCACTTGAACTTGACCACGGAACCAATAGCATATAATGTTACTTCTGCACGTATTCCAATAAACGACTATGAGTTGTTAACTTCTGTGCATTGGTCTCATTACAAAATATCCGGGCTCCTTCTCAACTTCTTTCTGACAACGGCAGTCAATTTTCCAGCCAGTACTTCAAAGACTTTGCTAAGCGCTGGGACTTTCGTCATATCATGAGCTGCCCCGAATACCCACAGTCGAACGGGCTGGCTGAACGAGCTGTCAGGAGTGCCAAACAAGTAATGGAACGATCCCACAGAGCAGGGTCCAACATCTTCCTGGACTTAATCAACTTGCAGAATATCTCTTGCGATCCAGTGCTAGGTTCACCTGCTCAGCGTCTGATGTCAAGACAAACTCGTACCACACTACCCATGACAAAACAGTCGCTCAAGCCACAAGTTTGCACACCATCTGATATTCAGTCCAAACTACAGTGCCATCTAGCGTCATGCATCCCCAATCTGAGCTTCTTCATTGTCCTTGGAAAAGTGGCTTCTCTGCTAGGCATTGATGCCTGCAATGACCTAAGCTTGGTCACCTTTGGTAAAGCGGTACATCAACTCACTCCCACCCAAGGCTCCACTCAACAATTTCTCTCACAATACAAGGATCTCTTTGACAACAAGCTCGGTAAAATTCCCCACAAGTACACTATTGTGATTGACCCAGAGGGGTTCTGCCCAACAAGTTCCCCATGCTATGCGAGATCGTGTACAAAAAGAACTCAACAGGATGGAGACTACAGGTGTGATTCAGAAACAAGGGTTCTGAACTTAAAGAAAGGTAACTTTGAGGGTATGAGACGTGAATTGGCCAAGATAGACTGGCAATTGATTCTTAATGGGTTGATGGTGGATATGCAATGGAAGGCATTTAAAGACTGCATGGATGAACGACAACAATTGTTCATCCCAGTTTAGCAAAATAATAAATCAGGGAAGGTAGTGCATCTGTGGATAACAAGGGAAATCAGGGATAGTATCAAAACAAAAGATGAAGCATACAAATTCGCCAGAAAAAGCAGCCTACCAGAGGACTGGGAGAAATTCAGAGTCCAGCAGAGCAGGACAAAGGGCTTAATTAGGAAAGGGAAAATAGATTATGAAAGAAAACTGGCAGGGAACATAAAAACTGACTGCAAAAGTTTTAATAGATATGTGAAGAGAAAAAGATTAGTTAAAACAAATGTAGGTCCCTTGCAGTCAGAAACAGTTGAATTGATCATGGGGAACAAGGACATGGCAGACCAAATGAATTACTACTTTGGTTCTGTCTTCACTAAGGAAGACATAAATAATCTGCTGGAAATAGCAGGGGACCGGGGGTCAAATGAGATGGAGGAACTGAGTGAAATCCAGGTTAGTCGGGAAGTGGTGTTAGGTAAATTGAATGGATTAAAGGCCGATAAATCCCCAGGGCCAGATAGGCTGCATCCCAGAGTACTTAAGGAAGTAGCCCCAGAAATTGTGGCAGCATTAGTGATAATTTTTCAAAGCTCTTTAGATTCTGGAGCAGTTCCTGAAGATTGGAAGGTAGCTAATGTGACCCCACTTTTTAAAAAGGGAGGGAGAAAGAAAACAGGGAATTATAGACCAGTTAGTCTAACATCGGTAGTAGGGAAAATGCTAGAGTCAGTTATTAAAGATGGGATAGCAGCACATTTGGAAAGTGGTGAAATCATTGGACAAAGTCAGCATGGATTTATGAAAGATAAATCATGTCTGGCAAATCTTATAGAATTTTTCGAGGATGTAACTAGTAGAGTGGATAAGGGAGAACCAGTGGATGTGTTATATCTGGACTTTCAGAAGACTTTCAACAAGGTCCCACATAAGAGATTAGTATGCAAACTTAAAGCACACGGTATTGGGGGTTCAGTATTGATGTGGATAGAGAATTGGCAGGCAGACAGGAAGCAAAGAGTAGGAGTAAACGGGTCATTTTCAGAATGGCAGGCAGTGACTAGTGGGGTACCGCAAGGCTCAGTGCTGGGACCCCAGCTATTTACAATATATATTAATGATTTGGACGAGGGAATTGAATGCAACATCTCCAAGTTTGCGGATGACACGAAGCTGGGGGGCAGTGTTAGCTGTGAGGAGGATGCTAGGAGGCTGCAAGGTGACTTGGATAGGTTGGGTGAGTGGGCAAATGCATGGCAGATGCAGTATAATGTGGATAAATGTGAGATTATCCACTTTGGTGGCAAGAACAGGAAAGTAGACTATTATCTCAATTGTGGCCGATTAGGAAAAGGGGAGATGCAACAAGACCTGGATGTCATGGTACACCAGTCATTGAAAGTAGGCATGCAGGTGCAGCAGGCAGTGAAGAAAGCGAATGGTATGTTAGCATTCATAGCAAAAGGATTTGAGTATAGGAGCAGGGAGCTTCTACTGCAGTTGTACAGGGCCTTGGTGAGACCACACCTGGAGTATTGCGTACAGTTTTGGTCTCCTAACCTGAGGAAAGACATTCTTGCCATAGAGGGAGTACAGAGAAGGTTCACCAGACTGATTCCTGGGATAGCAGGACTTTCATATGAAGAAAGACTGGATAGACTCGGCTTGTACTCGCTAGAATTTAGAAGATTGAGGGGGGATCTTATAGAAACTTACAAAATACTTAAGGGGTTGGACAGGCTAGATGCAGGAAGATTGGTCCCAATGTTGGGGAAGTCCAGAACAAGGGGTCACAGTTTAAGGATAAGGGGGAAGTCTTTTAGGACCGAGATGAGAAAATCATTTTTTACACAGAGAGTGGTGAATCTGTGGAATTCTCTGCCACAGAAGGTAGTTGAGGCCAGTTCATTGGCTATATTTAAGAGGGAGTTAGATGTGGCCCTTGTGGCTAAAGGGATCAGCGGGTATGGAGAGAAGGCAGGCACAGGATACCGAGTTGGATGATTAGCCATGATCATATTGAATGGCGGTGCAGGCTCGAAGGGCCGAATGGCCTACTCCTGCACCTATTTTCTATGTTTCTATGATTGCACCGGTTGCTGTTCCATCAGACTGAGTCTCAACTATGGTCACAACTAAAATAAACAAGGAAGAAATACGGATTTGCATCAATCCTAAATATTTAAACACTGCTATTAAACGACCACACTATCCCATGCGCACAGTGGAAGAAGTCGCAGCACATTTGGGCAAGGCAACAGTATTCTCAGTTCTAGATTCAAATAATTCATTCTGGCAGATTCCTTTGGATTACAGCATCTAAACTAACCGCAAGCTAGTGTGGATCACTAGGTCTGGTTATACTGAAGATCCGGACAGGACTATATGTGGAATATGTAGCATGCATAATATATGTAGTGATAGATATAATAAAGGTCGGCTAATATAGTTAATCTACATCCTTCCTCATAAGGAATTAAGCTGTGATAAAATATGGATATATTAGTTAAACGTTGTAATAGAAAACCAGTGTGAGAACGTACCATGACATGTACGTGTGGGAGACTATATATGGCACTGAATACAACAGGCTATAAGTAAGCAATAATGTAGAACACCAAAGGCAGTTGAAACGTAATCCTGGTACTTCGGGTTAGGCTTGCAGGTGCGACCTGCACATGTACAGTACAGTCCTGCAGATATCACTGTCCCAAAAATGTTATCATGATGTACATGGTGATTGTTTTATCATTTTAGCCCACTAAATTAAATTTCAACTTCCACAATGGAACTTCAAAACAATGAACATCAAATAAAATTGCAGATTTTTAAATGTTTAGTCCAGTAATATAGCGCGGGAAAAGGCCCTTTGGCCCACCGGGTCAACCAACAATCCCCGTGCACTAACAATATCCTCCACACCAGGGACAATTTTTTTTTTTTTTTAAACCAAAGCCTAATTAACCTTCATACTTGTACGCTTTTAGAGTGTGGGAGGAAAGCAGAGCACCTGGGGAAAACCCACGTGGTCATGGGGATAATTTACAAACTCCATATAGACAGCACACGTAGTCAGGATCAAACCCGGGTCTCTGGCGCCGTATGGCAAAAATGCTGGAAACTCTCAGCAGGTCAGGCAGTATATGTGGAAAACGATACAGTAAACATTTCAGGTCAAACCTTTAGTCCATTTATTCTGTATCTTTCCACTGATGTTGCCTGACTTGGTTGATTATTTTCAGTATTTTCTGTTTGCAGGAGATCCAGTCTACCTTCAACAACAATGAATCAGTTTGCAGTCAATCTACAACACTATACACAATTGACCTACACCCACAGTAGATGTACTGTTGTAAAGCTACCGATGACTAAAGCATCTGCTCCGCAAACATTTCAAACAGATCATACCCCCAAGTGGCGAACAGGTCTCCAGATGAGACTTCCAAAGGCTCAATCTCTGACAGTGCTCTGGCAAACTTTGATAGCAAATCACAAGTTATTGTAGAATTAGGCCATTCGGTCCATCGAGTCTACTCCGCCATTTATTCATGGCTGATCTCTGCCTCCTAATCCCATTTTACAGTCTTCTCCCCATAACCCTTGACACCCGTTCTAATCAAGAATGTGTCCATCTCTGCTTTAAAACACAGACTAGGCCTCCACAGCCCTCTGTGGCAATGCTCCACAGATTAACTACCCTCTGACTAAAAACATTCCCCCTCACCTCCTTTCTAAAAGAGTGCCCTTTAATTCTGAGGCCATGACCTCAGTCCTAGACTCTTCCACCAGCGGAAACATCCTTTTCACATCCACTCCATGCCTTTCATTATTCTGTAAGTGTCAATGAGGTTCCCCCCCCCCCCCCTCAACCTTCTAAATTCCAGCGAGTAGAGGGCCCTATGCTGTCAAACGCTCATCATGTGCAAACCCACTCATTCCTGGAATAATTCTTGCAAACCTCCTCTAGACCCTCTCCAGAGCACTTCCTATGGGGCTCAATTTGCTCACAGCACTCCAAATAATGGGTGCAATAGTCTGTTTTTATCTCACTGATAATTTGTAATTACAAATTAATTCAAAAGTAATAGAAATTTAATGCACAATTAAAAAACATACCTGCACAAGTAGAGTCTAATTTACCTTTTAATAATAATAATATATTTTATTGTCATTGCACATAAGCGCAACGAGATTTGGTATGCAGCTAATCAAGGTGGCGACAACATTCAAATGCTATAAACAAAGACAAGCAATCACTCCATACCTCCATCCCCCACCAGGAAGGTCTTAAAGCCCAGTTTCTGCCTCGACTGCTGAACCAGTCAATTTCCATCTACTAACACTCTCCTCTGCCTAACTGTTGAGGGTAAAGAGCTGGTCTTTACCCTCAACAAATGATTCCTCCCACTTCCTCCAAATCCAAATCTATGGGCACTCGCATGTCCCCAGCTATTCGTGCCTCTTTGTAGGGTGCGTCAAACAATCACTGTTCCAGACCTACACTGGCCCTATCACCAACTCTACCTCCGCTACATTGACAACTGCATCGTCGCTACCTCCTGTCCCCATGCAGACCTCGCTGATTTCATCAACTTCACGACTAATTTCCATCCTGCACTCAAATTCACTTGAACCATCTCCGACATCGCCCTTCGTTTCTAGATCTCACCGTCTACATCACACGGGACAGACTATCGACTGACATCTACTTAAAACCCACTGACTCCCATAGCTATATAGACTATACTTCTTCCCACCCTGCTTCCTGTTAGACTTTTTCCCCAACTGCCAATTCAACCGTCTACGCCATATCTGCGCCCAGGATGGGGTGTTCTATACCAAGTCATCGGCGATGTCCTCATTCTTTAAGGAACGGGGGTTCCCCTCTTCCATTATAGATGAGGCTCTCACTAGGGTCTCCTCGATATCCCCACAGCTCCCCTCTCCCCATTCGTAACAAGGACAGTCCCCCTTGTCCTCAAATTCCACTCCATCAGCTGTCGCATACAGCACATAATCATCCGACATTTTTGCCACCTCCAACGGGATCCAAGTACTAGCCACATCTTCCCATCTCCACCCCTTTCTACTTTCCACAGAGACCCTTCCCTCCGCAACTACCTGGTCAACTCATCCCTTCCCACCCAAACCACCCCCTCCCCAGGTACATCCTCCTGCAACCGAAGGAGATGCAACAACTGTCACTATACCTCCTCCCCCGACTCCGTCCAAGGACCCCAACAGTGTTTTCAGGCGAGGCAGAGGTTCACTTGCACGCCCTCCAACCTATTCTACTGTATCCGTTGTTCCAGGTGTGGACTCCTGTATATCAGCAAGACCTGTATTTCACTGAACACTTCCGCATAAACCTACCTGATCTCCCGGTTGCTCAACACTTTAACTCCAGCTACCATTCCAAAACTGACCTTTCTGTTCCGGGCCTCCTCCATTGTCAGAGTGAGGTCCAGCGCAAATTGGAGGAACAGCATCTCATATTTCGCTTAGGTAGCTTACACCTCAGCGGTATGAACATTGACCTCAAACTTCAAGTAGCCCTTGAAACCATAGGCAAATATCATTCAAGTCTGTGTGGACAATATCAATATATTTTCTCGGCTAAATTTTCCCTCGCATTTCCTGATTATTTAAAAATAATCATATCACTGACTAACCAGTCCTATTGCAGCTGAACAGCTTGCTGCTCTCATTGTGTAACTTGGAAAAGACTCAATAACATGGGCGGTACGGTGGCGCAGCTGTAGAGATGCTGCCTGAAAGCGCCAGAGACACGGGTTCAATCCTAACCACAGGTGCTTGCCTGTACAAAGTTTGTACATTCTCCCTGTGACGTGCGTGGGTTTTCTACGGGATCTCCAGTTTCCTCACATTCCTGGCTTGTTATGATTGTAAATTGTCCCTAGTGTGTGTAGGGTAGTGTAAGTGTGCGATGATCGCTGGTCGGCATGGACTCGGTGGGCTGAAGGGCCTGTTTCCACCCTGATCTCTAAACTAAACTTACACAGCAATTCTTACAAATTGCCTTGGCATTTAGATTTTAAAATGCTATATACTGGGAATGAAGAATTCATAATGTAAACTTGAGAGATTGAGCTATGGGGAGAGGTTGGGCAGGCTAGGACATTATTGCTTGGAGTGCAGAAGGCTGACGGAGATCTTACAGAGGTGTATAAAATCATGAAAGTAATATATCGGGTGAATGCACAGGTGAATCAAAAACCAGAGGACATAAGCTTAAGGTGACAGGGTCAAGATTTAGAAGGAATCAGAGGGATAACTTTTTTCCTCAGAGGGTGGTGATGTGTGGAACGAGCTGCCAGAGAAAGTAGTCGAGGCAGGTATTATAACAGCATTTCAAACAGATACATGGATAGAAGAGGTTTAGAGGAATACAGGCCAATTACAGGCAAATGGGACTAGTTTAGATGGGCTATTTTGATCGGCATGGACGAGTTGGGCCCGTTTCCAAGATGTACGACTCCATGACATGCCATTTTGTTGTTCAGGTGCTATGAAGTACTGATGACACAGAAAAAAATCAACAAGTTAATCTAAATCATTAATATACCGTATTTCCCAGCAATGAAGACACACCTGTGTTGAAGACACTCGCCCATTTGAGTTGCTATATTTTGAAAAAAGGCTGGCGGGACATTGAATTTCTCACACTGAAAATAAAATAAAAATAAAGAAAGTAACAATTCAATTTGCCCAAGGCTTCCAGATCTCCTCCATTTTGAATAACTGAATGGGTGGGGGGTGGAGGGTGATGGCAAGTGGAGAGATGGTGGGAAAATCGGGAGCACACCAGGACAAGTTGAATCAGTTGTGATCTTATTGAATGACAAAACCAATTGAGGTAACTCGCCCTGACACAGGAGTAAGCTCCACCGCCCGCTGTCCTGTTATCCATCGCCCGCTGACCCACTCCGCTCTATAATCTTTGCTCTTGAGCTGGTCCCCTCACTGTCTACATTGAAAGACACGGACCGGGCAGTGAATGCCATGCAGTGTTACCCAGCGCAGCAAGTGAGGCCATGTCCTGCTACTGGCGGCAGTCAGAACTTAAGGATTTGCGGGAAGCGGCTGACATGAGCGAGGCCGGCGAGCGGCAGGAGAGAGGTGTTCAGATGGAGAGCACTGCCAGAGATGAGTGGGCCGGCAGAAGGCGCCGAGGTGGCAGTCGGTTCAGCTGTCCACTCTCAGCCACCCGAGCTACTTCCCTCCCCGGCCACAATGCGATGGTTCCGCGCCCGGAGTACCGGGCAGCGGTGAATGAGTTGCTGGCATGATCCCCGACCCCCTCCTTCTCAACGCACCTGCCCGTGCTGACCCGGGCCAGACTCCCCACACACTGTGAAAGGAACTCTTAACCTTAACCCCCCCCCCCCCAGCGGCTCTGCCCCTTTACAGTCGCTTCCCATCAGCTGCCAGTATTTCCCGTCTTCAATGCCGGGAAATGTTACTTGTCTTCACAATTCCCCATACTCTTTAGTTCAATATTCTAAGCATTCCCTGGGCAAAGAAGTTTCTTCTAAATTCAAAAATGAAATGATTAATAATCTTACATTATGGTCCCTTTGTTCTAGTGTCTCCTGGAAGCAAAAGCATATATTGCAAGTTGACTCTACTATACCCTTTCATAATTATAAAGACTTTATCATCCTTCAGGCTGTACTTCCCAATAGAATTTTTATTTATTTTTTATTTTTAAACATAAACACTTAATCTTTTAGAAAATGAATTGATTTACCAGTGTTACTATCATTGTATCAGCAAATTTGACCGCTCAAGCTCTTAATTCATCTCCTCCATTTCAACACACTTCTTCCACAATTTAAGCAGCCTTCTTATCCTTAAATGAAATGAGCAACACTCTTGTTACAAGATTAAAGGGAAATTAACTGTTCAGATTATTCAATTTTCCTCAAATGGACATTTTGAAAAAAAAAAATCAATACAGGGCTAAGGCTCCAATGTGATGAAATAGTAACTCTTTGTGACAAGGGCCTTTTTTGCTACCTTGGTAGAGTAGAGTAGCCTTTATTGTCTTAGACACTGATGCAGTCATAGCATTCATTTTTGTTCTGGCAAAACCAAAACCATAAACATGAGTAGGTAGCATCAAGATGCCACAACAAACTAACAAAACACTGGTGAGAGGAATGCATATCACTTTGGTTAACTTATCTTTAATAGTTTTAAAACAAATGGCTGCAAACTCAACGCTAGAGTTATGTTTGTCATTGAATGAAATACTCATCATACCACCTTTGATTAATATTTTGAAATGGAATCTGTTTAAACCTATTAACTTTCATTCACAAGATATGACTAGGAATGATGAGCAACACGTAATATTAGCTCATGACGCCAAATTTTGAAGTCAAAACAAGGAAAGTAGTCGATATGGGCTTTGCAAACTTGGGCTTCGAAGCAGAGGAGCACAATACAAAAACAGGGAGGTCGTACTTTTGGGGGGGAAATGGAAGGTTATAACTGGAGCACAAAATTCATTTCTAGTCCCCACACTCAAGGATTAATTAGTCAGAGAGAGAATGCAGAAATGATTTACTGGCATTATTCCTGAGTTGAGGGGTTTCAGCTACAAACTGGATTGTAGAAACTGGGCCTGTATTCATTGGTACAAGAAACAGAGGACATTTAATAAACGTGCACAACATCCCTGTGGTTTTATATTGCTCATTGAGAATATTTGCCAGTATTGAAGATCAGGACTTGCCAATATGCAGTGCTGATGCATAATTTTACTTTCAAAGGTACAAATGGATAGCGATTTGGAATTCACTGGCTGCAGTCGAATCAATTATCCACGGCTTTAAAGTGAAAACTAAATAAGCACTGGGGGAAAACAATTAACTTGGCTAGGAAGGTGAATAAATCTTTTGAAATGAAGTTGCTTGCACTTGTTTTATTTTTTTAAATCCTCCTTTTGTGCAAATATAGTTAAGGTCCACTAACGTAATTTAATCAAATGAACATGTTTTAAAATTACAATAAATAATAAGTATGGTGTCCGCAGGAGCCTGCACAGAGCGCCCTCACTAGAACCGTAAGCTTTCCACCGCCGACACCACTATAGGGTCGTTGGTCCTGACCAAAGGTGCCAGAGGGAGATAGATCCAGGTCTTTTTACAGCGGTGCCCAACGTCTTGATCATTCTGGGGGCGGTTCTGTTGATTAGTTTGAACAGGGGCTGGACATCCGGCCGGCCTGCGGCGGCTCCGGTTGCTCCTCCATTCAGGATGAGATCATGGTCCGGGAATGTCATCGCATCAGCCTCTTCCCACGGTCGAGTCCAGGATCTTTGGTCGAGTATGTCGATCTGAAGAGACCGGTCTCCCTCGCACACACGAACACCCCCGCCCGGCAGCAGACATACTTACCCCCCTTTCAACTGGGCCAAACCTGCGCTTCCCCCCTCACCAGAAAAACCCCGACCCTTGCCAAGTAAACACACGTACAAAAGACCAGCGAAACAAACACACAGACATTTTAACCACACCTCCCCCATCAGCAACCTGAGACGTTACCTGTTGGAGATAAAGGGACAGACTCGCCCGGCGCCGTCGACTCGACGATGGCCGCTCCGCTCCGCGCCGCCGCCTCCAACTACACGGGCTCGCGACGAGCAGCCCGTCGCCACGCGCCGTCTCCCGGGTGACCGGCCTCGCGCAGCCCCGGCTCGGCCAACGGTCACAGATAGCGTCCGAAAGGCGCGGTCCGGGCACCGGCGACCGACGGGCGGGCAGGCGGGGGAAATAAGACAATTAAGCCCAAAGCTTGACCTCCTCCAGGCGGCCGACAGGTACGACTTCCAATGGCGAGAGTGCTCAGGAATCTCTGTGAGAGTAGAGCGATATTTCCCTAGGCCCGAGCAAAGGCCGCCATAGACTGCACCGACTGACGTCTCCTCAGGTCGAGCTGAGCTGGGCTGGGCTGGGCGGCCGGCGCTCCCCCTGCCGTCTGCTGCCGGGGCTGCGGGCGGACAATGAGGACGCTGTTGGTGCGCAGGGGGCGGGAGAGGCGATTGCACGGGATGAGGTGGCGGCTTGCAGACTGCACCGCGCCCATGCCGTGTACTGCTGCCAACACTTGTAAATGGTCAACACGGAGGGAACAGGAGGTCGCATTGAAAACCTTTCTGTTGTTGACACGCTGGGGGATTTTGTAGACACGGCATGGGAAAATAGATAACAGAAGCATGAGAAAACGTGCAGGAAGGAACTGCAGATGTTGTCTTACATCGAAGATAGACACAAAATACTGGGGCAACTCAGCGGGTCAGGCAGCATCTTTGGAGGAAAGGAGTAGGAACCGTTTCGGGTTGAGACCCGAAATGACCCCTATTTATAGACTCCTTAGAATAACTCAAAAAGTACTAGATATAACTCACCAGTTAGGCAGAACACCTGGAGGGCACGATAGGCGACGTTTCGGGTTGTGAGCCTTCAAACGGGTTCAGCATTTGCAGATAGCATCCGCATTTCCAGATACTATTTTACAAAAAAAGACACAAAGTGCTGGAGTAACTCAGCACAAAGTGCATATGGAATATGCAGCTTCTTGGGGAATGGAGGGGAGAGAAAACTGGAAGATAGGACGGGTAGGGCAACACCTGGCAGGTATTAGATAGACATATGCAAAGGGGCTTTGATAGGCAGATGCTTGGACAAAGGCCTGAGATGAAAAAAACAAAAGGTGTGAGTCAAAAGGTTTGAAGAGGTGTAAAGTCAGAGGAAAAAATGGGGGGGGGGGGGGTTGTTATAGTTTACCTAAAATTGGAGAAATCAATGTTCATACTGCTCACTGTTAAAATGAAGGGCAACGTGGAGGTCAGTGGTGAAATTAATGTCATTAAAGAGTTCTGCACGGGTGCGTGTGTCAGTCGCGATGGAGGCATTGATGCAGTGAAGAAAGAGTCGGAAGATGGTGCCAGTGTGTGCCTGGAGCATGGACTGTTTGACGTGACTGACAAAATGGCAGGTATGGCTGGGGCCCATGTGAGTGCAAATGCTACACCTTTAACTTTGAGAAAGTGAGATTTGTCAAAAGATAAGTTGTTGAGGGCGAGGACAAGTTCCGCCAGGGGAGAGGAGAGTGTTAGTAGAGGAATATTCCAACACATCATCCTCCGACATTACCTCCAAAGTAATCCCACCACCTTCACATCTTCCCATCTTCACCCCTTTCCGTAATCGGTAGAGACCGCACCATCTGCAACTCATCTTTCCACCCAAACTACTCTCTCCGTAGGCAAGAGATGTGACACCTATCCCTCCATCTCCTCCCTCGCCTCCATCCAGGGACCCCAGCAGTCCATTCAGGTCAGATGGAGGCTCACATGCACCTTGTCTAACCTCGGCGACTGCATCTGGTGTTCTTGATGGGGCCTCCTGTACATTGGTGACACAAGGTGTAGACTCGGCAACCGTTTCGCTAAACACACACTTGGTCCACCAAGGCGTGATGGATCTCCAGGTTACTAACCATTTTACCTCCCCAACTCATTCTCATGCTGACCTTTCTGTCCTTGGCCTCCTCCTTTGCCAGAGTGACACCACATGCTAACTGGAAGAACAGCACCTCCTACTATTGAATTCTCCAATTTTAGGTAACCTCGAACAACCCAACCCTTTTTCTTCCCCACACGCCTTTGCTTCCACCACTTCCCTGTGCCCCACCTGGATTTGCATCTCCCCTTCCACCTATAATCTTTCCTCTGGCTTCATAATTTGCAACTTCTCCATTGTTTTCTCACACCTTCTGCTTTGTCATCTTTGACCTTTGTCCAACCATCTCTACCTATCAAAAACTCGCTTTGCCTGTTCACCTATTACTTACCAGGCTTTGTCCTGACCCTCCCAGCTTTCTCTTCCCCCCCATCCCCCACCAAAATTGGTCTGAAGAAGGGTTCCCACCCAAAATATCACCTATCCATGGTCTCCACGGATACTACCTGACCTGTTGAGTTACTCCAGCACTCTGTGTCTTTTTATGAGCTATAGTGAAAGGGGATTGCTATATTGATAGGGATTCCACAAAAGAGCTCCAGGATGGTTTGCCTCCCTGGTACAAGTGTCAAGGATGTCTGAATGGCTGCAGGGCATTCTGTAGGGGGAGGGCGGAAAGCCAGTTGTGATGTACATAGGTACCAACAACAAAGGTAGGTACCAACTTCAGAGTTGGTTCAAGGGGGAGGGATTCGTATTCTTGGGGCTTTGGTACCAGTTCTGGGAGAGGTGGGAGCACTTCAAACCGGATGGTCTTCACCTGGCTGGACTGGAACTGATGTCCTCAGGGGAGTGTTTGCTCGTGCTGTTGGGAAGAGTTTAAACTAACATGGCAGGGGGGTGGGAACCAATGCAGGGAGACAGACAGCTGTAATATGAGGGCAGAAGCAAAAGGTCGAGAGGAGAAAAGTAAAAGTGGAAGGCAGCGAGATCAATGGCAACAATCAAAAAGGGCCACATGACATCATAATTCTATAAGGGCCAAATATGTTAAAACAAACCTGAAAGCTTTGTGCCTTAATGCGAGGGGCATTCGTAACACACCCTTCTCCCACACCCACTCCCCCCACAACCCCCCGCCCACACACCCTTGCAATGCGCCCCCATCAATTCCCCCCACAATGTCACCCCCCCGCCCACACAACTCCCCCCACAACCCCGTCCATACACCCCTTTCCCCCACAATCCCCCACTCCCCCCACAACCCCCTCTCCCCTACAACCCTCTCTCCAGCCACAACCCCCTCTCCCTCCACAACCCCCTCTCCCCCCACAACCCTCTCTCCCCCCACAATCCCCTCTCCCCCCACAACCCCCTCTCCCCCACACAACTCCCCATCTCCCCCACACAACTCCCCATCTCCCCCACACAACTCCCCCTCCCCCCCCCACAACTCTCCCTCCCCCCCCACACAACTCTCCCTCCCCCCCCCACACAACTCTCCCTCCCCTCCCACACAACTCCCCCTCCACACAACTCCCCCTCCCCCACACAACCCACAACCCCCCAAACAACCCCCCTTTCCCCCGACAACCCCCTCCCCCACAAGCCCCCTCCCCCCCACAACCCCCCTCCACTCCAAACTCCCCTTCCCCCCCGACCCCTTCCCCACCCGACCCCTCTTCCCCCCACACAACCCCCCCCTATGCAACCCCTCTCCCCTACACAACCCCCACATACCCCACCCCACCTACAAACCCCTCCTGACATTTAAAACTTTAAAAAAATTAAAAAAGCCCCCCCACTTGCGCGTCGGGCTGCCGGCCATGCCTGCGCATCTAGAGGATTGTTTCCGTGTCTCGCGTCAGCTGCGTCTGCACACCCTAGAGCTGGGCGTGGGGTCGGAGCAGTGCCGGGGTCAGGTCATTGGGCTTCGGCAGACACAGAGCCGTGGCCAGGTGTGGGCCGAGCCCCCGGGCTGTAGCCAGACCCGGGCTTTGGGCGCTTGGGAGCGGACAGACATGCATTGGGCCCGGGCCCTGGGCTGGGTTTGTAGCCAGTGCGGGGTCCAGGGGCGGGGAGAGGCTACGCTGGGTCCCTGGGTGCTGGGGCTTGGGCTGGGCCTGGGGGTGCTGGCGCGGCTGCTCTGGTCCCGCGGGGAGTGAGATGAGTGGCCTCTCCCTCCCCCTCCCCTGGTCCCAGGTCCCTGTTTCAAGTACAACTTCATCGCCGACATGGTGGAGCAAACGGGGCAGGCTGTGATTTACATCGAGATCCTGGGGAGGTGAGGAGGGAGAGTGGGGGAACTGAGGGTGGATTGGGGCAGGTAGGGAGTGGGGGATAGAGGGAGAGGAGGGCAGTGGGGAAGCTGAGGAGGGAGACTGGGGAGGGGTGGGATAGTGAGGAGTGGGGGAGGAGGGTGGTAGGGAAGGAAGAGGGGTTCTGGAGGGAGTGATAGAGCGTAATGGAAAGGAGAGGGAGGGGGTGAAGAGGGAGGATGAAGAGGAGGGGGAGGGAGTGCTGCGGAATGGAGCAGCATAGAAGTAGGAAGAGGGATCGCGAGATAATGGACGAGGGGAGAGAGAGGGGAGGAAGCAGAGGAGGATGGGGAGCGGGAGTATAATGGAGAAGGGGAATAGGGGACTGAAGAGTGAGATGCGTTCACATTGATCTATTTTACATTATTGCCATATTAAACTTTAAAAATGTCACAGTTTTGGGTCTTTTTCTGGATATAGAATAAACTGGAATAAAAGTGAAATCATGACATTAAAACCTCAAGAACCTACACACTTACTGAAGTTCCCCTTTAAAATCGCAACAGAAAAATTTAAATATTTGGGTATTCAGATTACTAGAAAATATAAAGCATTATTCAACGCTAATTTCATACCTTTATTAAATAAACTTAATACGTTGATTAAATTTTGGAAAACACTTCCCTTATCATTATTAGGTAGAATAAATGCAATAAAAATTATCTTCCTACCACAATTACTATACCTATTTCAATCTATATATACCAAAATATTTTTTTTTTAAATTACTCTAATATTACTAATTATATTTGGGACTATAGATCACATAGAATCACAAAAAAACACTTATGTAAACCAAAAGAGGTCGGGGGACTTTCACTTCCGCATTTTATGTATTATTACTGGGCAGTGCATATTAAGAATATGATTTATTGGTTGGATAGTTCTACCCAACAGACAGAATGGATAAAAATGGAGAAGGAGGATTGCCATCCTTGTAATATAGGAACGATCCTCTTCTCCCCCAAAAAAACTGAATAACACAATATATAAGAAGAACCCAATTATATATGGTACAATAAGAATTTGGAAACAAATAAAATTATCTTTAAAATTAAGAAATCTATCACTGTTAATGCCAATAGCGAATAACCCTTTATTTAAACCATCTCTTATTGATAAGACATATAACCAATGGGAAAGTCTCGGAATTAGAAGGATCGGGGATATGTACGAAATGGGAAACCTACTATCATTCCAACAACTACAATTCAAATTTAAATTGAAAAACAACCAATATTTTAAATATCTTCAGATTTGCGATTTCGTGAAAAAATATATACAAGGATATCAAAAAGTAACTCCTGACTTATTGGAAGAAGCAATGAACATTGAAGCTGACTCACAAAAATTAATATCATATTTATATAATAGTATTCTAAATATAGACCTACCATCTACAGAGGTATTTAGAGAAGAGTGGGAACGGGAACTAATGATAAAAATTACGAAGGTTAAATGGGAAAAATACCTGATATATATTCACAAATGTTCAATTAATGTAAGACATAATCTAATTTAATTTAAAATTGTACATAGATTATATTATTCAAAAACAAGATTGAACAAATTTTATCCAAATATATCCGCCACTTGTGATAAATGTCTAGCCCAAAAGGCAACTATAACACACTCCTTAGTTTCCTGCATAAAACTTTATAGATTTTGGAATGATATTTTTGAAATATTTACAAAATTATTCAAGACAAGAATGGAACCTAATACTGAAATGATTATATTTGACGTAATGGAAGATGGGAATAAATTGAACACATCTCAAAATCTATTCCTTAACTATGGTTTAATAATAGCAAAAAAATTAATTCTTAAATTTTGGAAGGGTACATCAATACCAACGCTTAAAATGTGGATTGCAAGTATGTTGGACACCGCTCATCTTGAGGAAATGCGATTCCTCCTAATGGATAAATCAGACCAATTCATAACGAGTTGGTCTCCATTCTTTTTTTTTTTTGGAATCATATGGTGCAACACAATTGTAAAAAATAACTGTTTCAGGACTGGACGAGGGTTGGTCAAGATTATAAATAATGATCCCCTTTTCTTTTTTATTTTATTTTATTTTCTCTATTTTCTCTCTCAACTTTCTTCATTTACTCGTTTTCTTTTTTCACACACTATATATTTCACATCTTTCTATCCTTTACTATCTAACTTCTTTTTCTTATTCTAATCTTTTTTCAATGTAACAAAAAAAAATTGTACATAAAATGTATTATGAAAATATATATTAGGCACTTTGGTGCCATATGACTGTACTTCTAATATTTTAAAAATCAAGTCTGTAATTTATCCCATCAGATAAAGCATAAAAATAAGTTTAATTTGACACCTAATTCACTTTCATATCTCAAGTATTTAAAAAGTTATGGCCATTTTCATACTGGGAAATGAGCATCTTGTTCCCTATTGATTTTCTATGGACATAACAAAAAGCTGTGATCGTGAACAGTCAAAAGCCATAACTTTCTTAAAAATTAAGAGAACTGAATGAAATTTTCAGTTATCATAGATTGAAGCATTCTGAAACAAATATAAAATAATCTTACTTGGATGACCTGAAATTAAAGCATATAATTAGTTAGTTACCTAATTGTAGCTAATTTCAGACTTCAATTACTAGATCTAAACATCTATCCATTTCTTAATAAATGATTAACATTTTTAAATAGCCTAAATGTCCAAATAATATTCACAAATAATTCACAATAAAACATGATTTTTAAATCTCATTTACATTAATTTATAGGCCAAATGGAAGGAATTTAGTGTTTAATTGCTGTAAATAAATGCCCATTTAAATCAGCTTTCCAGTGGGTCCCTGTGGAACGCGCTGGTTTAGAACGTTCACATTGCCGGTAGATTTGTGCCCCAAATGCCGAGAAAAATACTGCGCGATATAATGGGCCCAAATTGAGCTACTCGCAATATTAAACTTAGTATAAAGGGATCTTTAGAAGCCCTTTTTAATGTAAAAATATACAACCTAACTTCTGCTATTTGCTTTATGAGACCCTGCGGTTGCTGGCGGTCGCGGGTTTAGAGATTGATTTTTAAACTACTATAACTATTATTCAAGGCCTTTAAACCTAATAATAGCTTTTGCGACGGGGTCTTCCAGCGATTTTCGTTAATAATTAACTAGGCTGAACATTTTCGATTGGAACAGCTTAGAGAAAATCGCGTTTTAAACCCGCCCCCTCTAAACGGCGCCAAAATCGCGCACACCCTCCGCAGCAGATCTTCAACGACGCTTCAGGTACGCAATAAAATATATATTTTTTTAAATGTCGCAGTTTTGTTTTCTCTTGTCCCGTTTTTAGTTTATTTCGGTTTATTTAGTTGTGTATGTGTGGGGGTGGGTGTAACATGTTTTATGACTCTTCCTGCGGAGGCAGAGCCAGGACTTACCTACCCGAGGCTGGTCGACTTCGGGGCTGTGGTTGCGGGGCGACCCAACTTTGGAGCCTTGGAGGTTCGGCCGCGGGCCAGTGGACGACATCATCGGGAGCTCGAGTTCTGTTTTCCGGAGCTCCCGCAACTACAGCTGCGTCCGCTGGACTGGAGGATGGCAGCTTCGACCGCCCCGGGCCGCGGAGTTTGAACCGGCCCGTTTGCGGAGCACGGATTCAGCCGCAGGACTGACTTACCATCACCCGGCGGGGTCACAACATCGGAGGCTTGGATTGCCTCAGCGCAGAGGGAGAGGGAGAGCAAGGAGGGAAGAGACAATGACTTTGGGACTTTAAACTGTGTTGAGTGTTTGTTATTTATTCTATATTATGACTGCAGGCTAAACCATTTCGTTACACTGAAAAGTGCAATGACAATAAATTGAATCAAATCAAATCAAGTCGCGCTCCCACTTGCTGGCTGTGCCTGCGCAGTTGGGGAAGGGTTGCCGTCATTCGGGTCACAACGGGGATCGCTGGCCTCACAACGGGAACCCGTCAGCGGTGCCTGCGCAGTTTGTGGCTATGGGTGGGTGGTGGAATATTGCGTTGGGGATGGGGCCCAACGGGTCTGCACTTGGTCTAGTATTCAATATATATTTAGGATTTCAGAATAGTTTATTTCCATATAACTAGGGTGAAATGAAATTCCTTGTTCATGTGAATTTCACAGAGTTAGATACATAGATAGACATATGTGCAGGGGTAGGCTATTCGGTCCTTCGATCCAGCACCACCATTCAATGTGATCACAATCATTACCCTGTTCCTGCCTTCTCCCCGTACCCCTTGATTTTGTTAGCGCAAGAGCTCTATCTTAAGCCCCTGTCCCACTTTCCCGAGTTACTCACAAATTCTCCCGAGTTTTCCCCTTGATTCAAACTCGGGGAATGCCTGTAGGAGGATGTAGGGGTCCGTAGATATTTTGTAGCCAGCCGTAGGTACTCGAGGTATCAGATAAGTCGGGACGTTTTTTCAGCATGTTGATAAATGTCCACGAGTAAAACAAAATAGCCCCGAGTACCTACTGCTGGCATCTACGAGTTTGAATCAAGGGGAAAACTCGGGTGAATTTGTGAGTAACTCGGGGAAAGTGGGACAGGGGCTTAAGTCTCTTTTGATGGATAGAGTTTAGAGTATACAGTACGTGCAATAATACTGAATACAACAATAGAGATGACAAATGCAAACCAAATGATTGTAGTACAAAGCACAAATAGTGCCTAACAACCATGACTTACAATCACAGCATAACCAACTGAGGTACTGTTAGGAGTAAGTGTGCATGACTGCGCATCCGGGAATGGAGTATGAAAGAGATGGTTCATTCAGGAGTGGTGTGGAAGAAGCAGTTCTTAGGTCTGGCCGTCCCAGCTTCCAAGCATAGATATTATTTCCCAGAAGATAGAAGAAAGAAAATGGAATGACTAGGGTAGCGGACATCCTTGAAGATACTTCCAGTCTTCCTGATGCAACGTATTGCAATGATAATGATGGACTGGATGGGAGGAAGTTTCATGACTGTGATGGACAAAACATGGCTACAGAGGTAGGAGGTGTAAGGATAAAGCGGGGAAAAAAGTTATCAATTTGACCAATCAGTCTTGATCAAATTGGTGGAACAGAATTGCAGGGCCGAATGGCTTACTCCTGCTCCTGTGTTTTATTATCAGTATCATTAAGATGCATAATGAACAGCACATGCACTCTTTTTCTTCGGTCGTATTCCCCGTCTCCGTCTGCGCTGAGGCCTAATGGCGGAGCTGGCGGCATCGGAGCTGTAGCAGCAACAGCAGCATCAGCGGAGACCCGACTCGGCATCGAAGCTGTAGCGGCGGCAGCAGCAGCAGCGGTGACCCGGCTCGGCCCTGGAACTGTGGCGGCGGCAGCAGCAGCAGCAGCGGAGACCTGACTCGGCCCCGAAGCTGTAGCGGCAGCAGCAGCAGCAGCGGAGACCCGGCTCGGCCCTGGTGCTTTGGCGGCGGCAGCAGCAGCAGCGGTGACCCGGCTCGGCACCGAAGCTGTAGCGGCGGCAGCAGCAGCAGCGGAGACCTGACTCGGCCCCGAAGCTGTAGCGGCGGCAGCCGCAGCAGCGGAGACCCGGCTCGGCCCTGGAGCTGTGGCGGCGGCCGCAGCAGCAGCGTAGACCCGGCTCGGCACCGAAGCTGTGGCGGCGGCAGCAGCAGCAGCGGAGCCCCGGCTCGGCACCTAAGCTGTGGCGGCGGCAGCAGCAGCAGCGGAGACCCGGCTCGGCCCTGGAGCTGTGGCGGCGGCAGTAGCAGCAGCGGAGACCCGGCTCGGCACCGAAGCTGTAGCGGCGGCAGCAGCAGCAGCGGAGACCTGACTCGGCCCCGAAGCTGTAGCGGCGGCAGCAGCGGAGACCCGGCTCGGCCCTGGAGCTGTGGCGGCGGCAGCAGCAGCAGCGGAGACCCGGCTCGGCACCGAAGCTGTGGCGGCGGCAGCAGCAGCAGCGGAGCACCGAAGCTGTAGCGGCGGCAGCAGCAGCAGCGGCGGAGTCCCCACTCGGCCCTGGAGTTGTGGCGGAGGCAGCAACCACCCGCGGAGTTTGAACCGTCGCCTCGGCGCAGAGGGAGAACAAAGAGGGAAGAGACATAGACTTTAAGATTTTGCCTTCCACCACAGTGAGGAGGTGTTTGGTGAACTCACTGTGGTGGATGTTAAATTTGTGTTGATTGTGTGTTTTTGCCATTTTTTAAAATTATATGTATGACTGCAGGGAAACAAAATTTCGTTCAGACCGAAAGGACTGAATGACAATAAAACGAATCTAATCTAATCTAATCTAATCTTATGGCCAACCATGTGCTCATCATATCCTCTTGCTCCTTGCGTGCATAAAGGGAACAGATCTCAGCTTCCTGCCAAAGCTTTATTAAAATATTATAGACTTCCAGATATAGTGGTGTTATGGTACAGTTGCTGCCGTACAACACCGGAGACCCAGGTTCAATCCAGTGCTGTCTATGTGGAGATTATCCGTTTTTCCTGTGACCGCGTGGGTTTTGCCCGGGAGCTTCGGGTTTCGCTCATAATCCAAAGACGTACAAGTTTGTAGGTTAATTGGCTTTGGTAACGTAATAATAATAATAATAAATTTTATTTATGGGCGCCTTTCAAGAGTCTCAAGGACACCTTACAAAAATTTAGCAGGTAGAGGGAAACCATGTAAGGGGAATTAACTAAATAGTAGAGACATGACTAGTACACAAAGTAAAGACAGAATACAATTCAAAACACAATATGAGGCAATTAATGCACAGGTGAAAAGGGAGAGGGACGTGGGGCTAAGGATAGGCAGAGGTGAAGAGATGGGTCTTGAGGCGGGACTGGAAGATGGTGAGGGATACGGAATTGCGGATCAGTTGGGGGAGGGAGTTCCAGAGCCTGGGAGCTGCCCTGGAGAAGGCTCTGTCCCCAAAACTGCGGAGGTTGGACTTGTGGATGGAGAGGAGACAGGCTGATGTGGATCTGAGGGACCGTGAGGGTTGGTAGGGGGAGAGGAGGTCAGTGAGATATGGGGGGGCCGGATGGTGGAAGGCTTTGTAGGTGAGGATCAGGATTTTGTAGGTGATCCGGTGGGAGATGGGAAGCCAGTGAAGTTGTTTGAGGACTGGAGTGATGTGATGCCAGGATTTGGTGTGTGTAATGAGTCGGTGTGATGAGTCGGTGATGAGTAAAACAAAGTCCCTAGTATATTAATGTGTGGTGGTGGGGAGGGAGGGGGTCTGGGGGGGGGGGGGGGGGGGGGGGGGAATCGGCCAATGATCAAGTGTGGATATTATGTTACTGAAAAGACCCAATGTTGGCTCAATATGTAAATTTTCTTTTTACAGGCAACATCTCCAGAGAAGTGGTGATATCAAGGGGATACAGGGTTGCGAACATTGGAACAAGTAGGATGATAAGGGTGAGGGCGGCCGGGGGTGAGGGGGATTGTAGATGTGACCTGAAATTAGAGATATCAACGTTCATACTGCAGGTTTGTAAGCTCCCCAATCTGTTCCTCCAATCTCTTTGTGGTGTCAATCTGAGGCCCAGGACAGACATGTCAGCATGAGAATGGGGAGGGCAGTTAAAACGCTTGGCATCTGGGAGATAGATCATATAGGCAAAGGCAGACTGAGCGGATGTACTCAACAAAATGATCGCCCAGTTGCGCTTGGTCTTGCCCGATATATAGGAGCCCACAGCTAAATCAATGGATACAGTGGATGCGTTTTGAAACTTTGTCTCACCTTAAAGCACTGTCATGGTCCCTGGATAGAGTCGAGGAAGGAGGCATAAGAATGTCACCCATCGTTTTTCTACAGGGATGCTGTCTGTCTGGCTGAGTTACTCCAGCTTAGTGCTTGCTTAGAAAGAGGCAAGGAACTTTGTCCCATTGAAATACCTATGCAGATGGCTCACACATGTTCCCGTTACTACTTCCCACACCTTCTCTCCCAGCTCGCTCCAACTGCCAACAACTTGCGTAAAAATATTGGTCCTCAGATCCCCATTAAACCTCGTCCCAGACACCGTAAACGCTCTCTAACCATGGGAAACAGACACCCATCTGGTTATCTATACCATATGTGCCTCCCATAATTTTAAATGCTTCTATCTTCTCAACCCACGTTCAGTTCAGGAAAACACAAAGTCAGTCTATGCAATCCCATCTAATAAAATACAAAGTGCTGGAGAAACTCAGCGGGTCAGGCAGCATCTGTGGAGGGAATGGATAGGCGAGGTTTAGCGTCGGAACACTTCTTCAGACTGATTGCAATAGCGGGAGGAAGTAGGGAAAGGGAGGAGAGTGGGACAAATTATGACAAGGGATAGGTGGATACAGATGAGGTGGTATAATTGGCCGATAGGTGGAGCAAGCGACAATGCAAGAAATGAAAAGGAGACAAAATTAGAGTGAGATAAGGAGCAAAGAGGAGTGAAATATAAGTCCAGAGAGTCGGAAGCAGATGCAAGAAAATAGGGTGGAGGATGAAGGCCGTCACGACCCGCCATTCTTCTCTTCGCCATCTCAATAACGTCAACCCTCATACTCCAAAGCTGCAAACATATAGGCGCCATACTACCCAATCCCTTCTTGTGGCATAACCCCTGCAGACCGCACAATATCCTTGTAAACGTGTTTGCACAATTTCTATTTGAATACTACTCCTCCTATGCAGGTGCTCCAGAGGTGTACACAGTACTCCACATGTAACATGCAATCGCCTTGCACAGTTGTCACATGACACCCTAAGTCCTGTATTCAGTACTTTGATTAATGAAGTCAAGCATGCCAATTGCTTCTTTGCCACCTTGTACACGTGAGATGCTACCTTAATGGAATTTTGTATCAGCACTGGGTCTCTGGTCTGCGACATTCCTCACGATTTTACCATTCGCCGAGTAAGTAGTCACTGGGTTGTCTAACCAAAAAGCGTCAAGTTGCATTTATGTGAATTAACATCAGTCTGAAATTTGTCGGCTCTTTGATGCAGTTGATCAAGACCCTATTGTAATCAAAGCTAACGGTCTCACTGTCCTTTCGCCACTTTAGTGACAATCACAAACCTATTAATCATGGCGCCTACAGCTCTATCCAAAGCGTTAATATTAAGTAACAAAGAACAATGAGGAACACCATGCATAACAGGTCTCTTCTTCTTCTTTCGTGTGGCGTGCACAGCCTAAAGTTGTAGGACAACTTGTTCTATTTGATCTTCTGTTTGTGCACATTGAGTTGATTGCATTAGTCGAAATAGGGCGGACCTCGTGAAGGTTGCAATCTTCCACCCCATAACAGGCCTCCAATCTGAAAAACAACACTCCACCGCAGCACTCTGTTTTCATCATTAAAGCCAACGTTCTATCTCATCAGCTGGTTCTCCAACATCTTCGCTTCAGCTATGTGGACATTGCTCTTTATGGGGCCCTATTCTCAGTTACGCTTATCCCATTAATATACATGTTTAAATCTATGAGGATTCTTGTATACTTTATCGCCAAAGCTATCTTATATGCATTTCTTTGCCCTTCTGATTTCCCTCTCACATGCATTCCCAGCTATCTGTACTATCTGTATCCGAGAAAATAAGGGTCCCGGCGTGGTGGGGCCGCATAGAACAAAGTGGGTCTGTTGGGGACTATATTGAATACATTTGAAACGTTGTCAGTGTCCTATACTCGGCAAGTCTTTGCATGCTTTGTACATGGTATGGAAACCAAAGACTTTCATTGTGATGTGTTACATGTAAAGTATCAATGAGTCAAACTTCATTCATGAGGCGAGAGGAATTGTTGACTTTTCATGCTAAAACCCTGCATCTGAGTTTTTATTCGTATGTTCGGTTGGCCGCATGTGATAAAAGGCTAGTGTAGAGTAAATTATTGAAGTGATATTACTAACTATGTTACTGCATACATTTTTCCGATGGGATATTTTAAAATATCATAATGAAAATGTCATATACCGAATACATAAAAATAATTTGAAATATGAAATTAGATAGGCCATTGCAACAGCTCTTAAGGCTAACGGAATCAAGAGATATAGAGAAAAAGCATGAACGGGATACTGATTTTGGATGAACAGCCATGATCATGTTGCATGGCGGTGATGTCTCGCAGGGCTGAATGGCCTACTGCTTCACCTATTTTCTATGTTTCAATGTTTTCTATCTAAACCCTTTACGTCTTTAGCGTCTGGGAGGAAACCGGAGCACCCGGAGAAAACCCGCGCGCTTACAGCGAGAACGTACAAACTCTGTAAAGACAGCGGCATTATTCAGTATTGAACCAGGGCTCTGATGCTGTAATGCAACAACTCTACCGCCGCCCCACTGATCCTCTTCCGTTGTGTCCCTATCTACGTTTATCCCCTTAATCTATACATATTGAGTCCATGATGATTCTGGTATACTTTATCACCAAAGGTATCTTACAGTGTGTAGTGGCCATTTGGCCTGTTTTGCATGACATTGTGGATGGCATGTGCCTTTAAATTTTAGACGGCCCGTTATAATGTGGGTGGGATTTATGACGTGTCTTTGGGCGTGTTTGCAGCTTAACTGCTTGCGCAGAAGTTTAGTTTTTAGATTTGTTTTGGAGAGACGAGGGAGAAGGTTAATCTTTCGACCATGTCGAGCATGTCATTGCATGTCATTGTTACGGAGACACGAGGAGCTTTCTAATATCTGAAGTAATGAGCTGGAGTTCGAAGAAGATTGCCGTAACAAGTCGGAAAACCTCGGATGTATCTTACTGTTTCCTATCTACAATAAAGAAAATATTCATCCAATTAGCGGCTAGGGTGCTAATTACCTGAAAGATATGAAAAATCTGCCGCTACATTAAGTCGAAGGATACCTCCGTCAGGGGGGGTTAAAATACTAGTCCCAGAGAGTGGGACAGAAGATAATAGAAGCGAACCTCCGGCGGGGGTAAATACCAGTCCCTGAGATAGGGACAGAAGATCGAAGATAAGAAGGCTAAGACTTCGGAGAGGCACAGCCAGAGAGGACGACCAGGCTAAGACTTCGGAGAGGCACAGCCAGAGAGGATGACAAGGCTAAGACCTCGGAGAGGCATAGCCAAAGAAGATTGGTTCCAGTCATGGAACTGAAGAAGAAATACCAGTCCCAGAGAGTGGGACAGAAGATTTAATTGAAGATAAGAAGGCTAAGACCTCGGAGAGGCACAGCCAAAGAGCAGGCCGACCAGGCTAAGACCTCGGAGAGGCGCAACCAGAGAAGGACGTCAAGGCTAAGACCTCGGAGAGGCATAGCCAAAGAAGATTGGTTCCAGTCGTGGAACTGAAGATAAGATCTCGGCCAGGAAAAGCCTTGAGGTCTATCAACAGCATCGGGACGTATCTGAAAACGTATCACTGGATTTGTGAGTACGAATCGATTATTACTCTTTGAATTAAAATCATGGCTTTAATTAAAAGACTTCTGTAACAGAACTCAGAAGCTGTTTTCTCCAGCGTGTCTGGGGAAAGCAGACCGACCTTGGATTGTTTGGAGTTGCTCCTGATAGTGCATTCCATTGAATTAGAGCAACATTTTGCATCTGGTGTTCATGAGATGTTCTCTACATTATCAGTATGATTTTAGTTTTGGAAGAAATTGTTGATAAAAACAAAGTCACTGAGATGCAGAGACTTTTTCGACTAATTTAAAGACTTGGCAATCTGCCAAGACTTCTTTAAAATCATGAATTTAGAAGATGAAGGCAGAGCTATGCCAGAAGAACCACGTGGTGGTGAAGAATGACCTAGACAACTTGAAGAAACAGATATTTCTGCCTGTTTGAGGGAAACCGAGAAAGAGAGAAATTAATTATGGTTGCAGGTGACCAGATTAATTGATACACAGAAAAAACTAAAGGAATCAGAACAGAACGTGATCAAGGTGAAATCTAATATGAGCCAGCTATGGAACCTCTACCAGGAGGTTGGCAAGAAACAGAATGTACTGCTGTGTTCAGTGCTGTCTTGGGAAGAACGCAGAAGACATACCCAGTGGAATGAATACACGAAGAAGATATTCAATGGTTTCAAGAAAAAGGCAGAGAAGTGGTTATCTGAAATTATGTCACAAGTGACGAGCTTAGTAGCTGGAAGTGCGAAGCAACAAGGTGCCAGAATGGAAGATGAATTTAGACGTCGAGATAGCTTGGTGCTTGAAGGAGAACATGGTGGAGAAACACCAGCCAGACAAGTTAAACTCACTGAGAAAGGTTGAATTCATGTTCTCAAGGAGACTGAATTGGATAGGAACAAGTTGTGGAAGAGGATTAGAAGGCTATTTGAAAGTGTGAAGATAATCATGGAATCAGAAGCTAACCAGGAGAAGGTGGAGGATAATTTACGCCTGATACGTAGCCTTAACCAGGAGCTGAAAGAGAAGCAGGACACACTGCTGGAAGCAGAGCATTCTCAAGAGGAACGTGAAAGACATTATAAGTGAGATTCAGAAAATACGGAGTATAATGATGAATCCATGGATGCTGCAGAAGCATGGTTAGCGCAAGTTGACAAAAGTAAATGTAGCAGAAAAGAAGATACTAAGCATGAAGAAGAAGAAGGTGATGATATAGAACCGGGAGATAGTATCTCAAATGCATCTTCACGAAGATCAGGCCGTAAATCTGGTTGCTCAGCCAGTTCGGTTTCGAGGGCTTCTGCTCAATTGGGAGCAGAAGCTGATTTAGCTGCGCTCTCAATAGAAGCGGATGCCATGAAGAAAAAACATGAGATGGCCCGACAGCAAGAACAGATGACACAACAGATGGCCCGACAGCAAGATGAGATGATGCAACAGATAAAGCGACAGCAAGAAGAGATGGCGCAATGTCAGGAACAACTGGAATTAGATACAAAGATGGCGGTGGCCAAAGCCAGGAAGGACATACTGGAAAGTCAAGGGTCTAGATGCAGCTCTAGATCGCCGAAGACGATGAGCTCTAGACAGAGAGCCAAAACTGCTCAGAGTGAATTGGCAGTTGGATCGATTCCACGGTCAAGGTTCACCGGATACCTTGGATTGGAAAACCTAAATAGGTTGAGTGAACCTTCATCTCAGCAAATGGGTGCCAGAATGAAACTAGCTACTATGGGAGCATCCGTACAAATTCGAGATGGACCAGTGGATCATGCTTTTCCAAGGCCTAGGGCACGGGCTCGAACAAGTCTGTTTAAGCCAAGGCCTGTTTATGAACAGGTGGAGCCAAAACAGAGTTTTCAGGATGGATTATTGGCACTGTTGAATAGGCAATCTGAATTCAACGAGATTATAGCTCGACAAAATACCTCTCTCATTTTGCCTCCAGTTGAAATTCCTACGTATGGTGGAGATCCTTTGGAGTATGAAACTTTTGTAAGGGCACTAGAGGAGGTATTAGAGACGAAAGTTAAGGATGAAAAAGAGCACTTACGATTTCTGGTGAAGTACACAAAAGGAAGTGTGAAGGTGCTTGTAGAAAGTTGTCAGATGAAGCCAGGCAACCAGGGCTATAAAAAGGCGAGAAGATTACTAAAGGAACGTTTTGGTGATGAACAGAGGATAGCGAATGCATACATTGAAAAGGCCCATGCCCATGCCTATACGAGATAAGAGCAAACAAGTAGCCAGGCTACCAGACCTGGTGGAATATTTAGAAAGAGAAGTACGGTACATGTCAGACTCATGCAATGGGATTATTGAAGATCGCAAACTACTTGCAATTTATAAAGGTTCTACTTTTACCAAAACCGAAGAAAGATCTCAACCTAAGAAAAGTAGTTTTGCTATCACGACCGTGTCTGTGGAAAAGACAGATGAAAGAAAAAGAAAGGTGTCTATTAGCAAGCAAATAGTATTTTGTTTGTTATGTGATGAATTTGGTCACACAATAAGATGGTGTCGTAGATTAAAGATGAAAGAATATGAAGACAAGATGGATTCCTTGAAAGAGAAGGGAATCTGTTTTGGATGTTTGAAAAAGGGACATATGGTAAGAGACTGTAAGAGTCCTATAATCTGTTATGAATGCAATCAATATCATCCTGAAGCACTTCACATTGAAGAAGAGCTGTCAGAGCACCGGGAAGAAGAAGAAGAAGAAGAAGAACTGGAACAAACAGAAGAGGGCGAGAAGCCAACTACTAGAAATGCTACCACCTCGCCTCAAGTATCTGCTCATATTGAGGCCGGGATTGAAGCTCGTAATTTTTCTATCTTACCAGTGCAAGTAGGGCAAGACTAATGTAGTGTTGCAAACATATGTTTTTCTGGATCATGGAAGTTCGACTACCTTTTGCACAGAAAGCCTGACGAGAAGGCTGAATATCAGAGGAGAAGAGACTAAAATTCGATTATGTACCATGAATAAAGATGAAGAGAGCATGAGTCATTGCATTACGAGTATGGAGATATCCAGTTTGGATGAAGATAATTTTATTCCAATTTCAGAAGTTTTTACACATGAAACAATGCCTGTTGGTAATCAAAATGTACTCAGATGTGGAGACTTACAGCAATGGCCTTACCTGAAGGATGTCAAAATATCAAAGATAAATTCTGATATTGACTTACTTATTGGAACGAATGGTCTGAGAGCATTAGAACCTGTACAGATTATTAGGAGCCAAGGGGATGGACCGTATGCTACGAAAAGCCAACTTGGATGGGTTATCTATGGCTCCTTGAGAAGGAACCACAAAATCGGGAATCAGAAGAACTGTGATGCCATTGCTATTAATCAAATGTCCAATGATGAATTAGAAAAGCCGGTGATGAAGCAATCCAATCATGACTCTAATGAAAGTACAAGCAAACCATCTGAAGAGATGTTGAAAGAAGAATTGAAGTTCATGGATGTTATGAACTATTCAGTGAAAACTGATGGACACTGTTGTGAGAACTTACCTTTCAAACAAGAAAGTGTTAATCTGCCAAATAATCGTAGTATAGCAGAGCAACGTACCCAGACTTTCAAACAAAAGTTTGGCGAGAAGAGTAAAATTCATGAAAGACGAATCTCTTTGAAGAATAACTTCTACAAGGATGTTTGCTTAAAATCTAGGCCTACTGAGCAGGAAGCAATTCTACCAGTAGAACATCTGACCTCTTTGCAATAAGGGAGGGTTTATACTTTCGAAGTGGGACAGCGATAATTGTGAAGACATTCCACTAGATGACAGAGCCAAAGAAACCAGAGAGTTGGACTTGGACAGACACGATCTGCCAATGGAGAGAGCATTGGGAGTTACTAATGTGGTGCAACTGAAATACGTTGACACAGAAGAAAATTCTGCGAATAAAGTTTTCAGAGAACTGACAGTGAACTGTTTCTTAAGCGAAAAGAAATGGATCAATGAACTAAAATCCCTCTGCAAGCCAGGCAGAGAGTGGCCAAAGCTTGAGCTGGGATCTGAAATCTCTGCTAAAGATTCAGACATTAAATCAAACTTAACGGTGAACTTTATGGTCAAAGATCCTGTTATTCTATTGAAGGATTTTCATACTTCAACATTGCTGTTACAACACATCAATGAGTTGATCGGACATGGAGGAAGACGTTTCATGCTATCAAAGTTTTGGACTATTATCTTTTGGACTATATATTGGGTATCATGCCTGATTTTAAGGGATTGGTATGCACGATACGACTTTGAATTAAACCACTGTTGTAATAAGATTAATAACTAAGTTGTGCTTGCTTCCAGAAGGCGAAAGTGAAGATGGAAGAGTCGATAAAGAATTGTGATTGCAGATATATAGTGCATGCTATTTTTTCCTCGTTAGTATAGTGGTTAGTATCCCCGCCTGTCACGCGGTAGACCGGGGTTTGATTTCCCGACGAAGAGCCGCAGGGTGTTATTCCCTGATCTTTTGATTTTGATGTATGTTAAGCCTTTATGGCCACTTTTTTGATGTTTATTAGTAATTGCCTCATTAGGGGCCGGTACAATTAGGGGCCGGTATAAGTGGCCATTTGGCCTGTTTTGCATGTCATTGTGGATGGCATGTGCCTTTAAATTTTAGACTGCCCATTATAATGTGGGTGGGATTTATGATGTGTCTTTGGGCTTGTTTGCAGCTTAACTGCTTGCACAGAAGTTTAGTTTTTAGATTTGTTTTGGAGAGACGAGGGAGAAGGTTAATCCTTCGACCATGTCGAGCATGTCATGGCATGTCATTGTTACGGAGACACGAGGAGCTTTCTAATATCTGAAGTAATGAGCTGGAGTTTGAAGAAGATTGCCGTAACAAGTCGGAAAACCTTGGATGTATCTTACTGTTTTCTATCTACAATAAAGAAAATATTCATTAAAAGACTGTGTGCTGAAGCTTTATGAATGGAGAAGCTCTGAAGGTCTCTGAGGCAGCCTGCATGCGTACCGAAGATATTCCCCTTATCCATTCTTATCCAATTAGCGGCTAGGGTACTAATTACCTGAAAGATATGAAAAATCTGCCGCTACACAATGCCCTCCATAATTTTTGGGACAAGGACCCATCATTTATTTATTTGCCTATGTACTCCACAATTTGAGATTTGTAATATAAAAAATCACATGTCAGAATCAATCATGAATTGACCATTTTTTTAGCTCAGAAAAACTCCTTTGTTGCTTTAGTAGTATGTTTGGATCATTGTCTTGCTGTCGAATGAATCGCCGGCCAATGAATTTTGAGGCATTTGTTTGAACCTGAGTAGATAGGATGTGTCTATACTCTTCAGGATTCATTATACTACCTGTACTACCATCAGCAGTTCATAGAATCATAGAATCATAGAAAGTAGGTGCGAGAGTAGACCATCAGGTCCGTCGAGCCCGCACCGCCATTCACTCATGGCTGAACACCAAACAGACACACTTACCCACAAACAGTAGACACAAGACACAGAACACAAGACACTACCCTCCCCTCTATACCGCTATCACCCCTCTCCACCCCAAGAACCGCGTGATCTCCTGGGGGAGGCAAAAAACCGGATAAAAACCCAGGTCCAATTCGGGAAAAAAATCCGGGAAATTCCTCTCCGACCCCAATCCAGGCGATCGACACTTGTCCAGGAGATCACTCAGGTCTACTATACTAACCATACCTAGGTCCATATCCCTGCCCTCTCCCCGTAGCCCCTTATCCCCTTGGCAGCTAAAAAACCATCTATTTTTGACTTAAATAAATTTAACGTTTCTGCTTCCACTGCTCCCTGGGGCAGTGAATTCCACAAACTAACCACCCTCTGGGTGAAGAAGTTCTTCCTCATCTCAGTTTTAAAAGAGCCCCCCCTCACTCTGCAACTATGTCCCCTAGTTCTAGCCTCCCCGATCATTGGGAACATCCTCGGTGCATCCACCCGATCAAGGCCCCTCACGATCTTATACGTTTCAATGAGATCGCCTCTCATTCTTCTAAACTCCAAAGAGTAGAGTCCCAGCTTACTTAACCTTTCCTCATATGTCAATCCCCTCATTGCAGGAATTAATCTTGTAAACCTTCGCTGCACTGCCTCCAGGGCTAGTACAATCCTTTCTTAAGTATGGACCCCAGAACTGTACACAGTATTCCAAATGTGGTCTCACTAATACCGTGTACAGCGCATTTAGATAAAGCACTTTCAGATGATTTTTACTACCCTTCCTTCCGTTTTTGCCCCTTTTACATCTAGAGCTTTATCTTCACACATCTGGATCCTCCTGTCACATTTTGATTTTCCGCTTCCCTAGCCCCCCTTAGCTCACTGTACCCTTACTAAATCACTGTACCTTTAACCAAAAGCAGAAATGCTAACCTGAGGTTGCACCCAATCAGCTGCTTCCTCTAGTCTGCTCCCACCAATCAGCGGCTTCCCCAGAAACCCTCCCTATGGAGTGTGGAACGTCACGGGATTTGGTAAGCTCTGACCCTCCACCGCTGTCTCCAACGGTCCTGGGTCTCCGCGAGAACAAGCCCCGTGCCCGATTCAAGCCCTCACCGCTCTGACCCTCCACCGCTGTCTCCAACGGTCCTGGGTCTCCGCGAGAACAAGCCCCGTGCCCGATTCAAGCCCTCACCGCTCTGACCCTCCACCGCTGTCTCCAACGGTCCTGGGTCTCCGCGAGAACAAGCCCCGTGCCCGATTCAAGCCCTCACCGCTCTGACCCTCCACCGCTGTCTCCAACGGTCCTGGGTCTCCGCGAGAACAAGCCCCGTGCCCGATTCAAGCCCTCACCGCTCTGACCCTCCACCGCTGTCTCCAACGGTCCTGGGTCTCCGCGAGAACAAGCCCCGTGCCCGATTTAAGCCCTCACCGCTCTGACCCTCCACCGCTGTCTCCAACGGTCCTGGGTCTCCGCGGAACAGTTGTATCATCAATGAAGTGTACATTGTCAGATTTTAATAAAGGCCATTTTTATACATTATGATTTCACCATGTAGAAATTACAACAGTGTTTATACATAGTCCTCCCATTTCAGGGCACCATAATGTTTGGGACACATGGCTTTTGTAATTGTTCAGGTGTGTTTAATTACCTCCTTAATGCATCGCAGAAAGCTCGCAGCACCTAGTCTTTCCTCCAGTCTTTCCATCACCTTTGAAAACTTTTATTGCTGTTTATCAACATGAGGACCAAAGTTGTGCCAATGAAAGTTAAATAAGCCATTATGAGTGAGAAACAAAAATAAAACTGTTGGAGACATCAGCCAAACCTTAGGTTTACCAAAATCAACTGTTTGGAACATCACTGGTGAGCTTACTAATCGCAAAGTGACTGGTAGGGCAAGGTAGACCTCCACAGTTGATGACAGAAGAATTATCTCTATATTAAAGTAAAATTCCCAAACATCCGTCCGACAGATCAGAAACACTCCTCAGGATCAGGTGTGGATTTGTCAATGACCACTAGCCGCAGAAGACTTCATGAAAAGAAATACAGAGGCTACATTTCAAGATGCAAACCACTGGTTAGCCACAAAAATAGGATGGCCAGGATACAGTTTGCCAAGAAGTGCTTAAACGAGCAACCACAGTTCTGGAAAAAGGCCAGATCAGACGAAGATTAACTTATATCAGAGTGATGGCAAGAGCAAAATATGGAGAGAGAAGGAACTGCCCAAGATCCAAAGCATACCACCTCATCTGTGAAACACGGTGGTGGGGGTGTTATGGCCTGGGCATACTGGCTGCTGAAGGTACTGCTCACTTATCTTCATTCAATCAATCAATCAATCAATCAATCAATCAATCAATCAACCTTTATTGTCATCTTGCAAAGCAACAGTTGTACAGTGCAAAATGAGAAAACGTTTCCCAGGGAATAGAAACATAGAAACATAGAAAATAGGTGCAGGAGTAGGCCATTCAACCCTTTGAGCCTGCACCGCCATTCAATATGATCATGGCTGATCATCCAACTCAGTATCCTGTACCTACTTTCTCTCCATACCCCCTGATCCCTTTAGCCACAAGGGCCACATCTAACTCCCTCTTAAATATAGCCAATGAACTGGCCTCAACTACATTCTGTGGCAGAGAATTCCAGAGATTCACCACTCTCTGTGTAAAAAATGTTTTTCTCATCTCAGTCCTAAAAGATTTCCGCTTTATCCTTAAACTGTGACCCATTGTTCTGGACTTCGCCAACATCGGGAACAATCTTCCTGCATCTAGCCTGTCCAACCCCTTAAGAATGTTGTAAGTTTCTATAAGGTCCCCCCTCAATCTTCTAAATTCTAGCGAGTACAAACCGAGTCTATCTAGTTTTTCTTCATATGAAAGTTCTGACATCCCAGGAATCAGTCTGGTGAACCTTCTCTCTGCTCCCTCTATGGCAAGAATGTCCTTCCTCAGATTAGGAGACCAAAACTGCATGCAATACTCCAGGTGTGGTCTCACCAAGACCCTGTACAACTGCAGTAGAACCTCCCTGCTCCTATACTCAAATCCTTTTGCCATGAATGATAACTTACCATTCGCTTTCTTCACTGCCTGCTGCACCTGCATGCCTACTTTCAATGACTGGTGTTCCATGACACCCAGGTCTCGTTGCATCTCCCCTTTTCCTAATCGGCCACCATTCAGGTAATAGTCTACTTTCCTGTTTCTGCCACCAAAGTGGGTAACCTCACATTTATCCACATTATACTGCATCTGCCATGCATTTGCCCACTCACCCAGCCTATCCAAGTCATCTTGCAGCCTCCTAGCATCCTCCACACAGCTAACACCGCCCCCCAGCTTCGTGTCATCCGCAAACTTGGAGATGTTGCATTCAATTCCCTTGTCCAAATCATTAATATATATTGTAAATAGCTGGGGTCCCAGCACTGAGCCTTGCGGTACCCCACTAGACACTGCCTGCCATTCTGAAAAGGACCTGTTAACTCCTACTCTTTGCTTCCTGTCTACCAGCCAGTTCTCTATCCACTTCAATACTGAACCCCCAATACCGAATACCGGAGCATCGCACATAAAACGTAAACATTTCACACATAATAAAAACAATAAAAACAATCCAGTCCCTGATGAAACAGTACAAATAGTTAAAAAGTGCAGTTAAAACAGCAACTTTAAAATACAGTAAAAACAGACCATAAAATGTCCAGGGCAGCTGATTTAAGTGGCCAGTGCCAGAGTTATTAAATTGTCAGTGCAAAGTATCAGGATCAGGTGGAGTGGCTGTTTAGCAGCCTCACATCCTGTGGCAGGAAGCTGTTTAGCAGTCTGGTAGGTTGGCTTTGATGCTACGATATCTCTTGCCTGATGGCAGGAGATCCAGATGTGTGTGGAGGGGGTGCAGTTGATGATACAAATGCTGATGATAATAGCATAATTAATTCTGAAGTGTCTAGACACATCCAATCAGCTCAAGTTCAAACAAATGCCTCAAAACTCATTGGCTGGTGGTTCATTCGACAGCAAGACAATGATCCAAACATACTGCTAAAGCAACAAAGGAGTTTTTCTAAGCTAAAAAATGGTAAATTCTTGAGTGGGCAAGTCAATCAACCGATCTGAACCCAATTGAGCATGCTTTTTATATGCTGAAGAGAAAACTGAAGGGGACTAGCTCCCAAAACATGCATAAGCTAAAGATGGCTGCAATACAGGCCTGGCAGAACATCACCAGAGAAGACACCCAGCAACTGGTGATGTCCATGAATAGCAGACTTCAAGCAGTCATTGCATGCAAAGGATATGCAACAAAATACTAAACATGACTACTGTAAAGAAGTGAATCTGACACACTTGTAACTTTACTTTAAAACTTTAATAAACACACAGATTAAACATGATCCAGCACTAACTGTACGCAGTCTGTCACCGTGCTGGAGAGAGCGAGAGACAGGGAGAGAGAGTGTTATTATACTTGATAACTAAGGCGTGGTTAGGGGTACTGAGGTAGCTATATTATTGGTTGCATGCATAAACCATCTACATCCTTCCCCTTAGAAATCAAAATTGAAATGGAGCCATGGCAGTGTGATGACATAAAATATGCGAATCTAAATAAAGTCGCCATAGCGAACAGGCGGCTTAACAAAGCGACCCAAACGCGTGCGTACAGCGCCTTTCTCCGCCCCCATCGGAAAGGATAGAAGGTGCAGAAGAAGCAGGCGAGAAGGTTAAAGCAGGAGGAGACGCAGCCGGAGCAGGAGAGACAGGAGGGGAGGGCAAACGTGCAGGAGGGGAGGTAAACCGGCCAGAACCTGGCGGCCACGGTGGAGGAGAACGCAACAAGTGAGGGGTCTGGGGCATGCAGGGATCAGCAGGAAAGCCGGCAGTGGCAGGCTAGAACCGCAGAGGTGGAGCATAAGGACCCGCAGTTGGAGGCTTTGGCTCGTTCACAGCCAACAGGTGTTGACGGCTTCGACGATAGACAGTCCCTTCATAGTCCACCAGGTAAGAATGAGGTGAATCAGCCACACCAACCACGGTCGCGAGACGGGAATAGCCGGTGCTAGTCTGCATCCGAACGACTTGTCCGGGTGGTACAGACGTCAGCGGTCGGCAGGTCCTGTCGTGGGAACGCCGTTGAACCTCATGCTTCTGTTCAATCCGCTGTTGGACAACAGCAGGCTCGAACACTTTGGGTAGCAGGGTCTGTTGAGCGATCGACATAGGTGGTCTGGTTGTCCTTGACATCAGACGCTGGGCAGGGGAACCCATGGTCGGGTCACGGGAGATGTTACGGAGGTTAACTAAGCCCAGGTAGATGTCGGAGTTAGACAGGCGGGACTGCTCAAACAGATCCTTAGCATTCCGCACAGCTCGCTCGGCAAGGCCGTTGCTTTGTGGATACTCAGGGCTGCTGGTGTAGTGATGAAAGTTCCACCTGGCAGCGTTGAATTCGGTGCTGGTAAATTGTCGGCCATTGTCGGTCTGCAAGCGGACAGGGGTACCGAAAGTGGCGAAGTGCCTGCGCAGTCTGCTGATGACCATCTCGGAGGTGATTGAAGGAAGTAGGTCCACCTCGAACCAGTTGGAGTACGAGTCAACCAGGACGAGAAACTGCTTGCCCCGCCATTCGAATATGTCGGCAGCCAGCGATATCCAGGGCATGGCAGGCGCCGGCTGCTGCAAATGGGGCTGTCGCTGCTGGTGCGGGGCGAGGTTGTTGCAGGTGGAGCAGGAGGAAACTCGGTCCCTGATATATTTGGCCATACCAGGCCAGTAGAATTGTCCCTGAGCGTGAGAAATAGTGGCATCGACCCCAGGATGACCGCTGTGGGCTGCGTTGTAGTATAGATCATACAGAGAGGCAATGAACCACGACCTTGTGGCCCTTGACGATAACACCATCTTGGATCACCAGCTCATCACGGACCAGGAAGAACGGTTGGGCACCCGATGGTAAAGTTGTCCGTCTGTCGGGCCAGCCGCGCTTGATGACAGCTGCGAGCTGCTGCAACGCAGGGTCAGCGGCGGTGTGTTCGATCAGGCACTGAAGCTGCCTGGTTGGGACAATGTTGACGTTTAGTACCAACAGGTTTTCTTGCTCGTAAGGGTGGCGGTCACAGGAGGCCTGTGGGGCACGAGATAGAGTATCGGCCACATGCATTTCAGTGCCCTTTTTGTAAACTAGTTGGAAATCAAAACGCTGGAGCTACAGCATCATGCGCTGCAGTCTGGCAGAGGCAACATGTATGGGCTTGTTAAGAATAGTCACTAATGGCTGGTGGTCGGTCTCGACCATGAATCTGCTGCCGAAGAGGGAAATCTTTAAACTTGGAACAAGCAAACAACAACCGCGTGAAGCTTCCTTCTTGGTCTGAGCATACTGTTGCTCCAGGTCATGGTTTCGCGAGGCATATGAGACAGGTAACAGTGATCCGTCATCAAAGAGCTGCAGGCAAGCAGCACCCGAGTCCAAAACGGGAGGCATCACAGGTAACAACAATGGGACGGCGCAGGTCAAAGAATTTAAGTGTCGGGTGCTGGCCAGCTTAGATTTCAGAAATTCGAAAGCCTGTTGGTGTTGTGGGAACCAGGACCAGGCAGTGTCTTTTTTGGTTAGTTGCCTCAAGGGCGAGCTCAGCTCACTGAGATTAGGTATAAACTTTCTGAGGTAATTGACCATGCCCAGGAAACGTTGCAGACCGAGGACGTCGGTTGGGGCTGGCATCTCGGAAATTGCAGTAGTCTTTTGTGGGTCAGGCTTTAGTCCATCAGAAGTGAAGATGTGTCCGACGTAAGGCACTTCAGAGACGCGAAAACTGCACTTTTTTAGGTTCAGTTTTAAATTGATCTGTCGAGCCAGGTCCAGGACCCGGCGGAGGTTTTTGTCATGTTCAGCGGCATTCTCCCCGTAGACTAGGATATCATCCACGATGATGGCGCACAGCTGTTCCATGGACCTCTGAAACACCTCGCTGGCAGAGTTGATCCTGAATGGCATCCGCAGGAATTTGAATCTGCCAAAAGGAGTAGCAAACGTTGTCAGGTCGGAGGAGCGTTTGTCGAGTGGTATCTCTCTTGGCATCGAGGACGGAGAAGACCGTGGCCTGGCCGACTTGATCTGCAACATCTTCCACGGTCCTCATAGGGTAGTGTGGTCGCCTAATTGCGTGGTTCAGGTCCTTTGGGTTGATGCACACGCGTATCACGTTCTTGTCCTTTTTCAGCGTGGCAAACATGGTGGAGACCCACTCGGTGGGCTCACTAACTGCCTCTAGCACCCCCATCGCGACCATGCTCTTCAGCATCGATTCAACTTTGTCCTTCATAGCGAGGGCTACCCTGTGTGGCGCACGGACCACAGGCGCCACCTTTGGGTTGGTGGCGATCTTGTAGACGAAAGGCAGCTTGCCCAGCTCATTATCAAACAGGACCGGGTACTCAGATATCGGATCCAGCAGCACCTGCACCTCATGGACAGTACGGTCGAACGAGACTAGTCCCAGGTCCTGGCATGCCTGGTTGCCCAACAGAGTCACACAGTCAGAGTCGAGAACATAGAACGTGAGAGCCCGCGATGACTTCCGCAGCACACAATTGAAAGTGGCCTTTCCCACTGGTTTCAGCACCTCACCCCCGTAAGCATGTAAAGTCGAACGGTCTGCACTTAGTTGCTCATTATGCCTAATCTTTCTGAACAGGCTTGTTGACATAACATTGACGTTCGCCCCCGTGTCGAGCTTAGCAGAGAAGGTTGAATTGTTGACAGTAACTAGGACCGAAGGATCCGGGAGTTGAGCAGGTGCATGTAGGAGTGTGAATACACTAGAATCTCCCTGAGAACTAATTGGCTTAGAGTCGTGGGCAGTGTCGAGAGAGGATTGGGAACCAAACTCGTTATCAACTTGCACCAAGTTGTTTAGGACTTGTCTAGAAGCTGGGGGAAGTTTCCCACGGGAGCGGCAGACAGCCGAGAAATGATTCAATTTCTTGCAGAAATTGCAGGTTTTTCCGTAAGCCTGGCACTGCGACTGCATCGAATGCACATAATTACAATTAGGGCACTTTTTAACGACATGGCCGGCGGGGACGTAGCTGGTCTATTTTGTCTATTTGTCTATTTTAGGACGGCGTCTGTTGAGACCGGTTAAATTGATCGATTTGTTATCAGACCCCCGCTGTCCGAACAGCGGGTCAACGACTTCAGCCAACCGGCATGCGTGCATGACTTCAGTCAGAGTAAGATCTGGTTTCCTTAATAGCTCCGATCGTAATTTCTAATCGAGCATCCCTGTCACTAGAATGTCACTAGTAAGCTGGTCAGTCATAGTTTCAAATCGGCACCTCTGGGCGAGTTAACGCAGATCAGCAATAAAACATTCAACAGGCTCATCATGCTGCTGCTTCCTCGTGAAAAACTTAGCTCTCTCTAATATGCGGTTAGAGGGCAGGTCACAAAATTCAGCGAATTTTCGCAACAGACATACCGGGTCATTGGCAGACTCTGCAGGTACTTGGACCTGATCATGTTCATCCCGGACCTCGGGATTGTAGGTGAAGGCTTGTGCTCTCCTCATGGCATCAGGACCTGCAAGGTTTAGAAGAAGAGAAGCTTTAACGGCATCAGGATCGTTGCGATGAGCAATATTCATATAGTGGGTGAAATCCATCTCAAAAGTCGCCAGCGCTCCGCTATGTCTGCATCAAAGACCAGGGGCGCGGGTTTGCGGCAAGAGGATGCCATGGTGACACAGGGAGAAGAAAACATAGAAACATAGAAATTAGGTGCAGGGTAGGCCATTCGGCCCTTCGAGCCTGCACCGCCATTCAATATGATCATGGCTGATCATCCAACTCAGTATCCCGTACCTGCATTCTCTCCATACCCTCTGATCCCCTTAGCCACAAGGGCCACATCTAACTCCCTCTTAAATATAACCAATGAACTGGCCTCGACTACCCTCTGTGGCAGAGAATTCCAGAGATTCACCACTCTCTGTGTGAAAAAAATTATTCTCATCTCAGTTTTAAAGGATTTCCCCCTTATCCTTAAGCTGTGACCCCTTGTCCTGGACTTCCCCAACATCGGGAGCAATCTTCCTGCATCTAGCCTGTCCAACCCCAACTCCGATAAAGAAACAAACTCAAGAAATAAAACCCGATAAACAAGAGGCGCGAGATTTAACTTGCCGACACCATGTAAAGAAGTGAATCCGACACACTTGTAACTTTACTTTAACGCTTTAATAAACACACAGATTAAACATGATCCAGCGCTAATTGTACGCAGTCTGTCACCGTGCTGGAGAGAGCGAGAGATAGGGAGAGAGAGTGTTATTATACTTGATAACTAAGGCGTGGTTAGTGGTACAGAGGTAGCTATATTATTGGTTGCATGCATAAACCATCTACAACTACTTTTATTTACAAGGCATTGCTGTGCCCCAAACATTGTGGTGCCCTGAATTGGGGGGACCATGTATAAACACAGCTGTAATTTCTACATGGTGAAACCAAAATGTCTGAAAATGGCCTTTAATAAAATCAGACAATGTGCACTTTAATCACATGTGATTTTTTCTATTACAAATCTCAAATTGTGGAGTACAGAGGTAAATAAATAAATGATGAGTCTTTGTCCCAAACTCTTTGTCGCAACTGTATATGCCTTTCTTTGCCCTTCTGATTTCTCTCTCACATGCATTCACACATATCTGCACTTGACATATGGCTCCTTCCTTTCAACGGTTCAAAGGTCAAAGGTCTGTTTATTGTCACGTGTACCAATTAAGCTACAGTAGTATTCGATTTTCTTGATCAGAACCTGATCTGATTACTTCAATTTTTGGCTCCTTAATGTTTTCCTCGACTATTTGTAAACTAGACATCTTCCACTGCCTTGCCTTTATCAAGATTTGCGGAAGTCGGACGAGAACAAAGGGAGTCGCGCCATGGTGGGGCCGCAAAAAAACAAAGTGGGAATTTAAAGACACAACGCAGAAATAGGCCATTTGCCGCACCGAGTCTACGGTGACCAGCGATCACTCTGCACACTGGCCCTACCCTGCACACTAAGAACAATTCACAATCTTACCGAAGCCAATTAACCAACAAACCGATAAAACTTTGGAGTGTAGGAGGAGACTTGGGCAGCCAGAGAAAACACGCGCGCTCACAGGGAGAATGTACAAACTCCGTACAGACAGCAGCCTTCCTCAGTATCGAACCCGGGCCTCTGGCATTGTAATGCAGCATCTCTACCGCCGTCCCACTGAGCCCTCTTCCGATTGTGTCTAGAAACGTACCTGCATCATTGTTAAATATCCTCGTCAGCTTGAACTCTTTTGTGATTTGTGGCAGAGAATTCAATAGATTTAAAGCTTCAAGCAAATCATTTTTTTCTTACCTCAGATTGAACTCCATGAGGACATAGAGTCATAGAGTGATACAGTGTGGAAACAGGGCCATCGGCCCAACTCGCCCACACCGGCCAACATTGCCCCAGCTACACGAGTCCCATTTGCCTGCGCTTGGTCCATATCCCTCCAAACCTGTCCTAAATCTTTTCTGAATCCTTTCAAGTTTGACAGTATCTTTTCCAAACATGATGCCCAGAACTGAACACAATATTCTAAATGCGGTCTCACCAATGTCTTATACAACTTCAACATGACCTCCCAACTTCTGTACTCAATACTCTTACTGATGAAGGCCCAAGTGCCAAAAGCCTTTATGACCACCTTATCTACCTGCGACTCGAACCTCAAGGAACCATGCACCTGTACTCCTAGATCCCTCTGCTCTACAACAATACCCAGAGGCCTACCATTTACTATGTAAGCCTTGCCCTTGATCGACGTCCCAAAATGCAACACCTCATACTTTTCTGTATAAAATTCCATCATCCATTCCTCCAGCCACCTGGCCAATCGATCCAGATCCTGCAGCAATCGTACACAACCATCTTCACTACCTGCAAAACCACTAACTTTTGTATCATTAGCAAACTTGCTAATCTTGCCCTGTATATTCTCATCCAAATCATTGTTGTAGATGACAAACAGTAACAGTCCCAGCACCGAACCCTGAGGCACACCACTAGTCACAGGCCTCCAGTCTGAGAAGCAACCTTCCACCATCACTCACTGCTTCCTTCCATGGAGTCAATTTGCTATCCATTCAGCTATCTCGCCTTGGATCCCATGCAATCTAACATTCCAGAGCAGCCTACCATGTGGAATCTCATTGAAAGCCTTACTGAAGTCCATGTACACAATATCTACAGCTCTGCCCTCATCAACCTTTTTAGTCACATTTTCAAAAAACGTAATCAGGTTGCTGAGACACGACCTCCCATGTGCAAAACAATGCTGACTATCCCTAATCAGTCCTTGCCAATCAAAGTGCCTGTATAACCTATCCCTGAAATTACTCTCCAGTAGCTTCCCAACTCCAGATGTTAAGCTCACCGGCCTATATTTCCCAACACTTTCCCTGCAGCCCTTCTTGAAAAGAGGGACTAACATTTGAAGGAGGAGTGGGGGGAGCAGGGAGATAGAGGGAGAGGAGGGGGTAGGGAGGGTAGAGGGATTATGGAGGGAGGGAGGGAGTGACTGAGGGTAGGGGAAATGTGAGAGAGGGAGAGGTGAGGAAGGGAGTGAGAAAAGAAGAGGAAGGAGGCGGGAGTGCTGGGGGATGAGGGGTAATGAGCCGTGCCTGCACAGTTGGGGGCTATGGGTGAAATATTGCTTTGGGGAACAGGTTGCGTTGGGGGAATGGGTGAGTGGTGGAATATTGCGTTGGGGGAACGGGAACCAATGGGTCCCACGGTCTAGTATATTACTAAAACTATTATCTTGTATGTTTGTCTGTCTGTGTGCGTGTCTGTGATGAGTGTGATCCTGAAATGTGACGCCAAAATGGTACACGATAGCGCTACATAAGATTCAGATTCAGCTTCAATCTTTATTGTCATTGTGCAGTGTACAGTACAGAGACAATGAAATGCAGTTAGCATCTCACCCAGAAGAGCGAACATAGAATAATGAGCATTACAATATATATATGTACAAACAGTAGTAGTAGTGCAATTTTTCTGGGGGATGGAGTGTCCGTGGGGGGTGGTGACTGGCAATCACCAAGGTGCAGAGTTCAGTAGTGTAACAGCCGCAGGGAAGAAGCTGTTCCTGAACCTGCTGGTCCGGCAACGGAGAGACCTGTAGCGCCTCCCGGATGGGAGGAGGGTAAACAGTCTGTGGCTGGGATGAGAGCAGTCCTTGACGATGCTGCGCGCCCTTCGTAGACATCGCTTGCTATGGACAGACTCAATGGAGGGGAGTGAAGAACCGGTGATGCGTTGGGCAGTTTTCACCACCCTCTGCAGTGCTTTCCGGTCGGAGACAGAGCAGTTGCCATACCATACTGTGATACAGTTGGTAAGGATGCTCTCGATGGTGCAGCGGTAGAAGTTCACCAGAATCTGAAGAGACAGATGGGCCTTCTTCAGTCTCCTCAGGAAGAAGAGACGCTGGTGAGCCTTCTTGACCAGTGTTGAGGTATTGTGGATCTAAGAGAGGTCATCAGAAATGTTGACCCCCAGAAACCTGAAGCTGGAAACACACGTTCCACCTCCGTCCCGTTAATATGGATGGGGGTGTGCGTGCCACCCCTAAACCTTCTGTAGTCCACAATGAGCTCCTTGGTCGTCTTGTAGTTAAGGGCCAGGTTGTTGTCAGCGCACAATGCTGCTAGGAGCTGGACCTCCTCCCTATAGGCCGACTCATCGTTGTCGCTGATGAGGTCAATCAACGTTGTATCATCTGCATACTTGATGATGGTGTTAGTACCATGTACAGGTGTGCAGTCGTAGGTGAAGAGGGAGTAGAGGAGGGGGCTCAGCACACAGCCCTGTGGAACGCCGGTGTTCAGGGTGAGGGTTGAAGAGGTGGCTGTCTAACCTAACAGACTGGGTCTGTTGGTTAGAAAGTCCAGTATCCAGTTGCAGAGGGAGGGTCGATGGCCAGGTCGCTGAGTTTAGTGATCAGTTTTGTGGGGATAATGGTGTTAAATGCTGAGCTATAATCGATGAACAGCATTCTCACGTAGGTGTCTCTGTTGTCGAGGTGGGAGAGGGCGGAGTGAAGTGCCGTGGAGATGGCATCCTCCGTACTCCTGTTCTTGCGGTAGGCGAACTGATAGGGGTCCAGTGTGGGAGGTAGGCAGCCTTTGAGTTGTGCCAGGACCAGCCTCTCGAAGCGCTTGGTGATGATGGGAGTAAGTGCAACTGGGCGGAAGTCGTTGAGGCTCGCCGCAGTGGAGTGTTTTGTCACTGGCATGATGGAGGTGGTTTTAAGGCACGTGGGTACAACTGCTTGGGCAAGTGACAGGTTTAAGATGACAGTCCAGACGTCTGTCAGCTGCGCAGCACAGGCCCTGAGGACGCGCCCGGGGTTGCCGTCAGGGCCAGCAGCCTTACGTGCATTAATCCTGCTCAGTGCCACAAACAACGTCGTAAGGGGTGAGTGTGAGGGGCTGGTGATCATCAGGGAGCACAGCCTTGATGGCCATCTCTTGATTGTCCCTGTCAAAGCGGCCATAAAAGTGGTTAAGCTCCTCAAGGAAGGAGGCGTCGCTGGATGTGGGGGTGGTGTTGGTGGATCTATAGTCCGTGATGGCTTGGATGCCTTGCCACATGCGTCGGGGGTCGGAGTTGTTATTGAAGTTCTCCTCAATCCTTAGCTTGTAGCTATGCTTGGCCTTCTTGATGCCCCACTTCAGGTTAGCCCTGGATCAACTGTAGGCTCGAGCCAGGGCCGGCCTTAGGAGGTGCGGGGCCCAATTGGGAAACATTTTCGTAGAAATATAAATCTATATTACTAAATCTCTGATCTTGACCGCTTTTGGCCAACTGTGCTGCGATTTCCGAGAGAACGTCACCTCCTACGGCTGTCATTTTTGGCCACCTCGCTCAGAGCCTTGCTCCGCCGTATGAGGGTGGAGGATTTTTCCCGTCGATGAAAAATGAGAGAGATATGAATGTTTTTACAAAATTCCCCATTCTCTCTGCTGCCCCCGCTGGCGGCAGGGGGAGGGACTTAAAACCAGGAAGTGTCGTGCCTCACTCAGTCTCTGCCAGACCCAGGAAGCGAGAGGGTCACGGCTCTCTGAGCTGCGAATAACACTGAACGCATGGCAACTCCACGGTGAGTCCCCTCGATGCGGCTGAAAAGTGGCTGCAGCCCTTTTTAAAAAGTTTGTGTTCACAAAATGAATTTTGGTTGTCGGGTGGCTGCAGCCCAATTGTTTGCCTTGCCTTTTTAACAAGTTTATGTTCACAAAATGAATTTTGGTTGTCGGGTGTCTGCAGCCCAATTGTTTGCCTCGCCTTTTTAACAGGTTTGTGTTCACAAAATGAATTTTGGTTGTCGGGTGTCTGCAGCCCAATTGTTTGCCTCGTCTTTTTTTAACAAGTTTGTGTTCACAAAATGAATTTTGGTTGTCGGGTGTCTGCAACCCAATTGTTTGCCTCGCCTTTTTAACACAAGTTTGTGTTCACAAAATGAATTTTGGTTGTTGGGTGGCTGTAGCCCAATTGTTTGCCTCGCCTTTTTAACAAGTTTGTGTTCACAAAATGAATTTTGGTTGTCGGATGTCTGCAGCCCAATTGTTTGCCTTGCCGTTTTAACAAGTTTGTGTTCACAAAATGAATTTTGGTTGTCAGGTGGCTGCAGCCCAATTGTTTGCCTTGGCTTGGCTTTTAAAATCGTTGCAACAGTTGGATGCCAGCCAAAGCATCCATACGGCCCACAATGTCTATACTAGCCCTCTGGAAACCAGTACCTTCAGCCCGCAACACCCATACTAGTGCAACAGACAGCCCCCCCCCCCCACTGGTGAGCAGTATTGGAATTGGTGGAGAGGTGGAATATTGCGTTGGTGACCAGCCCTCCCGTGTGATGCTGGAACCCAACGGGTCCCACTTAGTCTAGTAAATAATTATAATTAAGTCACGTGTCATGAGTAACATGACAATTCGGGGGAGAGTTCATTTCACAGCGTGTGGGGAGTCTAGCCAGGGGTAAAGTTGCGAGGAGGGAAGGAGCGTTGAGAAGGAGAGGGTCGGGTTCATGCCAGTAACACTCACTCACCCATCGCTGCCGGGGTGCTACAGAATGAACTGTAGATGCTGGAAAATCGAAGTTAGACAAAAATGCTGGAGAAACTTAGCGGGTGTGAAGCCCTGTCCCACTGTGCGAGTTCACCCAAGAGCTCTCCCGAGTTAAAAAAAAAATCAAAACCCGTGGTAAACACGTAGAATGAACGTAGTGGGTACGTCGGACCTCGGGACGCTTCAATAGACAATAAATAATAGGTTCGGGAGTAGACCATTTGGCCCTTCGAGCCAGCACCGCCATTCAATGTGATCATGGCTGATCATCCACAATCAGTACCCCGTTCCTGCCTTCTCCCCATATCCCCTGACTCAGTAATTTTTAAGAGCCCTATCTAGCTCTCTCTGGAAAGCATCCAGAGAACCTGCCGCCACCACCCTCTTGAGGCAGAGAATTCCACAGACTCACCACTCTCTGTGAGAAAAAGTGTTTCCTCGTCTCCGTTCTAAATGGCTTTCCCCTTATTCTTAAACTGTGGCCCCTGGAACTGAACTCCCCTAACATCGGGAACATGTTTCCTGCCTCTAGCGCGTCCAAGCCCTTAACAAATCTTATATGTTTCAATGAGAAATCCCTCTCATCCTTCTAAACTTCAGAGTGCACAAGCCCAGCTGCTCCATTCTCTCAGAATATGATAGTCCCGCCATCCCGGGAATTAACCTTGTAAACCTACGCTGCACTCCCTCAATAGCAAGAACGTCTTCCCCAAAACTGCACACAATTCTCCAGGTGTGGTCTCACTAGAACTCTGTACAACTGCAGAAGGACCTCTTTGCTCCTATATTCGATTCCTCTTGTTATATGCTCTATGCCATTTCTTAGAGCTAACGGGATGTACTCGGGAAACATGGCAACTCGGGAAGATTTTTCACCATGTTGAAAAATGTCCACATGTAAAATATACTCAGGATGTAAAAATGTAATACTTTTTAACACAGTCATACCGTAGTAGCTCGTGACTTTACCGTAGTAGGACCTGGTGTCCTATATCACTATTGTATGTTCATGATGGAAATAAGAATACTCTGTATATTCATTACCTTTGAATTGTAGTTGTATGTAATCCTCCCATAATTTCTGAGTTCCATTTCACAATATCTATCAGACATACAGAATGTTGCAAGATAATATCTTGCCCAAACTCAGTTGTATCTTTATATCTCAATAAACATCACAAAATATGCTATTGTTTCAGCCACATTATGGCAAAATATAGAATGCAGGTTATTTGTTATCAGTCACCCCATCCCAGAAACAACAGTACTTAAAGAAGAACATTTGTTTTACTAATTTACGAGCATGTACCATACAGAGTCAGTTGATCCATATCCAACAAACTGTGATAATTGCATAAAAGGTATTATTGTCTAAGAAATTTGGTGTGGAATGATAATCCATCTCAGTACTCATTTAGGCAAGTCCCCTGCTATAGATGCTTTTCCCGCACCCCCAATCCCCATCGCCCGATCTTCATTGAACCTACCATTTGACCGATCTTTTACTCAGCTGCTGTAACATTTCCTTCCTATCAAAATCTCTGTGTAGCATCTCTGTCCCTATCTTCCAATTCCCACTTTGAAATAAAATACAACTTTCGACATACATTTCACAGCAGGATCGCTATATAAATGCAAATATATGGTATTTTATCGTAACGTATGTTCATGCGTTTAGTACCGGGTATGCTTGAACCTATTTATTGTAATGTACTGTATCTTTAAAAAAAAAACTATATCAACCAGGTGTGAAAATTACACTGAATCGAACGATGATTGAAAATGCGTGGGAATCGACTAATTTTTGTCGAAAGTTGTATTTTATTTCAAAGTGGGAATTTGAAGATAGGGACAGAGATGCTACACACAGATTCTAAACTCGGGAGAGCTCTTGGGTGAACTCGCACAGTGGGACAGGGCTTGAGGCAGCATCTATGGAGCGAAGGAAATAGCCAACGTTTTGGGCCGTGTCTGAAGAAGGGGTTCGACCCGAAACGTTGCATATTTCCTTCGCTCCATAGAGGGGGGTGTGTGCAGGGAGTCAGATAGACTGTGCAATGACAGGGGGGACCCCAGTGTGAGAGTGAGTCACCACCTGCGTACAGCGTTTCCACATCCCTCTTCTCCACCAAGCAAGGCACACTCCTCTCTCCCCTCCGCCCTCTCCCCCCTTCCTTCCCTCATCCCCCCCTCTAAAGAAGGAGGCAGAGGGAGGGGGAGGGAGGGAGTGAGAGGTAGGGAGAGGGAGATCTAAAGGGTAACTGGTTTTGGTCTCCAATCACCTCACAAAGGGCAGCCTCCGGTGGCGGTGAGGCAGAAGGGAGAACTCTCTCTCTCCAATTCTCTCTATATCTCTCTCTCCCCCTCC